>NC_066584.1:244592993-244907993 GCF_024323335.1 Lathyrus oleraceus
TGCATAACTAACTGTGTATTTAGTCTTTATTACTTGTTAGTTGTTAGCATCTCATACAATTAATAGGGTGTTTAAACAATACCAGTGTTGTAACATAAATCTAGAAATTTCATGAATTTAAAAAGAATTAATCATTTAAAGTACTGCTATTTGTTATATATGAGGAACTAGTATTGTGTTAATTGTGATATATTTAAAAGGTAGCTGCAATGTATATTAATTTGTGAGCTTTAATATGGTGTTCAAACCATACTAATGTTGTAACATAAATCTAGAAATTTCATGAATTTAAAAAGAATTGATTTAAGGTACTGCTATTTGTGATATATAAGGCTGGAAATGAGTCGAGTCGAGTTGAACCCGTCGTCAACTCGACTCGACTCGATAAGAATTGGTTTAGCTCGAAACTCGACTCGAGTTCGACACGAACTTTTATTTAAGCTCGAACTCGACTCGTTTTAAGTTCTTGAACAACTCGGTTCAACTCGTTAGGTTCAGTTCGTTAGGTTCAGTTTGTTTACTTCACGGACTAAATCAATTACTTCTATAAATAAATTCATTTTAAATATATCACAAATAGCAGTACCTTTAAAATATATCACAAATTTATGTTACAACATTGATATGGTTTGAACACCATATTAAAGCTCACAAATTAATATACATTGCAGCTACCTTTTAAATATATCACAATTAACACAATACTAGTTCCTCATATATAACAAATAGCAGTACTTTAAATGATTAATTCTTTTTAAATTCATGAAATTTCTAGATTTATGTTACAACACTGGTATTGTTTAAACACCCTATTAATTGTATGAGATGCTAACAACTAACAAGTAATAAAGACTAAATACATAGTTAATTATACAACAATCTCACTCACCTGCATTGATAGCTCTCTATTTATCATCAAGGGAGTAATGTAATTTCTGTTTGCACTTGCTCCACCTATTAATAAAAATAAGAATTTAGTTTTAAAAATTATCACTGCTATTTTTAAAAGTTTATATTATACTTAATAATCAAAAGAGAGCATATTATCTTAGGTTTGTTCCTAATTCCATGCAATATTCGAAGCCAATCACCACCACAAATTAAAGCTTCGATAGTAGATGAACTTAAAGAAGCTCGAAATGAATCGATAACTCTCCCTCCGGCGCTAAAGGTTGACTCCGAAGCCACAATAGATATTGGAATGGCAAGAACATCTGCTGCCATATGGGACAACACTCTATATTTTCCACAATTCAATTTCCACCATTCCAAGGCACAAAATGACATATGGCCGTTATCTTTAGGTTTGTAAGTTGGCTCATTCAAATACTCTTCCATTTCAGATTTTACAGCAGGAATTGCTTGTTGTTCTTCGACATAATTCATTAACAATTACCACCCTGAGGATTTTTGTAACTCCAAAATAAGCCCATTTTGATCAACACCACTTCTACTAGATCCTTCTTCACTATGCTCACTAAGTATATCAACATACTCTTTGTACATATCATCAAGCGCGATACGCACATTTTCTATATTTTTTCTAGCTTCAACTTCCGGATAAATTAAGGGAAAACACATGTTAACACCCATCATTTTGATCCTAGGGTCCAAAACAGAAGCAAGCGACATAACAAGATTACATTGGCTCCAACATTTATCAAATTTTCCCTTCATCGCTTTTGCCATTTCTTTCATAAAATCAGATTCATCTTGGATAGCTTGATCTAAAACTAGTTTGATTCGAAATACCTCAGCAAGATATAAGTTAGCAGTTGGATATTCACTACCTGAAATAATATTTGTAACAACATTAAATACCTCTAGCAACTTGGAAACTTTTTCAACCTTTTCCCAATCATCATCATCTGGAAGAGTTGTATAGCTTGGTTCTCGATCTTGAAAACGAGGGAAGACTTCTTTGAACTGCATTGCAACTGACAACATTTGATAGGTGGAGTTCCAACGAGTAGGGCAATCAAGAATTAATTTTTTACCACCAAGCTTTAGTTGTTGAACTATTTGTGAGAATGTTTGCAACCTTGCTTTAGAGTCTGAAGAGGCGTCACGCAATTTCACCAGATTGCGAAGCCGGGCAATTGCTTCTAAAGCAGAAGGCTTGATCGTCAGCCCCGGGAAAATCGAAGGAGAAGCTGCTGACGGAGAAGTAATCTGAGGGGGAGAAGCAGTCGACAAAGGAGTAGTCTGAGAGGATTGTTGTTTGTTGGTGTCGACACCTACTGGTCCCCGTGGATCCTGCAAAGAAGTTGAAGAGAGACTCGAGTCAGAACTAGTCGAACTGGAGTCCGGATGCATCGCAGGACTAGTGACTGAGTCAGAGTCACTATCACTAATCTGGAGAGGAAATTCAATGGACTCACCAGCGGTGTCGACAGATTGAAAGGGGCGAGCTGGAGAAGAAACTGGCGACGCGGGAGTGTAGTCAGTAACAGGTTGAGTCGGCTCAGTAGAGGCATCAGCCTGCAGAAAGAAAAATGTGTGAGAAAAGCAAAACAAAAATCCAAAGGAGTAAAACAGGAAAATGGGTAAATACCTGTGGCGACGCAGGAGAGACTGCATCCTGATTTGCTTTCCCCGAGGAGGCAGCAGGAGAGATGCCAGTCGATGGTGAAGCTCCCACGGCTGGAGCAGGGACCGTATCAAGGATGGAAGTGTCGACCACAAGGGTGTCGGCATCTTCAACAGGAGCCTCTGAAGGAGGCATTGTATGGTGCCTCTTCTTTTTGTTTTCGCCACTCTTGGAAGGAGAGTCATGTTTCTTCCTCTTTTGGCCATGGTGGCTTTTGGATTTGTGCTGGGAGGCGTGCTGGAGACACGAAGAGATGTTATAAGCAGATAGTCTAGCCAAAAGAGCGGACAGGCCGACAAGAAATACCTCAGAGCCCGTGGGAGCAGAGCGCTTGTGTTTTTTGGATTTTTTGGAGGCAGAAGAGACAGGAGGTTCTATCGGACGTGCTTGACCCTGCACATAAGTGAGATATTAGAAACCACGTAGTATTTCTTCTGGGAAGTCACAAGTCACTAGGAATGTTTCAGATAGGGGCATACAGAAGAACTGGGTTTCCTCAAGACCTGAGCAATGGGGCGCCCATCGTCGTCAGAAGATTCCTCAGGAGCAGCCTGCAGGAAGGGAAAGGATGGCTAAAAACAAAAGTAAAGGTCAAAGGAAATAGTAATTCAGCCAGAGTCGAACCTGAGCCTTTTGTGTCGAAGGAGTAGGTTGGTCAGCAGATGCAGAACCTGCAGGATTTAGAGGGAGCGCTGCAAATAAATAAAGGAAACGCAAGTAAGTGACGAGATTCAGCTAAAAGGGAGTGTTGAAATTTCCAGAGAAGTGTTACCAAGTTGCGTGGTTTCGGACACGCTAACATATTGAGGATCAATATGAAGCGGCCTTGAGTATTCAGGCAGATAATACTTCGTTGGGACCACTCTGTCGGCTTTTCTCTTTTTAGAGGCGTTATGTATGTACGAAATGGGACAATAGAACCACACTGGAACCAAATGACCAAAGGCCAAAGCCAATGGGCTAGATGGCAGAGGAGGGAATTTGAGTTTTCCGTAGTGAAGGGCGTAAAGATATTTGTCTTTCACGTAACCAGGGATTTTGTGTTTTGAAAGTTGGTCGGTTACTTTCGCTTTTAGTTCGACCGCAGCCTCCCAGATGGTCCCACGAAGATTATCTGGTCGATACACAACTTGGAAATAATTCTAGAAAGCACGAATTTGTTTGACATGAAGAGCCTTACATTTGGTCGACTTCGCCTGCAAACAAACAAAAGCCTCAGTTAATTCAAATAGTTTGGAATCAGGATCACCAACATAAAGGGTAAAATATTTTAAGACCCCAATTTTGGGCCCTAAGATCCCTCATGGCCCATATCATATCATATCATGGCCTCGAGGATCATTGCATGCCCTAGCTTCCCTCCTAGTGGGTGGTTTGCCTTGTGAGTTGGTTTTTGATCACCAAGCATGCTTTGCATTTGTATATCTTTGCTTTTCATATGATTACTAACCAAAAAGTACAAAAATATTGTCAGTCTAACCTTGTTACTTGCAGCTGAAGCAATCATCAGCCAATTAGGTCAAAATCAGTCAAAGTCAGTCATTGCAGTGCCTGGTGGCCATTCTTGCAGAATTTGAGCACCATGATCAATAATCAAGAGTTCATATAACTTGGGACATCATTTGGAATCAAGGTCTCAAAGAATTAGGGTTTGGAATTCATCAGAAGTGGTTCAATCATGCAAAACCCTAGAAAAGTCAACAGGAAGTCAAACTTGGTCAACTGTGGATTTAATCAATGATTTGATGATTGGAATTGATTTGAAGGAGCTCATTCATGTCCATACAAGCCTCATATATCATGTCCAACCTCATCAGTGAAGAAAATAAAGTCAGATCAGAAAATTTCCCAAAATAGAAAGTGGACCTGTAATTTTAACTGCCAAAGATGGAAACTTCTTGATCTTAAACTTACATCATGATACAAGCTTCAAATGAATTTTTGCCCAACATGAAAGTTGAAGATCTTGTTCTCCCATTTTCAAAAAGTCCAAGAACACTCAATTCCCATGTATGGTTGGCAAGATATGATCAATTCATTTTCACAATTTCATGAACTTCAAAAGGCCATATCTCATGAACCCTTTTGCCAAATTTAGTGGGGTTTTTTCCTACAAGCTCTATTTGTTCCCCTCTTTCCAAAAATGCATTCATCTTCCACCAAAACCACACCATGCAAAATGCCATTTTTGGACTTGTCTTCATTGAATTTCAAGTGGTGCAAAAAGTTGACTTTTTAATTTAGCAATTTTTAACACATTTGGCCATTTGGGAATTGTTTGGAAGGATATTTGAAACTTGTCCAAGGCCCAAACTCGGCCAGAACCATACACCTCCATGTGCATATGTCAAAAATTAGCAAAATGCAAATTGGCTTCATTTAAGTTAACTTTGATTAGTACCTTCATTACCAATGTTAAACAGCAAATATAAGTCACATTTTCTGTCATTCTAAACCTAGCTGCAGCCTCCTAACATACAGAAATTCTCATTCTCTCTCATTCTTGCATTTTCACACCATTGCAATTTCTGCTCAAAAACTTCAAAAGACCACGAGCCCTCTTGGTTGTTTCATGATCTAGCCATCATTAAGCCATTTGGAGCATCAAACCCCAACTGCACAGCCATTTTCGAGCTCTGTTTTCTCCAAAGCACAACAATGGCAAATCGAGATTTGGACATTTTCAAGCATCATTGAGCCAAGTTTCTTCAAGTATACATCAACATCAACCATCAGGAGCATCTGTTCGAGCTTGCATCATCCAAATAACCACTGATTCGCCATTTGCTTCAAATCCAAGTAAGATTTCGACCCTCTCTATTTCAAAAATCATGAGATGTTTCTGGTAGGTCTTTTGATGCTGAGTCCATTGCAACTTGTCTCACTTAAAATGGTTGAGTCATGCATGAGAAATCTGGATTTTCATTTTTGTGCTCAAATATGTTCTTAGTCGATTTGCTTTGATGATGATGATTTCATGAAAACCATGTTTGGATTATGCATGTACATGCTTCACTTGTTCGAATGGTATGCTTGCTGTTGATTTCTGGGCATGTTAGTATTCCACGATTGTTGGAAATGATGAATGTTACTGTTGCTGTGGCCAAACCCTAATCCTGTTCCCAGATTTTCTTGTTTTCACGTGTATTGCTGCTTGCTACACTGTTCCATTCCATAACAACCAATCAGGACATTTCCTTTTGGTGTGCTGTGCGCTGCGTTTTGATAAGTGATGCGCATATTTACCAGATTGCCATCGGTCAACTTGTTGACTCACTAAACCATGTTCATTTTGTTCTTTTATTCCAAATTGATTACTCAACTTACAAAATTCATAACTCGTGCATTTCAAATCCAAATTTCATGAAATTTTTTTCATCATGTTCACATGAATGTCTACTTTTTTATCATGATTTTTATTGATTTTTTGATTGGCTGGATTTTTAATGGTATTAGGGTTCTTAACATGTATGCTCATTTTGTACCTTTTGCCAATTCTTTTGTGAAATGATGAGGATATATCCAATGACCCTGAATTTTTTTGTGCTTAATCTACACTCATCCATGGTGATTTTGATATAGAGTTCTTGAATTTATCTTATCTGGTTGTTAAGATGTGAATTTTTGAAGTAGGGTGTGACAATTTGTGTCACACCAATGATATGCAATTTCATGATTTTTGTTGACATGCTTCCTGACTCCCAATTAATGTGAAATTTTGCATGATCCTTCTCTTATATGTCTAGTTGACTTGTGAATTTTCCTGGAATTAATTATGCCATTTCCTATTTGTTTGAGATTTTTCTTCTCTGCCTAGTCAATTGTTGACTTTGTGTGATACATATTGCCATTTCATTTGGGAAATTCTCATACTTCATTGGATGATCATGAAATTTTACATGTGCATACTAGACATCTTGAGCTTTGCATTGGTGTTGATCCCATCCATTTCTCATCTGTTTTCATTTAGTTATGATTTTTTGAAGTTGATACATGTATATTTGACTTCTTTGGGCATGATTGAAATTGTTTGGACTTCCTGATTTTAATTGACCATCTTCCCATGATCCAATTGAGCTGAAATTTTATATGCATGTCATTATGTGGATTGTGATTGACCATGATTTATTTGGTGATTTTTGGAATTGATTATGATTGATTTTGAGCTAAGTCTTGCTGTTGACTTCTATGAGCCCTCATTTGCCATGCTTTGCCTTCTTTTGCTTGTGAAATGATGATAATGCATGATATGAACATGAAATCAATTGAGTTTGCTTCTTAAATGTTTGAACTTGATCTTGATTGGATATGGCTTGCTGTTTTGACTTTCTCATTCATTTTTGACCCTAGGCTTGTCCTAGGGGTCTCCTGGCTTATGTTTGAGTTCATTGTTTCAGGTTGAGCAACAAATGCTTCAAAGAAACTTTTGCAAGTTGATTTGGGTTTATCTGTTTATCATGAGCTAACCCCTTTGTTTTGTAGGTGGTTTGACTCATATGATTTGAGTCTTGTGCTTTGCACACTTGCCTGTCTGTTTTGACTGTTGGTTTCTACCTCTTTCTGATTTAAATTGTTGAACTGTGTACTGATTTGTTTGACTATTTCAGGTACCTTTAGTTGCTTAAGTTCTTTGAACTTGCTTTGCTTTGATATTTAGCAATTTGCTTTGAGGTATAATTCCTTTTTCTTCATGTAGTCTGGAAGACCTGGCCTGTTACTTGGCCAGGCAAATGTCTGAAGTCCTCCTTAAGAGGCAATGCTTGTGTGTGTTTAAATTTTGTCCCAAGCAGGAAAAGTCCTTTAAATAAGGCAATTGGTAGATCAAAGGGATAAGCAACCTATCCCCTACTATTCAGTGAGTCTTCTCCTTGCTCCCATTACATGGTTGTAGCATTGAGATCCAAACCCAAGATCTATAGAGTCTAATTTGTGGAGAGAGTTCCTACTTTCTGAACTCCCACACCTTCTGATATTCAAATGCTCTCCCTGATCAGGGATAAGAGCAATGAGGCACACCCCTCATCTCCTTTCATCTGCTTCACCTTAGCCCCTCAATGGCAAGGTTAAGAGCAACTTTTTAACCTATTCCAGTTGGCTTCAATGCCTAACCTTTTGTATGAGCCTCCTTGTTTGGTTATAGTGCGTGCTGATTGACTTCATTGATTGCTTCATATGCACATGCTTGCTTGTATGCTCTATGCACTTATCATCATTTATTGCTCATCAATGCATAATCATCTCATTTGTCTTTGTGACATTATCATTGTTGTTTGCCCATTGAGGACAATTGTAAGACCATTCATTGGCTATTGCTCCTATGATATGGAAGTGAGTATAAGACCATCACCTTGGCCACTCATCTTATCTTTGCTTGATGCATTTGTTTATATGTGAGGTTGCAATTGTAAGTCCATGTAAGTTGGCATTTGCTTTCCTATGATCACATGTTGCTTTGCTTGTTTGTATGTGAGGATACAACTGTAAGTCCCTGCAAGTTGGCATTTGTATTCCTAGGATCATATGTTGGATATTGGTATAAGTCTAGACAGATTGGCATCCGGTATCCAAGTTTCATTTTCTTTGTTTTAGGAGATTAGTGTAAGACCATTGAGTGGCCTCTGATATCCCGTTCTGTTTTAGGAGATTGGTATAAGCCCAGTGATTGGCATCCGATATCCTCTTTTGTTGACTTTCTTGTTTGTTTGTTATTACCCATTGCTTATTCCAAAGGACACACTTGAATCATCTCCTATATGATCTCAAGAGGTGAACCTTCTAAGAAGTTTTACAATCCATCTCCATCCATTCATCCCCATTATGTCCTAAACCTTTTCACACTTTGATTTCAAACTTGACATAGATATTGTGCAAACATCTTCATGTTTTCAAACCAAAAACCTGGACCCCAAGTCCTTGACTTTTTTCAAACTCCATTACATAATACTTCTTTGAATTAATCTTAATCATACTTTGACTCCACTTTCATAATCACAATCAATTAACTTCACTCATTCACTTGTTTTGGCTTTGTCCATTGTTAATCTTTTCATGCATTAGCCATAGGTTTCAATTATCATTGTGGTTGATGTAAACCTCACCTTATCTTTAGTGAGTCGACAGTAAGACTTCCGTACTGAAAACAGGGCTAACCCCTCTAGTACGTCGAAGCTATCCTCGCATGGTGGATGTTGGTCTTGGTCGAGTTTTCTCCCATTGATAATGAAAAGCCTCAGTGCTATTGTTTAAAACTGAATCCACCAACTTTTGGAAATCTTTTAGCCGAACTACGGCGTTTTGATCCTTACCTTTGATGGAAGGTACGTAGGCAGCGGGTTCATCCGTTCGAACACAAAAATAAATAACTTGTACATTCTTTTCTCATCATCCCAATCATGTTTGCACAATGTTTATGTCATAACAAATAACAATTTTTTACAACAAGTGTGAAAAGGGCTCCCTAGGAGTACCTAGGACGTAGTGGGTGCCTAACACCTTCCCATTGCGTAATTTACCCCTTACCCAGACTCTCTGATCTTTTTATTAGTTTTCTACGTGTAAAACTTCTTAGGCTTTTGTTCGCTTTTTAGCCAGTCCTTTGGATAAATAAAAGTGCGGTGGCGACTCGAAATTTTATTGTATCTCTTGCTTATGATTTAATCGATAGATCATATAGCGACGAATACACCGCTACAGAAAAGTGGCGACTCTGCTGGGGACCATCGATCCTTGGTGGTATTGCCTACTTTTCACCCTTGTTGTGCTATATTATTATTTGTTGTTTATGACATATTTTTGTACAATTTGGGATCACTGTATTGATTGTAATGTTTGAATTGCTTGATATACAATTGCTGTTTGCTTTGGTGATCTGTGAGATGAGTTCTATACCCGAACTCGAGTGCACTCTAGGATAGGAGAATGGCATAGTCTTGTTGACTGGTGTGGAGTATTCCTTAGCCAGTTGACTTGCGAGTCCATTCACTTGGTGGAGGTCATGTTGAACTAATAATGTCACACAAGTTATTTGTGGTTAGGCATTATTCTTTCAATCATGTTCCGCAGAAGCCAAGGACCTTAGTTTACCAAACCCATCTTGGCCTATTTTTTTAGGATCGTAGTGCGGAGGTCGTTCAGATGTCAGTTCTGATACGATTGTTACGCGATACTACACTCATAAGAGTTTCTCCTGAGAATATTCTTGGAATACGAGTATTCGTTCCTCCGATAATATTCGAAAGATGGAACGATGATTATGGGAACCTCTGATAGAACATGTCTGGCAGGTTTAAACCCTAGTACACTCCCTTTGGGTGGTTCTTAACCGAGACTCCATGCTCGTGACTCTCAACAAACCCGTGATTCGTGGTTGAGTCGTTCGAACATCGTTAATATCAATGGAACCCGGATCAGGTGTAAAACCTAAAATCCACCAAAGTGGTTGGTTGATATTAAGAATGTTAGAACCGGTTCATGTACCGTTAATATCAATGGAACTTGGGTGTCGATAAGGTGAAAACCTAGATCCACCAAAATGGATGATTGATATTAGGGATACAATGAGCTTTCCCACGACCTTTGTTTGGTGTGTTTTGCTTGATCCTTGAGTGTGTTTGTTGCATTCATGCATTCACGCGTTCATCCGCATTCATGTCATCAAAAGAGAAAATTTTCAAGGAACTTAAAGGGTTTATTTGCAAAATTTTCAGACATGGAAAGACCAAAAAGGCATACAAAGAAGTACAGCTTCAAACAGCCCGATGTAAAAGAGTTAAGGAATCTGACATCGTATGTATTAGATCCCTTGGGTTTCAAAGCTCGCTATGGGAAGCTTCTGCCTCTGCTCACCACCCAGGTTGACGAAGGATTGATGAGTACCTTGGCTCAGTTCTATGATCCCTTGCATCATTGCTTCTTATTTCCGGACTTCCAGTTGTTGCCGACTTTGGAAGAATACTCTCACCTCATTGGGATTCCGATTCTGGATCAAGTGCCGTTCAGTGGCCTAGAGAGTATTCCATCTGCTCGAGAGATTGCTAGTCTGTTGCACATAGATGAAGATTTGATTAGAGATAATCTGACTACCAAAGGCGGAATTCAGGGTTTTCCTTCCGAGTTCCTCATTGCCCAAGCTACCTTTTATGGGAAGGCCATGAGTGAGGATTCCTTTGAGGCTCTATTTGTGCTGCTCATCTATGGATTGGTGCTATTTCCCAACTTCGACAAGTTCGTGGACATGAACGCCATTAGGATCTTCTCAGTTCTTAATCCAGTTCCGACTTTGTTGGGCGATACATATGTCTCCATGCACCTGAGGAATATGAAGAATGGAGGAGTCATTGTCTGCTGTTTACCCCTGCTGTACAAGTGGTTTATTTCGCACTTGCCGCAGACAGTTGCTTTTAAGGAGAACAAGGGATGTCTACGGTGGTCTCAGAGACTCATGTCTCTCACCAATGATGATATCACCTGGTATGATCGCGTGTATGATACCGTTCAGATCATCGACTATTGTGGGGAATTCCCTAATGTGCCTCTTCTTGGTACATGTGGTGGGATTACCTACAATCCTATTCTTGCACGTCGTCAGCTTGGGTTCCCCCTAAAGGATAAACCTAATAACATTCTGTTAGAAGGAGTGTTCTTCCAGGAGGGTAAAGATCCCCAAGGCCTGAAAGCCAGATTTGTCCGTGCATGGCGCATTATCCACAAGAAGAGTAGGAATGAGTTGGGTCCGAAGAACTGCATTGCTTTGGAGCCATACACCTCTTGGGTCAGACAGAGAGCTGCCACCTACCTGATGTCGTATGATCATCCAAGACCTACACTGTTGGATGTGGCTGGGCCTTCAACCCTCCCTACCCAACGTGTAGAGGAGTTGAGAGAAGAAGACCTTTCGCGTGCTTGGATCCGCGAAAGAGAGGAATTGCTGCAGCAGCTCAAGGAGAAGGATGCTATGATTGAATTTCTCGAGCACCGAGTGATCGACGATCCGAACGACACTTGGACTTCTCTGCTTCCTCAGTCATCCAAATTCTGGAAGAGGAGGTATGATCGACTTGCAAAAGAGAAAGCTGATATGGAGGCTGCCTATGAGAGAGAGATCAAGAAGTTGTGCACTTCTCGTCTTCCAGCATCCCGAGCTTCTAGGGATCCATAGGATGTTATTTACCTTTTCTCTTTGTAATAATCAAAAGAATACTGTACTTCTTTGTCTCAATATATTGAATGAAATATTTTCCATGAGCAATTAAAATGTTTAAATATTCAAAATATTGCAAAAAATACCCTAAAGGTTCCTTGAAAAACAAAGCATTTGCACAAGCATTTCATGCATCATTCTTGCATAAATAGGTACCCCTTTTTCTGGTCTTCTTGTCCTAACCTCTGTTCTTCATTTATTTTGAAGACAAGCTGACTCACCGGTATTATACGCGAGTCAACTCTGCCAGAGTAATGGAGCAATTGGAATAAGAGAACAGAGAACTAAAGGAAGAGGTCGCCAGACTTGGCGCTTTGATGGAGCAACTCCTTGCTGCTCAGAACCAGCCTGCTCAACAGCCAGCAACGCCTGTTCAGAGGACAGTCATTTCAGAAGTGGCTACTTCAACGGTGCCAGTCAGTGCCCATCAGTCTAATACCATGCCTCCCGGTTTTCCTTGGGGGATGCCTCCAGGCTTCATGCCTGATCTGCCAGCTCCTACATTTGCTCAAATGCCGGCATCTAGCCCGGTCCCTGTTCCCGCTCCTCCTGTCGTGCATACCATGCCTAGGGTAGACGACACCATCTATCACTCTGAGGCTTCTGAGGGCTCAGATGTTCATGAGAAGATGGATGCAATGAATGACCAATTCCTTGAGCTGAGAAAGGAATTGAGGACTCTCCGTGGTAAAGATCTCTTCGGCAAGTCTGCAGCCGAACTCTGCCTGGTTCCCGGTGTCAAGATACCGATCAAATTCAAGGTCCCAGACTTTGAAAAATACAAGGGGAACACCTGTCCACTAGCTCACCTGGTCATGTACGCCAGGAAGATGTCAACACAGACTGATAATGATCAACTCTTGATCCATTATTTCCAAGATAGTCTGTCTGGTGCCGCGCTCAGATGGTACATGAGCCTGGACAGTGCCAACATCCGATCTTTCAATGACCTTGGCGAAGCTTTCGTCAAGCAATATAAGTACAACGTCGATATGGCGCCTGACCGAGATCAACTCAGGTCCATGTCACAGAAAGATAAGGAATCGTTCAAGGAGTACGCCCAGAGATGGCGAGAGCTGGCAGCTCAAATAACTCCACCGCTGGAAGAGAAGGAAATGACCAAGATCTTTCTGAAGACTCTTGGCTCATTTTATTATGAGCGGATGGTAGCAAGCGCTCCCTCTGATTTCACCGAGATGGTGAATATGGGGATGCGTCTTGAAGAAGGTGTCCGTGAAGGACGGTTGGCCAAAGATGATGGTTCTTCCTCTAAACGATATGGAGCGTTTAAGAGGAAAGAAGGTGAAGCGCATGCGGTGCAGTCTCAGCCAAAACATAGAAGACCCTCTGTTCAGAGGAAGCCTGCACGACATACCAGTCATCAGCACCGGGTGGCTCACGTAGCGCCTGTTTTCAAGGACAATACTCCTCAACGTCAGCAATATCAACCTCAACAGTATCAGCATCAGCAGCAATATCAACAACTGCAGTACCAACAACAACAATCTCGTCCACAGCAACAGGCTTACCAGCCTCGTGGGAGTACGAGTAATCAAGCAAACATGGGTTATGAAAGGAAGAAGATTAGTTTTGATCCGATTCCTATGTCGTATGCAGAGTTATATCCCTCTCTAATAGAGCGGAAGTTGGTTTCTCCGAGAGATCCTCCGGCTATACCGGTCAACCCTCAGTGGTGGTATAAGCCTGATCTGCACTGTGTCTATCACTCTGGTGCTCCGGGCCATGACATTGAAAATTGCCTCCAGCTGAAGACTAAGGTTCAAGACCTTATGAGAAGTGGAATCCTGAGTTTTGAGGACTCGAGCCCGAACGTCACCAAGAACCCATTGCCGCCGCATGGGAAATCTGTGAATATGATTCAGGAGTGCCTTGGGAAATACAAGGTTAAGTACGTCAGCCACATCAGGCAGTCGTTGGTTGATTTACATAAGATGCTGTGTCAGTACAGCTATTTGGAGCATAACCACGACAAGTGCCGCGTCTGCTCAGTTAACCGCTTGGGTTGCGACCAGGTCCGCAGAGAGCTTCAGAAGATGTTGAATGAGGGTACCATTGAGATTCTGCAGAATCGCAATGTTGATGAAGTCGAACCTGAAGTGAATGTCATCTCACCAGTGTTCAAGCTGCCAGAACCCGTTGTTATTCGTTACAATAGCAACAAACCGAAGGCTTCCCCTTCTTTGGTCATTAAACCGGCAGGCCCTGTGCCTTATACATCTGATCGAGCTGTGCCATTCCGGTACAATCCTGTTGCTGTCCAGGATGGGATCGAGGTGCCTTTGCCTTCAACTTCCGTAACCACTGTTGCTGATGTCAGTGGGTTGACCCGAAGCGGTCGTGTATTTTCTGCGCCTCCAAAGGCTGCTGCTTCTGACACTGTTGAGCGTCCGGTTGGGACCGCTGTGAATATCCAGAATCCGGCACTTGATGTTGCCAAACCCTCCTCATCCGTACAAAAGACTCCTGTTTCTTCAGTTGGCCCAAGTGGCATTGTTGATGAAGAATCTGATGAGATGCTGAGGCTCATCAGAAAGAGTGAGTACGACATTGTAGATCAGCTTCTACACACGCCATCCAAGATTTCCATTCTTTCTTTGCTGCTGAATTCAGAACCCCATAGGGAGTCTCTGCAGAAAGTCTTGGATCTGGCGTATGTCGATCACGACGTCACTCTTGAGCAGTTTGATAGTATTGTTGCAAACATCACCGCTTGCAACACCTTGAGCTTTTGTGACGCTGATCTCCCTGAGGAGGGAAGAGACCACAACATGACTTTACATATCTCCATGAACTGCAAATCTGATGCAATGTCCAATGTGTTGGTGGACACTGGATCTTCTCTTAATGTATTGCCAAAGACCACACTCTCTCGTCTGTCATATCAAGGTCCTCCTATGAGGCAGAGTGGGGTTGTTGTGAAAGCTTTTGATGGGTCACGCAAGACCGTGATTGGGGAAGTTGATCTCCCAATCAAAATAGGACTAAGTGATTTCCAAGTTACTTTCCAAGTAATGGATATCCACCCATCATACAGCTGTCTCTTAGGCAGACCATGGATTCACGAGGCTGGCGCCGTGACATCCACCCTACACCAGAAGTTGAAGTTTGTCAAAAACAAGAAGTTGGTTGTAGTAGGGGGAGAAAAGGCTCTCCTGGTTAGCCATCTATCTTCTTTCTCGTATATTGACGCAGAGGATGAAGTTGGAACTCAGTTCCAAGCTTTATCTATTGATGAACCAATCGAGAAGAAGTCTCCTTCATTCACTTCCTACCGAGATGCGAAGCTGGCCATTGAATGTGGTGCAGTTGCTGGATTAGGGAAAGTGCTTGAACTCGAAGATAATCGATCCCGGGCTGGCATTGGCTATGGTTCTGGGGCATGCAATGAGCAAGGTTTGTTCACAAGTGGAGGGTTCATTCACGCCGATCAACCTGAAGAAGAGGAAGCTGCTGCTATCATTGAAGAAGAAGATGCAGAGGACTTGAACAATTTTGTTATTCCTGGTGGTGTCTGCCACAATTGGGTCGCTGTAGATGTTCCTACAGTCATCCATAGATCAGAGTAAATTGTTCACTTTGTTTAAAACCCTTCTCCCATGCCAAAAGGAGAAGTGATGACATTGTTGGCAAAGCATATATACAATGATGTTTTCATTCAATTTTCGCATTGTTAAACATTTATTTTTCCTTTGTTTTCACTTTCTGCTTTTTGCATGAAATCAGTGATCACAAAAAACCCATAAAAACAAGAATAAAAGCAAACATTTTTTCATCTTCATAATGATTTGCTTGTTTAAATTCTGAAATTTTTCTTAACTAAAATCATTATGCAGGTTGATCCTAAAACCCATTGAACATAATGATCCAGCGCCATCTCCCAATTTTGAATTCCCTGTATTTGAGGCAGAGGAAGACGACGTTGAAGAGATTCCTGATGAGATCACCCGTCTCCTTGAGCACGAAGAGAAGATCATTCAGCCGCATCTCGAAGACTTGGAAACAGTCAACTTGGGGTCTGAGGATTGTGTTCGTCTGGTGAAGATTGGGGCACTTCTCGAAGAGTCTGTCAAGGAAGATTTGATCAGTTTGCTACGAGAATATTCGGACATCTTTGCTTGGTCCTATGAAGACATGCCAGGTTTAGATACAGATATTGTGCAACATTTCCTGCCTTTGAAGCCTGAGTGCGTGCCTGTGAAGCAGAAGCTCAGAAGAACTCATCCAGATATGGCAGTAAAGATTAAAGAGGAAGTTCAGAAGCAAATTGATGCGGGGTTTCTGGTGACTTCGACATATCCTCAATGGGTGGCCAATATTGTGCCTGTTCCTAAGAAGGACGAAAAAGTCCGTATGTGCGTTGATTACAGAGATTTGAATAAGGCTAGCCCAAAGGACGATTTTCCTCTACCACACATTGACATGTTGGTAGACAATACAGCCAAATTCAAAGTCTTTTCCTTTATGGACGGATTTTCCGGATATAATCAAATCAAGATGGCACCAGAGGATATGGAGAAGACAACATTCATCACACCTTGGGGAACATTCTGTTATCGAGTGATGCCCTTCGGTTTGAAGAACGCCGGAGCCACGTATCAACGAGCTATGACTACCTTGTTTCATGACATGATGCACCAGGAGATCGAAGTCTATGTTGATGATATGATTGCTAAGTCCCGAACGGAAGTTGAGCATATTGAGCATTTGTTTAAGCTTTTTCAGCGTTTGAGGAAGTTCAAACTTCGCCTGAATCCGAACAAATGTACGTTTGGAGTCCGTTCCGGCAAGTTGTTGGGTTTTATGGTAAGCGAAAGAGGTATTGAGGTTGATCCTGCAAAGGTCAAAGCAATACAAGAGATGCCCGCACCCAAAACTGAGAAGCAAGTCCGAGGTTTTCTTGGCCGCTTGAATTACATTTCCAGATTTATATCCCACATGACTGCCACATGTGCGCCGATATTCAAGCTCCTCCGGAAAGATCAGTCTCATGATTGGACCGAGGATTGCCAGAAAGCTTTCGACAGTATCAAAGATTATCTGTCTGAACCTCCGATCTTGTCTCCGCCTGTGGAAGGAAGACCTCTGATTATGTACTTAACAGTTCTTGAAGACTCGATGGGTTGTGTACTCGGTCAACAAGATGAATCAGGGAAGAAGGAGTTTGTTATATACTACCTCAGTAAGAAGTTTACTGATTGCGAGTCTCGGTACTCTATGCTTGAGAAGACGTGCTGTGCTTTGGCTTGGGCTGCTAAGCGTTTGCGCCAGTACATGATAAATCATACAACTTGGTTGATATCCAGTATGGATCCAATTAAGTATATTTTCGAGAAGCCTGCTTTAACTGGGAGGATTGCCCGTTGGCAGATGTTGTTGTCTGAGTATGATATTGAGTATCGAGCTCAGAAAGCTATCAAAGGTAGTATCTTGGCTGACCACTTGGCGCACCAGCCGATTGAAGATCATCAGTCTGTTCAGTATGACTTCCCTGATGAGGAAATTCTGTATTTGAAGATGAAAGATTGCGATGAGCCTACACTTGATGAAGGTCCAGAACCTGGTTCCAGATGGACGATGGTGTTTGATGGTGCTGTTAATCAATATGGAAATGGAATTGGGGCAGTGATTATTACTCCCCAAGGTCCACACATTCCGTTTACAGCAAGGCTAACTTTCAAATGCACGAACAACATGGCGGAATATGAAGCCTGTATAATGGGACTTGAAGAATGCATTGACTTGAGAATCAAGTATCTTGATGTCTATGGTGATTCAGCTTTGGTTGTCAATCAGATCAAGGGTGAATGGGAGACAAATCAACCAGGTCTCATCCCATACAGAGATTATGCAAGGAGAATTTCAACTTTCTTCACAGAAGTTGAATTTTATCATATTCCTCGAGAGGATAATCGAATGGCAGATGCCCTTGCTACGCTTGCTTCCATGATAGTAGTCAGATGGTGGAATGATGTTCCCAATATTACTGTGATGCGCTTGGACAGACCCGCTCACATATTTGCAATCGAAGACGTGAAAGATGACAAGCCTTGGTATTTTGATATCAAGAATTTCCTCCAGAACCAGGTCTACCCGCCTGGAGCATCTGTGAAAGATAGGAAAACTTTGAGAAGGTTGTCAGGCAGTTTCTACCTCAGTGGAGAAGTGTTGTACAAGAGAAATTTTGATATGGTTTTGCTCAGATGCGTGGATAGACACGAAGCAAACCTATTGATGACTGAGGTCCATGAGGGTTCATTTGGTACTCATTCCAATGGACATGCCATGGCTAAGAAGATGCTGAGAGCAGGCTACTATTGGCTGACAATGGAGTCTGACTGTTGCAAATATGTGAAGAAATGTCACAAGTGTCAAATTTATGCGGATAAGATTCATATTCCTCCGACACTCCTGAATGTGATTTCATCACCATGGCCTTTCTCTATGTGGGGAATCGACATGATCGGCATGATTGAGCCGAAAGCGTCCAACGGACATCGATTTATTCTCGTAGCAATTGATTACTTCACCAAATGGGTTGAAGCCGCTTCATATGCGAATGTGACCAGGCAGGTAGTTGTGAAGTTTATCAAGAACCAGCTGATTTGCCGTTATGGCGTGCCAGAGAGGATCATTACTGATAATGGATCCAATCTGAATAACAAGATGATGGATGAGTTGTGCGCTGAATTCAAGATTGCACACCATAATTCCTCTCCCTACAGACCTAAAATGAATGGGGCTGTTGAAGCTGCTAATAAAAATATCAAGAAGATTATCCAGAAGATGACTGTCACGTACAAAGATTGGCACGAGATGCTGCCATTCGCTTTGCATGGATATCGTACGTCTGTACGCACTTCAACAGGGGCAACCCCTTTCTCTCTTGTTTATGGCATGGAAGCTGTTCTCCCAGTAGAGGTGGAGATCCCATCAATGCGAGTCTTGATGGAAGCCAAGTTGACTGATGCTGAATGGATTCAGAGTCGTTATGACCAATTGAATTTGATCGAAGAGAAGCGTTTAACTGCCATGTGTCATGGTCAGCTATATCAGCAGAGAATGAAGAAAGCATTCGACAAGAAGGTCAAGCCTCGTGTGTTCCGAGAAGGTGACCTCGTGCTCAAGAAAGTGTTGTCTTTCGCGCCCGATTCCAGGGGCAAGTGGACTCCGAACTACGAGGGTCCATATGTTGTTAAGAGAGCCTTTTCAGGCGGTGCTTTAATGCTTACAACAATGGATGGGGAGGATTTCACTCGTCCTGTGAATTCAGATGCAGTTAAGAGATACTTTGTCTAAAAAAAAAGTATATGCAAATGAAAAAAACAGAATAGCTCGCTAAGTTGAAAACCCGAAAGGGCGGCTTAGGAAAAAATGAGCGTCTCGGTGGAGAACCCGCAAGGGTAATTCAGGCAAAAATTAGAGACTTGAAAAAAAAGAATATTTGCATCCCGCTAGATTGAGTACCTCACCCTGGGGCAATCTAGGCAAAAATTAGGGATTTGGCAAGTAACTGCATCCTGACAGGATTTTCTGGTTTATCAGTCGTCATTTCGTCAGAAGATTCTTGATTCATCGTCAACCGAAGCTTCGGATACATCAAGATTCAAATTGGTAGAGAAAGGATCATTATGTTCAATGTAGCCCTCTTCCAATATATATCACTGATTTCAAATTTGTACAGATCTATGGGGTCTTGCCATTTGCAGACTACCATTCCATCAAATCAATTTGAGCTTTTTATCCAATTATTTGCACTCTTATTTGTTTCAATTCAACAAATGTTTTGCATGTTTTAAATTGATAAAATATCATTGTTTTAAACAAATCAAATTTTTCAAAATTTTTTGTTTAAACAAAGTGAACATTCACAAGATTGAAAGGATACTCAAGAAAATCTCAGTGTTCTCCCAAGGGTGGCATGATTTCCAACAGGTAAGACATTTGTTCATATTCCTGGTTTGGTTGTATCTTCTTTCTTCAGACCTTTGTCGGGGTTGTTCCCCGAGCAGATTTGTTGTTGGGGTTGTTCCCCAGTATAGTCGCAAACAGAGTGTTGTTGAAGACTTCGTTTTCTCCAGCAGCAGTTTTCCCAGCATGGATGTTTTTCTTGTAGAAGTTTCGGTGGTTGATGGTTTGTCATCTTGGTGCCCCGTCACTTTCTCCAGTGGGTCGTATGTTCCCAGACTTTATTTGTCTCCTCAACACAGTCATGAGTAGAGCTGTTACTGATATCCCCATCGGATTTGCGAGCAGAGTCGTTGTCACTCTTCCCAGTGCAGTTGCCAGCAGAATTATCTGTTTTCTCAGCACGATCGTTTTCTTTTTGAAGACTCGGTAAGTCAGCGGTTTGATACCCGGTACTTTACCCTTTTCCCCAGCGAAATCGTCTGCGGAATTGTTGCTATCTCTCCATCAGAGTTTTTCTCTTCAACAGAGCAGGATTTATTTTCCTACTCATTGTTTGATTTAGGTTGACATCCCAGTATATTGCATCCATCTTTTCCTCAGCTTAGTCTGCAGAATGTTTGTTGTGGCAGTTTCGCCCATCGATTACTCCTTCAATCCCCAGTATGGTCAGATGATGGCTCTAGCATCCAGTGAACGGATTAATTTCCTGACTGTTTGCGATCCCCAGTAGAGTGGCTTATATTGCAGAATCTACTTGTTGTGATCAGTTTGCTATGTATATTCTCCCCAAGTAGAGTGGTTCGTCGCAGAATCTACTTGTTTGATCTGTCCTCCCTCAGTGGTTTGATCCCCAAGAGAGTAGCCGACAGTTTTTCCCAATAGAGTTGCTTATGCAGTTAGATTCTATTTGGATGATATCATTCTCCCTCAGTGGGTTATTTCCCAGCGGAGTTATGTGGAGTTGCTTCTACAGCAGTTCGTGCTTGTGCAACGCACTTTTTTGTTTCTCAGTTAACACTGGGGATCCCCTGCAGGTATCTTGGGTTTTCTCTTGTTCCCCTACAGATTCGTCTTGGTGGCTGTTTTGCTTGTTGTGACTTTCTGTACCCTGGATTGGGTTGTTTCCTGATATCTCTGATTCTCTGCTTCTTCAGCAGTACCCGCAGATCTTTGCTTCTCAGCATGTGGATCTCCGCAGATTGGCTCTCCAGCTGGTTGTTCCCCTGGAAGTATGATATCGGGCGTTCGATTCCCGAACCTGTTTGTGTTAGAACTGTCTGTTTTGTCAGCATTCATCAAACATAAATTACGCGTATTCATGCGTATTCATAAACATTCAGATATTCATGTTGCATTTCTTGCCATATATCTTTTGTTTGTCGTGTCTCCTGCTATGGTGATATAGATCTCCTTACAGATCTCCCCAAGCAGATGTCGGGTGTTTAAAATCTCTCCATATAGAGTCAACCCCATAAGCAGAAATGTTTGTCTTTCCTTCTGCAGTTCCCCACTGAGATATATCCTCGTGGACGACGGTTTCTTCCGTTTCCTCCCAACACATATATTGGGATGGATTTTCCTATTTGAGTTACATCCTCATTAGGACGTGTCTTGATTCAGTCTGTCTTTTCGGATTGTTCCCGAATTGGCTATTTGTCAAACGTCTTGTGCTTCCCAGTGGGTTGTTCCCCAGCGGAATGTTTTGGGCCTCTACCTACGAACCGGTAGCTATAAGTCCTATTTGTCCTGGCTTTCTTAACAGAATTTGTGGTTATACACCTTTTATTCTCCAGCCAGAGTTTTGGTTTTCTACCTCACAAACCGGTAGTTGTAAATCCTATTTTCCTGCTCTCCAGCAGTTTGTGGTTTGTTATAACCCTATCTTGGTTTCCCGTGCGGGTTTGTGATTTGTTCTATCCCCACGCGGAGTTGTTGGTCTTCTACCCCGTATTCGGTAGATGTAAACCCTAATTTTGTGGTTATCCTCCACCCTTTTGGCCCTCTGCCTACTAACCAGCAGTCGTAAGTCCTATCTTTGCGGTTTTTCTACCTACAAACCGGTAGTTATAAACCCCGTTCTCTCCACTTGCAGAGTTAACTTTGTTGTTCATCCCAACCGATGACAATTCCCCCCTTGTGGTTATCTTCATCTAGTTCTTGATGTTGATTTTCCTTTGCTTGGATAAGTTGCTCAGATCAACACTTATATCCCCAGCAAGTCTTTTGTGGATAATTGCCGTATGCTAGCAATTTTATCCCCAGCGGGTCCTTTCACCATTTGTCAGTGATTGTGTTCCCCGGATCATTGATTTTCATCAATGCATCCTCAGCAGATCGCCTTTCATTTACTCTTTTGTTGGTAATGTTTGTTGTTCCCTTTGATTGGTCATCATTGTATACCTATTCTGGTATCCCGATGCCTTTCTTTTCGGATTTAATCCTATAAACAACCTACAACCCGGTTAAGGATAATTTTCCATGCGAGGTTATTATTCACGTTTTGACGGCTATGAATAATATATCTCATGCGCTCTTTAGTTGGAATCCTTTGTTGATTTTCCCCAGCTGAGCAAGATTCGTATTCTCTGTAGAATCGAATATCCATCCTTTAACCAGTTTGTGTTTTGGATGATGAGTGTTTTGGAACACACACCAATTCACGTTTTTTCGGCCATCCTATAAACAAGTCTGCTATTCTAGCTTTCTTCAGGGTGATGAGTGTTTTGGAACACACACCAATTCACATTTTTTTCGGCCATCCTATAAACAAGTCTGCTGTTCTAGCTTTCTTCAGGGTGATGAGTGTTTTGGAACACACACCAATTCACGTTTTTTCGGCCATCCTATAAACAAGTCTGCTGTTCTAGCTTTCTTCAGGGTGATGAGTGTTTTGGAACACACACCAATTCACGTCTTTGGTCGGTCACCTGTTACATACCTACAACCCGGTATCCTTGGTGTTCCTTCCTGAGTTTGTTGCCCTTATACCGGTAACATCTCATTTCTTTGGTGCTTCCTCAGTGAAGTTTTCCTGTTGCTTCTCCCCACGAGTCAGCTTGTGTCTTTCCAATGGATTTATTTTCCTTCGGAATTCTTTTCCCCAGTGTGAGTCCTTCACTCCCCAGTTGAGGTCTCCAATTTGATTTCTGTGTTTCCTAATCAGAGTCGTGTCTCGTTCACGCTGTGTCAGTTTTGTTTATCCCCAACTAGAGTCTTGTCAGAGTCTCTGTTCCTGGTGAGTATATCACTCCGATGGATCGTCTTTTCTTCTGTGTGAATCATATTCCCCACAGAATTTTGTCTTTTGCATGCATACATTTGCATCATGAGGTCTCTTAGGGACCAAAATTTGTCTCATTACTGTTATTTAAGCCCATTCTACCGCGTCGAGATGAAGATTTCTAAACTTCACTTCTCCGGCTAGAATGACCTTAAATAGGGGCATCTGTAAGACCCCAATTTTGGGACCTAAGATCCCTCATGGCCCATATCATATCATATCATGGCCTCAAGGATCATTGCATGCCCTAGCTTCCCTCCTAGTGGGTGGTTTGCCTTGTGAGTTGGTTTTTGATCACCAAGCATGCTTTGCATTTGTATATCTTTGCTTTTCATATGATTACTAACCAAAAAGTACAAAAATATTGTCAGTCTAACCTTGTTACTTGCAGCTGAAGCAATCATC
Organism: Lathyrus oleraceus; assembly: GCF_024323335.1. NCBI lineage: Eukaryota > Viridiplantae > Streptophyta > Magnoliopsida > Fabales > Fabaceae > Lathyrus > Lathyrus oleraceus. Next base: position 244,616,397 of record NC_066584.1, read on the forward strand.
AGCCAATTAGGTCAAAATCAGTCAAAGTCAGTCATTGCAGTGCCTGGTGGCCATTCTTGCAGAATTTGGGCACCATGATCAATAATCAAGAGTTCATATAACTTGGGACATCATTTGGAATCAAGGTCTCAAAGAATTAGGGTTTGGAATTCATCAGAAGTGGTTCAATCATGCAAAACCCTAGAAAAGTCAACAGGAAGTCAAACTTGGTCAACTGTGGATTTAATCAATGATTTGATGATTGGAATTGATTTGAAGGAGCTCATTCATGTCCATACAAGCCTCATATATCATGTCTAACCTCATCAGTGAAGAAAATAAAGTCAGATCAGAAAATTTCCCAAAATAGAAAGTGGACCTGTAATTTTAACTGCCAAAGATGGAAACTTCTTGATCTTAAACTTACATCATGATACAAGCTTCAAATGAATTTTTGCCCAACATGAAAGTTGAAGATCTTGTTCTCCCATTTTCAAAAAGTCCAAGAACACTCAATTCCCATGTATGGTTGGCAAGATATGATCAATTCATTTTCACAATTTCATGAACTTCAAAAGGCCATATCTCATGAACCCTTTTGCCAAATTTAGTGGGGTTTTTTCCTACAAGCTCTATTTGTTCCCCTCTTTCCAAAAATGCATTCATCTTCCACCAAAACCACACCATGCAAAATGCCATTTTTGGACTTGTCTTCATTGAATTTCAAGTGGTGCAAAAAGTTGACTTTTTAATTTAGCAATTTTTAACACATTTGGCCATTTGGGAATTGTTTGGAAGGATATTTGAAACTTGTCCAAGGCCCAAACTCGGCCAGAACCATACACCTCCATGTGCATATGTCAAAAATTAGCAAAATGCAAATTGGCTTCATTTAAGTTAACTTTGATTAGTACCTTCATTACCAATGTTAAACAGCAAATATAAGTCACATTTTCTGTCATTCTAAACCTAGCTGCAGCCTCCTAACATACAGAAATTCTCATTCTCTCTCATTCTTGCATTTTCACACCATTGCAATTTCTGCTCAAAAACTTCAAAAGACCACGAGCCCTCTTGGTTGTTTCATGATCTAGCCATCATTAAGCCATTTGGAGCATCAAACCCCAACTGCACAGCCATTTTCGAGCTCTGTTTTCTCCAAAGCACAACAATGGCAAATCGAGATTTGGACATTTTCAAGCATCATTGAGCCAAGTTTCTTCAAGTATACATCAACATCAACCATCAGGAGCATCTGTTCGAGCTTGCATCATCCAAATAACCACTGATTCGCCATTTGCTTCAAATCCAAGTAAGATTTCGACCCTCTCTATTTCAAAAATCATGAGATGTTTCTGGTAGCTCTTTTGATGCTGAGTCCATTGCAACTTGTCTCACTTAAAATGGTTGAGTCATGCATGAGAAATCTGGATTTTCATTTTTGTGCTCAAATATGTTCTTAGTCGATTTGCTTTGATGATGATGATTTCATGAAAACCATGTTTGGATTATGCATGTACATGCTTCACTTGTTCGAATGGTATGCTTGTTGTTGATTTCTGGGCATGTTAGTATTCCACGATTGTTGGAGATGATGAATGTTACTGTTGCTGTGGCCAAACCCTAATCCTGTTCCCAGATTTTCTTGTTTTCACGTGTATTGCTGCTTGCTACACTGTTCCATTCCATAACAACCAATCAGGACATTTCCTTTTGGTGTGCTGTGCGCTGCGTTTTGATAAGTGATGCGCATATTTACCAGATTGCCATCGGTCAACTTGTTGACTCACTAAACCATGTTCATTTTGTTCTTTTATTCCAAATTGATTACTCAACTTACAAAATTCATAACTCGTGCATTTCAAATCCAAATTTCATGAAATTTTTTTCATCATGTTCACATGAATGTCTACTTTTTTATCATGATTTTTATTGATTTTTTGATTGGCTGGATTTTTAATGGTATTAGGGTTCTTAACATGTATGCTCATTTTGTACCTTTTGCCAATTCTTTTGTGAAATGATGAGGATATATCCAATGACCCTGAATTTGTTTGTGCTTAATATACACTCATCCATGGTGATTTTGATATAGAGTTCTTGAATTTATCTTATCTGGTTGTTAAGATGTGAATTTTTGAAGTAGGGTGTGACAATTTGTGTCACACCAATGATATGCAATTTCATGATTTTTGTTGACATGCTTCCTGACTCCCAATTAATGTGAAATTTTGCATGATCCTTCTCTTATATGTCTAGTTGACTTGTGAATTTTCCTGGAATTAATTATGCCATTTCCTATTTGTTTGAGATTTTTCTTCTCTGCCTAGTCAATTGTTGACTTTGTGTGATACATCTTGCCATTTCATTTGGGAAATTCTCATACTTCATTGGATGATCATGAAATTTTACATGTGCATACTAGACATCTTGAGCTTTGCATTGGTGTTGATCCCATCCATTTCTCATCTGTTTTCATTTAGTTATGATTTTTTGAAGTTGATACATGTATATTTGACTTCTTTGGGCATGATTGAAATTGTTTGGACTTCCTGATTTTAATTGACCATCTTCCCATGATCCAATTGAGCTGAAATTTTATATGCATGTCATTATGTGGATTGTGATTGACCATGATTTATTTGGTGATTTTTGGAATTGATTATGATTGATTTTGAGCTAAGTCTTGCTGTTGACTTCTATGAGCCCTCATTTGCCATGCTTTGCCTTCTTTTGCTTGTGAAATGATGATAATGCATGATATGAACATGAAATCAATTGAGTTTGCTTCTTAAATGTTTGAACTTGATCTTGATTGGATATGGCTTGCTGTTTTGACTTTCTCATTCATTTTTGACCCTAGGCTTGTCCTAGGGGTCTCCTGGCTTATGTTTGAGTTCATTGTTTCAGGTTGAGCAACAAATGCTTCAAAGAAACTTTTGCAAGTTGATTTGGGTTTATCTGTTTATCATGAGCTAACCCCTTTGTTTTGTAGGTGGTTTGACTCATATGATTTGAGTCTTGTGCTTTGCACACTTGCCTGTCTGTTTTGACTGTTGGTTTCTACCTCTTTCTGATTTAAATTGTTGAACTGTGTACTGATTTGTTTGACTATTTCAGGTACCTTTAGTTGCTTAAGTTCTTTGAACTTGCTTTGCTTTGCTATTTAGCAATTTGCTTTGAGGTATAATTCCTTTTTCTTCATGTAGTCTGGAAGACCTGGCCTGTTACTTGGCCAGGCAAATGTCTGAAGTCCTCCTTAAGAGGCAATGCTTGTGTGTGTTTAAATTTTGTCCCAAGCAGGAAAAGTCCTTTAAATAAGGCAATTGGTAGATCAAAGGGATAAGCAACCTATCCCCTACTATTCAGTGAGTCTTCTCCTTGCTCCCATTACATGGTTGTAGCATTGAGATCCAAACCCAAGATCTATAGAGTCTAATTTGTGGAGAGAGTTCCTACTTTCTGAACTCCCACACCTTCTGATATTCAAATGCTCTCCCTGATCAGGGATAAGAGCAATGAGGCACACCCCTCATCTCCTTTCATCTGCTTCACCTTAGCCCCTCAATGGCAAGGTTAAGAGCAACTTTTTAACCTATTCCAGTTGGCTTCAATGCCTAACCTTTTGTATGAGCCTCCTTGTTTGGTTATAGTGCGTGCTGATTGACTTCATTGATTGCTTCATATGCACATGCTTGCTTGTATGCTCTATGCACTTATCATCATTTATTGCTCATCAATGCATAATCATCTCATTTGTCTTTGTGACATTATCATTGTTGTTTGCCCATTGAGGACAATTGTAAGACCATTCATTGGCTATTGCTCCTATGATATGGAAGTGAGTATAAGACCATCACCTTGGCCACTCATCTTATCTTTGCTTGATGCATTTGTTTATATGTGAGGTTGCAATTGTAAGTCCATGTAAGTTGGCATTTGCTTTCCTATGATCACATGTTGCTTTGCTTGTTTGTATGTGAGGATACAACTGTAAGTCCCTGCAAGTTGGCATTTGTATTCCTAGGATCATATGTTGGATATTGGTATAAGTCCAGACAGATTGGCATCCGGTATCCAAGTTTCATTTTCTTTGTTTTAGGAGATTAGTGTAAGACCATTGAGTGGCCTCTGATATCCCGTTCTGTTTTAGGAGATTGGTATAAGCCCAGTGATTGGCATCCGATATCCTCTTTTGTTGACTTTCTTGTTTGTTTGTTATTACCCATTGCTTATTCCAAAGGACACACTTGAATCATCTCCTATATGATCTCAAGAGGTGAACCTTCTAAGAAGTTTTACAATCCATCTCCATCCATTCATCCCCATTATGTCCTAAACCTTTTCACACTTTGATTTCAAACTTGACATAGATATTGTGCAAACATCTTCATGTTTTCAAACCAAAAACCTGGACCCCAAGTCCTTGACTTTTTTCAAACTCCATTACATAATACTTCTTTGAATTAATCTTAATCATACTTTGACTCCACTTTCATAATCACAATCAATTAACTTCACTCATTCACTTGTTTTGGCTTTGTCCATTGTTAATCTTTTCATGCATTAGCCATAGGTTTCAATTATCATTGTGGTTGATGTAAACCTCACCTTATCTTTAGTGAGTCGACAGTAAGACTTCCGTACTGAAAACAGGGCTAACCCCTCTAGTACGTCGAAGCTATCCTCGCATGGTGGATGTTGGTCTTGGTCGAGTTTTCTCCCATTGATAATGAAAAGCCTCAGTGCTATTGTTTAAAACTGAATCCACCAACTTTTGGAAATCTTTTAGCCGAACTACGGCGTTTTGATCCTTACCTTTGATGGAAGGTACGTAGGCAGCGGGTTCATCCGTTCGAACACAAAAATAAATAACTTGTACATTCTTTTCTCATCATCCCAATCATGTTTGCACAATGTTTATGTCATAACAAATAACAATTTTTTACAACAAGTGTGAAAAGGGCTCCCTAGGAGTACCTAGGACGTAGTGGGTGCCTAACACCTTCCCATTGCGTAATTTACCCCTTACCCAGACTCTCTGATCTTTTTATTAGTTTTCTACGTGTAAAACTTCTTAGGCTTTTGTTCGCTTTTTAGCCAGTCCTTTGGATAAATAAAAGTGCGGTGGCGACTCGAAATTTCATTGTATCTCTTGCTTATGATTTAATCGATAGATCATATAGCGACGAATACACCGCTACAAATATTACTGCCACCAATCATGGAATTTGTTGGTACAGTAGTAGGCTGGTCGAAAAGGAAGAGAAGGAAGACGTGGTCGGTTTTTCCAAATGTTTTCAAGTTCCTCTTCGACCTCGCTCCAAGGTTGACCGTAGAGGATATTGGCAAGTAACTCTTGAGAGGAGAACAGAGACTTGGGAATAAATTGGCAAAGGCCAAATTGCCTGGCCACAAGGTTAGACTGATAAGCCACTAGGCCAGGATTGCTGCTGGTAGTCTCAGCCGACAAGAAGCGAGGGACCAGAAAACGCCTCCAAATGAATAAGGCTTCATTCCTATGTTCCCCGTCAGCCGGAGGGAAAGGTCTGGTGAGCCACTCAGGACCCTTAGTTTGATGGCTAAAAGGGGCCATAGAAGGTAGGAAATCGACACGAGTCAACATGATGTTGAAGATGAGTCGAAACACTTGAAGGTCTGGGAAATTCTTGTCAATGGGTGTCAGGGGGATCAACCGTTTCCAGATAAGATGCCGTTCCTCTGGGGGACACGCAACCCTCCTCATTCCATAGGGGGCTACATCTTTGGAGAAAGTGGCATTGAGCCACAATTGCAGAAACCAGAAAGGGCCATGGACCAACACGTTCTTCTTTCTGGAGTTCTCAGGGTTGAAGAGCCTAATCTGACAGACAACCTCAGATAGAGACTCGTAGAGAGAGGCTAATATCAGTTGGCCCAAGGCAACGTCATGCTCTTGGTGTAATTGGGTTGCCAGGAGAGCAAAATGCTTGGCTACTTGCATAGATCTCGAGCAGAAAATAAAGCGGGACAGCCAAAGGGTCAAGAAAGCCACATGTTCCTCGTCGGTCACAGGGCCGACAGAAGTGGCGTGATGATCAATAAAGTTGTTGTATGTTGGTTTGCGAGAATCACCAACGTCGAACCTCGAGGAAATTGGCGCTACAGCTTCGCAGTCGAAGACTTCGCCAGTCGGTCGCAAGCCAGTGATGGCAGCAATGTCCTCAAGTGTCGGCGTGACCATGCCACACTTAGTATGGAAGGAGTTGGTCGAACTCTCCCAGAACTGAAGGGCGGCTAATAACATGCCACAGGACTGGGGAGGGCCACAACGGGCAATCTGTAAAAGGGTATAGATGCCTGTCCTTTTCCAGTGGTCGATTTTTTCTGATTCCAATCGGTCCATCCAAGCGCAAAACTTAGGACAATTTCTGGGAGGAGCAGTCCTGAAGTTCCTATCGACGTACCGAAGGGAGAAGGGTTGTTGAGCGGAAATCACAAGTTCAGAAATGTGATTGGCGGGGAAAAGGGAAGAGTCGTTTTTGGTAACCTCTGGGTGTCAGTTTTCTGGGAGAGGACCTAAGAACGCTAAGGGTTCATCAGCCAGAGAGAGAGGAATCAATACCTGAGAACGCCATATCTTCTCCTTTTCTTCTGCCAATGGAGGCTCAGGAACATACTCCCTACCATCAATGTTGATGGGACGTGTGAGCGTAGCAGCAGAAGGTTTGTTAGAGCTTGCCATGGAGAGAACAAAAGGTTTTTGCATTGTGGAAAAGAAGAGTTTTCACAAAAAACAGAAGACAAGTGAATGCTGAAGTAAGAGAGCAAAAAAAGAGAAGAAGAAGAAAGAATGAGGGTTTTATAGAGCTTAAACCCTGAGCAGAGAAGAGGGAGCGGTTGAACTTCCATGGCCAACACGTAAACCCATGTTCCCACGCCTACAGACACGTGTTGGAGAGAGGGCAAGCGAAAAGACAAACACATTTCAGTCATAAAGACGCGAAATGACGTAGACGTGATTTTGTGCGTCTCGAGGAGAAAAGGAAACGCCCGCCATGATTGCATAACATCATTAACGTGGGGTAAACAAAGGTCCCACTAAGTAGAAGCGGAAGCAGTAAGGGGTAAATCGACAGTTTCAGAGATGCCATCATCTCACCAACTTCGACAGTCGAAAATGGCATCTCTGGTGGGCAGTTTGTTACCACGAAAAATCTCTAAGGCATGCTGAAAGCATAATTAATGAAGGAGTCTTGTGAATGTGGGGGTTGTACCCCATCAAAGGATAAAGAGACGTTGGAAGCAAGCAAGAGTAGGAAAAACACAAATCAAAGGATTAGGCCGACAGGGGAAGTTGGCCTCGTCGACAGGCCATTCTGTTGACCAACGTAAGGTTTGGGACTTAAAGAATCATAGTTAAATGTGCAGAAGGCAGCATCTCCCTAACGTCTGAGCGGGAGAAATTTGAAATTTAAAATAACAGCAGTTTCCAGAGGAATAAGAGCGCCATAATATGGAGCAGTTAGCGAGACATGGGTGCAGCGGTTGTGCAGATCGTGTGACATAACATCTGCTAGTTTCTAGGAGTTTAGCTTATGAGTAGTTCCTCTATTTTAGTATAAATAGGGTGTCCCACAAGGGGCTCAGGGTGTTCACTTTGTACTAAAAATCACTTGTAAGAAAACTTCCCATTCCCAGCGCGAGGAAGCAAGAGTTTTTTAGAGTGCTATGTACGTGAATCACCACATTTATTTTAATGCAACTTCCTTACTTTTCAATTGTTCCCGTTGAACATTTTATCTTAATTTCATTTACTTTTGAGTTATCATTTTACGTTGTTGTTTACGCTATCGAAACTGGTCCTATTACGATAATAGAGTTTACCAAAAGCGTGTTCGTCGTATACCTCTTTTGAATGTTATAGCGTTGTCGGTCACGAGTCACCTATAGGCGATAACATCCTTTAAAACGTTCGTGTGGAAAAAACCCTACGCTTGTTCGACGCTTTGTCAGGAGCCGTTCCTCACAAAGTCATTCTGTCGAGTTGGACAAGCCTCACTTGCACTAGCACATGTCCTAGGATCAACTGGTCGATCCTGCAAGTAACCCTTTGTTTTAAAGCCTAGGGAGGACCATCGGTTGTTTACCAATTTCCATAGTAAACAGATGTAGACCAAACCATGACCACTGGCTCAATGAACTTCTTGTTAAGCATTTCTCCATTCACTCCCAAAACTTGTAATAGACAACATGAGCAAAAACTTTGCAGCAAAACCAATGAGGTTATGGAAAGCAAAACAAAGAGATGTGTGCAAACAGTGGAAGTATACACTGGTCCAAGTTTGTAGAGCAATGATAAGAAAAATAACACTCACCACAATGCAAGGTACTTGTTCAGCAAGTCAAGGATCAAGGTACAAAACCAAAGCCACTTAAATGACAACCTGCAGCATCCAGTTTAAAAACAAAATCATTCACCAACTAACATAACTATCACCAACTAATTGAGTCATTCCTAACTAACTGAGTTATTAGTTAACTCAGTGAGTCAACATTAACTAACTTCAAGCCTTCCCTAACTGAATCCAATCCTAATCCCAAGTCTAACCAAACTCCAAACCTAACCTCTATTTAAACAATTCATCACTGACATTCAATCATTTTTGCATTGCCTGGAAAACTCACTCTCACTTCTGCAACATTTTTTCCCTCACCTTACTCAAAGCTCTCATTTCCATAAGCCATTGAAGCTTCACATTAAAGCATCAATCTGCTTGAGCTGAACCACATCAATATCATCTCATCACTTCCAAGTTCAGAAAGAGAAGAAGAATAAGGAAGAGGAAGAAGAGAAGAGGATGAATAGTGATCAAGAACTTATCTGATAAAATATACGGTCTCCTTCTCCGGAATGTCACTTTCCTTTCGTGGCTTTTTTCTTGCTTTGTGATTACCAGAGTGTAAAGCATGAGGGGGAGAATCCAAGCCCCGTGGTGGTAGAGGATAATTCTTGCCCATTTCCATTTAATTTGAACTTAGGGATTTAGGGTTCTTCTATAATTTCGTTCGATTCGACCAACTCAATAACCTATTCCCAAATCTGTTGTCGAATTCATGTCCAGCATGGCCTTGCGCATCCAATGGTGGTGGAAATTTAGGTTTAGGCCACCACCGTCGCTGGCGACAGCCGCAGACAATGTGGTTTGAGGCGGCCGGACGGTGAGATGGAAAAAAATGAGGAAGAGAAATTGGCACGTTGATTTTTAAACCATGTTGACTCAGGCTAGTCAAATATGGCTTTGGGTTTAGTTTAGGTGGGCCTGAGATTCCCAGGCCCACTAGAATCTGCGTTACACCCCACACGCACCATGCACCCCCAGTGATTAGTGAAAGAAATGGAGATTGGCTTAACAAAGCCCATTGGTTTTTCTACTATCTCACGTGTGTTGAGCGCACCCCTGTTGAAGCTCAATTGTGATTGTGGTCTTAACCCCGGCCTACTCGCTGTTTGGCTTTTCCACACTATTTTTGAACATACATTCCTACTGTAACAAAAAAAAAACGGAATTTGGGCTTATCTGCAGCCCATTTAGCTAATTCAACTTCATACCTCCGTTTCCAGTTTACACCTCCCAACCAAATTTATTTCTCTTTATTCTTAATTGTTTTTGCAATTTAATATTAGATTGATATTAGGTTAATATTAGATTAGTTAGGTTGATTTTGATAATTAGGAATTAAATCTTGATTTTTAGAATATTAGATTAATGTTTTTAATTAGGATTTTAATTAGTTTTAATTAGAGATAATTAGACTTTTGATTAAATTTAGAATAATGCCATTTTCGATATTAGGTTAAATCATTTGTTAGGACTTTATCATTTTTGGGTTCTAATTAGGTCTTGGCTAGAATTTAATTTTGTTCACATTTGGACATATTTTGTAAATGACAATCGTGCCCTTTAGAGGAATTTTAGGCATTTTATCCACTTTATGACATGATCCCATTAGAACTAGAATTTGACATTAGGATTGAATCATCTCCTAACATTTGTAGATCCCTTTAGGACTTATACATAGGTTTTTAATTAAGGTTTTGGTCAATATGTACATGCTCCCTTAGGGCTTCTAACTTAGAATTTTCATCAAACAATGCATGATCCCCTAGGGTAGTTTCTAACAATTACTAACTTCTAGAGTAGGATTAACCTAATTCCCGAAAACCAAAATAAACCCATGATTAAATTGATCGAAATCAATTTTGATCAATTAAATCCTTTGAACTTGTATAATCCCACAGTCTAAATTGAGTGACAAAAAGACCATTGGTCACTTAATAAGACTTTTCTTCTAAGCTGTGGAGCTCAAGGCCTCAAGTCAAGATCTTCAATCAAGGCATCCTCAGTCATATCAAGCAGCGGATTATTCAAGCACATCAAAGGTGGCATCTTCTAAAGCTTGTCAAATTAAAGTTAGAAGTGTGTGGCACGAGCCTTAAGCAATAGAGAAAGAGTGGGACTGGAGTATTCCTACCCCCATTCTGAATATCTTTGGGTATGGGACGTATGATCCAACGCTCATCGTATTCACCTCTATTCATATACTTTAGCACGATTATAATCATACGATTGACAAATCTCTCTCTCTCTTCATGAAGCAAAACAACAAAGCAAGGACTATGTCAGCAACTTATCAATCACGAATCAAGTTGTACGATACGAGCCTTAAGTAATGGAGAAGGAGTGAGACTGGAGTATTCCTACCCCCATTCTGAGTATCTTTGGGTATGGGACGTATGACCCAATGCTCACCGTATTCACCTCTATTCATAGACTTTAGTGAAATTCGAATCGAACGATTGTTAAGGTCTTCATCATCAACATAAGAAACAACTACAAAGATTCTCCTCTCTCCACTTTAAAGATAAGACGAGAGTTACATGCCACGAGTCTTAAGTGGTAAAGAAGGAATGAGACTGGAGCTTTCCTAGACTCATTTTAGATATCTTTGGGTGCGAGACGTTTGACTCGTTGCTTATCGTATCCACCTTTACTCATAGACTTTAGTGTGATTCTTATCAAGCAACTATCAAGTCTATTCCATTCTCGCATTCAATCATTCTATCATCTCTTCTTGCCTCTTTAATCACCTTTTCTTTCAACCCTAGTGGGCTGAACTACGAAAGCTCTGATTTCTTTATTGCACTATAAGGATACGTAGGCAGTAGAATCCAGTTTTTTCACGAGCTACCCTATTTATCAATCAATAATTCTCCATTCATTCTATCAATACAATCTTTTTGAGATCAATAACACTTCTCCTTGGACTCCTTGTCTATCCTTTTTGGAAGATAACGACAATCCACCTCATCAATTGAGAGTTGTTTGGCCTGTAACCCAAACACTTAATTCATTCTTTTTCGGCTAAGACGCCACTTTGCTCTTCGATTAAGAGTCTATCCTTCTCTTGGATCCAAGATACTATCCTTATTTGATCTCGAATTGTTGATTCCTCAGCAAGTGATATACTATTCTTTATACTATCTAGTACTACAATCCTTCCTTGACGAGGTGTTTGTCTTGTGAGCCCCGTTGCTTAGACAAATGTCCCTATTTCTATTCTCGTAGTTTCGAACTATGATTGCTCTGACTTTCTCATTGCACAATGAAAATACGTACGCACGAGGATGCGAATACTTGGAGAGCATACTTCTAATTATTCCTCATTCGCCTTAGGGCGTCATTCATATATTTCACTATTCATTACCTACCTTCGATCATAAATCCTTCACCCAGTGACATATTATTCCCTTGACATCGAAATACACTTCCTATGGAATTCCATATATACCCTTTTAGGACGCCTAACGAAAAGTACGCGTTTCTATCTAGAGTCGTTTGGCCCGTAACCCAGACATATCTATGGTACAAATACCATTTCTCTTATGGATTCCAATACATTTTCATCTTTCAATTTCAAACAATACTTCTTAAGTCACTTATCACCAGATACTGTATTCTATGACTTCGGTCACTTCACTCCTTCCATCCCATGATGCATTCATATTCTACCTTCTTTCACTCCATGTGATATACCTATCCTTTGAGCCAAATACACTATACCTTTGTGCTCCATCTTGTGCCTCTTTGAAAACCAAGAGTTGTTGGTCCCGTAACCCAAACACCTAATTCCTCTCTTTTTTGGTTGTCCCAATATAGTGATACATCATTGTAGGCCCTCACTTGTTGGTTCATACCTTTTTACTCTTGGATTCACATTTTCACCCCTTGTTGGAGCTCAAAACACTATTCTTGGTTCAGACCATACTTTGATCACACTTCTTTTCAACTCCCACCTCTAGTTCCTTGAACTACGAAGCTCTGAATTCCTCATTGCACTATGAGGGTACGTAGGCATGAGGGCCCTAATCCTCACCAAGCATTTTATCTATTATTTTCTTTTTCCCATTCTTTCGCGAGTAATCTTTAATTATCACACCTATTCAAGCGAGAACAATCAAAACGGTTCCCATGGAGTATCATGGATGTTTGGGGTGCTAATACCTTCCCCTTGCATAACCGACTTCCTTACCCAGTATATCTCTTTCCCCCAGGTTTTATCGATGTTTTCCTTTCCATTTGGGGATAAATAAAGTTTTATGGTGACTCTGTTGTATGTTCGAGCGTGTGATAGGTTCGGGTATATTTCCGCTAGCTTCATCTGGAACCTGTCTAAAACAAGAGAAAGGTTAGTTAAATAGTTATGAAACAAGGATCCAAAGACCGAAAAGTTATCCATGAACACTTCTATATGCTTTTCAAGCATGTCAACAAAGATGGAAGTCATGCAACATTGGAAAGTGGCTGGAGCATTACACAACCCGAATGGCATTCTTCTGTATACAAACACGCCATAAGGGCATGTGAATGTTGTCTTCTCTTGGTCTTCCAGAGCAATAGCAATCTGATTATACCCGGATTATCCATCTAGAAAACAGTAGTGTAAGACCCCAATTTTGACCCTAAGATCCCTCATGCAATTCCATCATAAGCATAAGCATTGGGATCATACCTTGGCATCCTCCTTACCCCCTTTTCATTGGGTTTGTTTTGGGAGAGATCACCACGCACTCTGTGATTATATCATACTTGTATTTTATCATTTCACTAACCAAAATACCAAAAATATGTCTTTGTATCTATCTAACCCTTTTGTAGGTAGGGCATGATTTCATTCATTCATCAAGATCACATCTAGGGTTTGAGACCTTCATGAACAAAGAGCACAATCAAGAATTGATATAATAATGGTTATGAGCATCATATATGAGTCCCAATGTTCTCTACATGTTATATTGATCAAGTTTGCTTCAAGAGTTTGAGGGTGATTTGCCTTGAAAACCCTAGTTTGACTGGGTATCTTGAGTAACTTCTCCAACAAGCTATCTCAACAATTGATCAAATTTCTCAAGGGACACTTCAAATTTCATCATCTTATGCATATATGATCTACCATGAGCCAAGAAAGTTAAGAGAATTGGAAATTAGCAAGTTGGTTGATGGTGGTTGGCCAGATGGATTCATCTGATCAAAACTAGGTCTCCCTAGATCCTATATCCTATAATTTTCACCATATAAAAATGATTCCAAGATCAAACTTACTCTAAATTACATTCCAAACAACTTTCATGTTGAGACCTAGATCTAGTTTTGCTTGAAAAATCATTTTCTATGTTGAAACATTATAGGTCATTTTGTCTAAACCCTAATTTGAAAGTCAACTTCCCAAGGCCATAACTTGCTCAATTTTTATGATATGAAATATTTCCAAGTTGCATAATCAAATTTAGTGTGCCTACTTCAAGTTTAATGTTTGGAGTGGGAGCTAATTCAACTTCTTTGAACATGTGATATGAGGCTACATTATAGGTGACTTTTGACCTATACCGTTGATCAAGTGATTTTTCCAAACTTCAAAAATGCATAAATCTATCATTTCAAATCCAAAGGACATGAAACGTGTGACCATTTTGAAAGTATTTTAGAGATATACAACTTTGATGAAGACACATTTCTCATTTGAAGCTCCCATAAAAAGTTAAGCAAGGTGGAACATTGAGACATATGGCTTGACACTTTGAAAAAAAATTATATGTCAAAATTTTCAAAACTTCCACCTCAAATATCTCCAAGTTCCAAGCTCCAAATGAAAAAATGTTCAACATCAAACTTGTTCCTCTTGATCTCACCTTTCCAAAGAGCTCAAGCTCATTCATTTTAGATGAGAAATGCATAGGTTGCGCATGGCTTTAACAGGCTGATATCATTTGGCATGGATCAATCTTCAAGTGACAACGCACATGTACCTTGCAATCCAATCCATCTTCAAAGCATCTGATCATTGATTTGGGCTTTCCAACCATCATTCTATGGGCCTATGCGCACCCATGCAGTATGGCATCATCATTTTACCAAATTTGGAAAATGGAAAGAGGGTGCAAATATCGTTTGATTTCTCTATAAATTGAAGCCCTTATGCTCAGAATTCAGACACACATTATGCCAGCTTTGAATCTCCATTGAAAACCCTGCACTTTGAGAGGATAACCCTGATAAGTTCATTTGAATTTGAGCTTGAATCTCCACTGTTTTGGAATTCAATTCTCCAGGAGTCCATTGATTCTAAGCCTTTCCATTCCTCTCCTACAAGAAATTGAAGTGAAGCCAAGCATGATTAAGATCAAGATCTAGCAAGCTCAGACCTCCATTGAAGGTAATTTGCAGAAATTTTAAACTCTTTGATTCTCCTTGATTCTTGCTAAATGCCATTGATTCTTGAGTTGTCTAAAGTCCTACCAATGTAGGCAAAAAGTTTGAGTTGCTTTGAGGCCAAATCGAAGTAACTCAGATCATGAACCTCATTTTTTAATTCCACATATCTCTCAATATAGTTGGAATTGGATGAATTGGAGGTGATATTCGTGCTCAGTGATGTTTTCTCTTTAAAATCATGTCCCTGTTTGGAATTTTGGTGATGGATCATGTTGACCAGTCCTGTGAAGCTCACCGGAGAAGACAACCGGAGCTTTGGCTCCGGTGATGATGTGTCTTGAGTCTGAGCCATGGGATCCAACTTCCACGTTTTAATCTTAGCTGTCTCTTGTGAATACCACGTTTGCAGTGCGTTTGACTAAGGAACACATGGAACGCGTGTTTTGGATCATCAGATCTGCCACCTCAATTAATGAGGGAGATCTGATGGTCCACGTATTTTTGAATTTTCTAAATTTCATTTTAATTCCATTTTCTTTAATAATTCATAATAAATTTAATATTGATCCAAAAAATATGGGACTTTCACCAAAAAATTTCAAATATTTTTCTCTTTCATATTCTGAATTAAAATTATTTTTTGGATCATTATTAATATTTTTCATGAATTAATTTGTTTTTAATTGTTAAAAAACATTTTTAAATGTCCAAAAATTATGAATTTTTTTCTCCAAGGTCCTTTGACTTTGTTTGACCTATGATAAATCTCATGGCCATTTATTTGGTGTTTTGATGGGATTTTAGGATTTGGACAAAACATATTTGAATTTATGCATTATTTTATTATTTTTAATCGAATAAATGTCATTTTAATTGTGTTGACCATTTGTATTGACTTAATTGAGTTTGATTGTTTGTTGTTGGGCCTTGGTCAAGGTTGATTTGACTTTGTCAAGTTAATATTATTGGATTTAGGGGATTGATGGAATGTACATTCCATCTCCCAAAATGAATGAATAAAATTAATTTGGTAAAAGTCCTCCTTTGACCAATTTGTGATCTCATTCATTCTTTTCCCTCTTCATGTAATCCCCCTTCTTCATTCATTCATTTCCATTTGGCCAATGACATCTCAAAGTCCTAATGCTAGTTGATTGAAAGATTAAGATGGGTGTGGATGAGATTAGGCCACACCTTTTGCATATTTTGTGTGTGTGGTATGTTTAATGAGCATAGTTCATAATACTATGTCTCCAACATGCATTAACACCAAAAGTCTATATCCCCGCCTCAAATAGTTGTGACTTCTATATAAGTCCAATTACGACTGCTTAACATAACGCTAAATTTGTGACATAAAAGGCATAAGCATTCTAGTTAGTGAGATTGTAAGCCTCCCCTCTTCCATGGTATTGTGTGGAAACTTGACATTCTTTACTTCCTTTGGAAGATGTTTTGGTTCAAGGATTCATGCTTGTGGCAAGTGGGTTGAATGTTCTCCAAAGAATGTCTTGAAATCAAAAAGCAAAACAAAACTAACCACTAACTTACTAACTATTGACTTCTAATTTCAAGCTTTTATTTTTAATGCAATTTAATTTTAGCACTTTATATCATTTTCCATTATACATATCATTCTAATTGTTTATGTTAATGTAATTTTCACTTTGTCCACTTGGACCATATTGTGTGATATTATTTTGTTTTGTGTATACTTTGTTTGTTTGTGTGGTCTTTGACCATTAATGCACATAATAATAACAAAATCCCCAAAAGAATTTTGACTGGACTGTTGGTTTGATCTTGCCCCAATTGGACTTAGAACTTAGGCAACATTCCTTTGCTAATGGACTTGGCCAATGCCAATTTGTTGAAGAATCAAGTGCTTGCAATTTGAATTCATCTGATACATCATTCAAGATCTCTCCAGTTCTTCTGCAACATTGATCATTGTTAAGCTGTTATGTTGAACCTGTGACTTGTGAGATTCATTTGCTACATAATCTATTTTGAAGAAGATCATGAAGTGGATAAGCTTGGATGAGGCTATCTTTATTTGATGCCTTTGCTCTTCAAGATTGAGATAATTGTGCATTTGTGTTGCTTGATTCTAAAAAGTCCAAGGGAATTTTGGGTTTCTATTGACATACTTGTCTATTGGATTTCTCCCATTTGGTCAGATCTTTTCAACTTTTAAATTTTAAATTTTTGTGCATAGGGTACTCTCTTCATCTTCTCCCCATTTCTTTAATTTCAAAATCTCTCCCTCCATTTTCAAAACCTTCTTTGTGTGAACTACTTTTGTTCTAAACTTTGACCACCTTTGCAAAAAAAGATAGAAACTTTGGCCTTATGCCATTGCATTTTCAAACTTATTTTCTCAAATCAAACTTGTAAATGGACTTAACTATACTTGACTTAAACTTTCAAAATGCCAAAAAGAACTAACTCATTCAAGTCATTTTTAGGCCTTTGTGCCTTTCAAACTTAAATTTTGTTAAAACCAACACAGCCATTTTGAAATTTATAGCACGAACTACGAGGTTTTGATCCCTCATTTATATGTTGGTACGTAGGCACAAGACTGAAGGTCTTGTCAAACACAAAAATATAATTAATGAATTCTTTTCTCATCCCCCCATTCTATTTGTTTGTAAACATCATTTTGTACAAAATACATACGCACACAAAAAGGGCTCCCTAGGAGTACCTAGGACACTTTGGGTGCTAACACCTTCCCTCTGTGTAACCAACCCCCTTACCTGTGATCTCTGACTTTTATTAGTTTTTATTTGAAAACTTCTTACTAATTGGGTTTTGTTCGTAATTTTTCCCTTTTCCCTTTGGAAACAATAAAATCGCGGTGGAGAATCTTGTTAATTGATCTCTAACTTGTCAATAGCTTGATGATCATGAATTTCCCGCTATAGAAATTAAGTGGCAACTCTGCTGGGGAGTAGTCTCCAGTGGGTTTAGCCTACTTTTTGTGTGAATATATTTGTATATGTGATGTTTATATATATGTATGTGTGATATAATCTACTTGTTGTGCTTGGTAATATCTGAGTGGTGAGATAAGTTCTAACCCGAACTTGAGTGCAATTAAGATAGGAGGATGGTATAGTCATGTTCGACTTATGTGGAGTAGTCCATAACAAGTTGGCTTGAGATCCATCTGCTCAGTGGAGACTCCTTTAGATTTGGAAATGTCACACAAGTATTTGTGGTTAGGCATTACTATTTCTAATTGGGTCTGAGAAGCTGAGGACCTTAGAACACCTAACCCATCTTGGCCTATTTAGGATGTAGTGCGGAGACTGTTCAAGTGTAGACTTGATAACAGTTGTTACACGATACTACACTCAGACGAGTTTCTCTTGAGAATATTATGGGTTGATGAGTCAGTCATCTTAACCTGTAACATCCGATAGATGGAATTAAGACTCTGGGAACTTTTTAGAACATGATATACAGGTTTTATCCTTAGTTCACTCCTTTGAGATGGTTCTTACCCAGACTCCATGCTCGTGACTTACAACAAACCCTTGATTCTTATTTGATCCAATCAAGTCTTGTCAATATCAGTGGAACTTGGGTGTTGATAAGGTGTAAACCATAATCCACCAAAATGGATGATTGATCTTGACAATGACTTGATTCATTCCTTGCCCTTTTTTTGCCTTGTGTGTGATCCCTTATTTGTGATTGTTGCATTCATGCATTTCATGCGCATCATAACATTCATCACACAAAATTTCAAGGAACTAAGGTGTCATTTGCAAATACTTGCAGACCATGGATTATGGACGAAGGAACACTAAGAAGTACGGTTTCAGATGTCCCGACTTGAAAGAGTTAAGGAAGCTAGCATCTTTTGTATTAGATCCTTTGGACTTCAAACAACATCATGGGAAGCTTCTATCTATTTTGTATGCTGATTTAGTTGAAGGACTCTTGAGTGTATTGGTGCAGTTCTATGATCCTTTCTACCATTGTTTCACTTTCCCAAATTTCCAGCTTGTTCCTACCTTGGAAGAGTATTCTCATATTTTCGGGATACCTGTTTCTAGTAGAGTGCCTTTTAGTGGATTGGAGGAGATTCCCCGGTCTAGTATTATTGTTGAAGCTCTTCACTTGAAGAAGTCTGAGATAGAGGCTCATTGGGTGAATAAAGGAGGGTTATTTGGGTTGCCATCTGTTTTCCTCAGCAAGGAAGCTACCACTTTTGCTCAAGCTGGTAGTATGGACGCTTTTGAAGCTATCATCTATGGATTAGCTTTATTCCCTAACATTGACGGTTTTTTTGATGTTAACGCCATTAGACTTTTCTTGATTGGGAATCTTGTGCCTACTTTGTTGGGTGATATGTATTTCTCTTTGCATCTAAGGAATTCTAAGGGTGGTGGAACTATTGTCTGTTGCACTCCTCTTCTGTACAAGTTATTTATTTCGCACTTGCCACAAACACCTGCTTTTGTGGAGAACAAACAATGTCTAAGGTGGTCTCTGAGACTTATGTCTCTCCCTAATGATGATATAGTTTGGTATGATCTGTCCTTAAGCAGTTTGGAGATTATTGATAGTTGTGGTGAATTCTCTAATGTGCCTCTCATTGGTACACAAGGAGGAATTAATTATAACCCTGCTTTGGCTCGTCGTCAACTTGGGTTCCCCTTGAGAGATAAACCTAATAACAATTTGTTAGAAGGTCTTTTCTATCAAGAGGGTAAAGATCCCCAATATTTGAAGCAGAAGATTGTGCATGCTTGGCATAATGTGCAAAGGAAAGGAAGATCCGAGCTTGGTTCGCGCAATTGTGTAGCTTTGGAAGCCTACACTCTTTGGGTGAAGAAGATGGCTTTGGAGTTGAATATGTCTTATCCATGTGAAAGACCTATGTCTATGGTTGTGGTTGAGCCATTAACTCTTCCTAACCAAGATGTAGAGGAGTTGGAAGACGCGCTCGTCAAGATGAAGCAAGAGAAGGATATGTTAGAAGAGCGTTTCCATGCTTTGAACAATAAGCATGAATAGTTGCAGTTGGAATCTAAGGACAAAGATGTACTGATTGAGCTACTTGAAGACCGGCTGATAAAGAGACAGAGGGAGCCAGAGGTTTCATCTTCTAGCATGCTTAAGCCTTCTGTTGCTTGGAAGAAGATTGTTGACCAGCTTGTCCTCGAGAAGACTCAGATGAAGGTTTCTTTTGAGGCCGAGATTCTTCACATTCGAAGGAAGTACGTGCCTTCAGCCAGATCTTCTGACACTGTTATTAGGGATCCTTAGGATGACTAGTCTCCTTTTCTCTTGTATCTTTTATTTTGGCTTCTGAAATTGTACTCAGTGTAATCCTTCCAATTTATGTAAATAAAAAGAGATTTTTGGTCATATCAAATTGTTGAAATTTCCATTTCAATATTATATATTTGCAAATGATATAGTAAGTTCCTTAGAAAATAAAAATAATCAAGCATTGCATTTCATGCATCATTTGCATAAGCAGGTTTTTTCCAGGTGTCTGATTGGTGTTCTTCTATGCTTTAGCCAAGCTGACTCACCAGTACAACACCAAAGCTAATCGTCCAAAGATCATGGAGCACCTTGAGCAAGAGAATCGAGACTTGAAAGAGGAGATTGCCCGACTGACTGCCATGATGCAGTCAGTTCTTGTTGCCCAAAGCCAAGCTTCTCCAACTCCTGCAACTCCTCCCGCGAGGACTGTCATTTTTGAAGTGGTTACCTCTACAGTGCCTGCTGCCACCGCCCACTTCGCTCCGAATCTGCCTGTTGGATTCCCTTGGGGAATGCCTCCCAATTTCGTTCCAGAAGGTTTCGCTCCCACTTTTGCTTCCATGCCGACATCTAGCCCGGTCGTGTCTGTGCCGCCTCCAGTTGTGCATACTTTGCCTCGTGTAGAGGATACCATCTATCATTCTGAGCCGTCTGAGGGCCTGAATGTCTATGAGAAGATGGATGAGATGAAGGACTAATTCCTTGAGCTGCACAAGGAACTGAAAACTCTGAGAGGCAAAGATCTGTTTGGTAAGAGTGTTGTTGAACTGTGCTTAATGCCCAATGTGAAAATCCTAGTGAAATTCAAAGTGCCTGACTTTGAGAAATACAAGGGGAACTCTTGTCCACTCAGTCATCTTGTGATGTATGCCCGCAAGATGTCGACCCAGATAGATAATGACCAGTTGTTGATTCACTATTTCTAGGATAGCCTGACAGGTGTTGCGCTCCGTTGGTATATAGGGTTAGATAGTGTAAGCATCCTAACTTTCAATGACCTAGGGAGGCTTTTGTGAAACAGTACAAATACAACATGGATATGGCGCCGGATAGGGACCAGCTGAGGTCCATGTCTCAGAAAGATAAGGAGACATTCAAGGAGTATGCCCAGCGTTGGAGGGAGTTGGCTGCCCAGATCACTCTTCCTTTGGAGGAGAAGGAGATGACGAAGATCTTTCTAAAAACCCTGAGTTCATTTTACTATGAACGCATGATCTCCAGTGCCCCCAGTGATTTTACCGAAATGGTAAATATGGGGATGAGACTTGAAGAAGGGGTCCGTGAAGGACGATTGTCTAGAGATGAGGCGTCGACTAGCAAGAAGTATGGGAGTAGTTTCAGCAAGAGGAAGGATAATGAGACCAATGCAATAACCAGTGGGAGGCAGAGGAGACCTCAAGTCAGAAGAAATCCACCACCCCGTCAACATCATCATCATCAAGTATATTCCGTCATTCCAGTATTCTCCAATCAGCAAACAACACCAATTCCACAACAACAACAACATCAGTATCAAAATCAACGTCAACAACAACAACCGCAACAAAGAACAAACACCTACAACAACAACAATTCCAACAACAATCATCACCAGCAACAGAATTTTGAGAGGAAGAAGGTCTCTTTTGACCCAATTCCTATGTCATATGCAGAATTGTACCCATCATTGGTCCTCAAAAATTTGATTCAACCGAGGAACCCATCGCAAATCCCAGAACCACTTCCTTGGTGGTATAAACCTGAGCTTCACTGTGCTTTTCACCAGGTTGCACCTGGGCACGATATTGAGAACTGTTATCCACTGAAGTACGAGGTGCAAAAGCTTATGAAGAGTGGCATGGTCTCTTTTGAAGACCGCGAGCCTAATGTGAAATCTAATCCTTTGCCCGCTCATGGGAATTCTTCAGTGAATATGGTGGACGGCTGTCCAGGTGAATTCAAAGTTTTTGATGTCCGGTTTATCCGAAAAACTTTGGTGCAAATGCATAAAGATATCTGTTTGGCGAGTGACTGCGACCTTGATTACGATGGTTGTGATATTTGTAGCGTGAACCCAAAGGGGTGCGTTGTTGTGAAAAGGGACATCCAGCGTCTGATGGATGAAGGCATGATCCAGATTATTCAATCTCGTCACATAGATGACGATGTCAATGTCATTGTACCCGTTTTTAAGCAACCAGAGTGGTTGGTAATTCAGTATGATAGCAACAGTAACCAGAAGGTCAGCAATAGATTAGTATCACCGTTGGTAATACGGTTAGCGGGCCCAGTCCCGTATGCATATGATAAGGTTGTACCGTATCAATACAATGCTACAATGATGGAGGATGGTCAAGAGGTCCCGTTACCTACGACCAGTTCAGTAGTAAGCATTGCATATGTTACGAAGGTGACCTGCAGTGGTCGAGTTTTTGGACCGGTGTTCCCGGAGAATAAGGAAGAAATAATTGTTGGTAAGAAGGTGGAGGTGCCTAGTGTAGATCCTGCTGGTTGTTCAAGAGATAAGTCTGGTGAATCCAGCAATTTGAAAGCCAATAGTTATGATGAGGAGGTATTCCGACTGATCAAGAGGAGTGAATTCAACGTGGTTGAGCAGTTGCTCCAGACCCCCTCGAAGATTTCTATGTTGTCTCTGCTTTTGAATTCTGAAGCGCACAGAGCAGCACTCCAGAGAGTTCTGGAACAGGCATATATGGAGCAGTATGTTACTGTGGATCAGTTTGATCATTATGTGGCTACCATCACTTCATGCAATAATTTGAGCTTTTGCAATGAAGAACTCCCTGAGGAGGGAAGAAATCACAATCTAGCTTTGCATATTTCTATGAATTGCAAAGAAGATGCTTTGTCAAACGTGCTAGTTGACACTGGGTTGTTACTCAATGTGCTTCCAAATTGACATTGTCAAAGTTATCTTATCAAGGAGCTCTCATGAGGTACAGTGGGGTGATTGTCAAAGCCTTTGATGGCTCACGCAAGACACTCATTGGAGAAGTGGACCTTCCAGTCAAGATAGGTCTAAGTGATTTTCAGATTACTTTCCAGGTAATGGATATTCACTCGGCCTACAGTTGTTTATTGGGAAGGCCATGGATTCACGAAGCAGGAGCTGTTACTTTCATTCTGCATCAGAAGCTCAAATTTGTCAAGAATGGCAAGCTGGTAATTATGGGAGGTGAAAAAGCACGGTTGGTTAGCCATCTGTCATCTTTCTCATATGTTGAAGCTGAGGATGAGGTTGGAACTTCGTTCCAAGCTTTATCTATTGCTGCTGAGAAGAGAGTTGGGGCACCTATGTCCTCTCTGAAGGATGCGCAGAAGATTGTTGAAGAAGGTCCTGTTGAACAGTGGGGGCGCATGGTAGAGGTCTCCGACAACAAAGGCAGAACTGGTTTGGGGTTCCAGAGAGGTTCAACAACCGTTATATCTGAAGAGATGCAACTCAGCTTCCGTAGCGGAGGGTTCATTCATGGGAATGAACAACACTTAGTTGCTGTGCTAGAGGATAATGAAGAGGAAGACTGCACCAACTTTGTGACGCATGGACAGACATGCAACAATTGGACTGCTGTTGATATTCCTATTATTTTGCATCGATCTAAGTAATTGCTTTTATATTTTAAAATCCTTCTCTTATGCCTAAGGGAGAAGTGAACATTGTTTGGGCATTTTAATTTGATCATCAATAAAATTAATTCTATTCATCCACATCTTTGATGTTTATTTTTACTTTTTGCTTTATTCTAAAAATGGTAATCACAAAAAACATAAATAAATAATATAATTGTCCATCTGCATAATATTTGGTCACAAATTCATTTCTCTAAAATCAAAATATCAAATCATTATGCAGGTTGGTTCCTAAGCTCATTGAATACAATGATCCTTCTCTTTCTCCAAATTTTGAATTCCCTGTGTTTGAAGCCGAGGAGGAAAGTGATGTAGAAGTGAGTGAGTAATTGTCTCGTCTTCTTGAGAAAGATGAGAAGATTATTCAGCCGTTTGAAGAGCAGATTGAGCTAGTCAACTTGGGTTCCGAAGATGATGTGAAGGAAGTCAAGATTCGGTCTCGACTGTGTCCAGATGCTAAGAAGGGGTTGATTGATCTTCTTCGAGAGTATTTAGATGTGTTTACTTAGTCCTATCAAGACATGCCTGGGTTAGATTCTGAGATTGTGGAGCATAGATTGTCGTTGAAGCCAGAATGCCCGTCAGTCAAGCAGAAGTTGAGAAGAACACCCTGATATGGCTGTGAAGATCAAAGAGGAAGTTCAGAAGCATATTGATGCCGGTTTCCTTGTGACTGCTGAGTATCCGCAATGGGTGGCCAATATTGTGCCAGTGCCAAAGAAAGATGGAAAAGTCCGCATGTGTGTCGACTATAGAGATTTGAATAAAGAAGTCCGAAAGATGATTTCCCTCTGCCACACATTGATATGTTGGTAGACAATACTGCTAAATTCAAAGTCTTTTCGTTTATGGATGGATTTTCCGGATATAACCAGATTAAAATGGCACCCGAAGATATGGAGAAGACCACATTCATTACACCCTAGGGAACATTCTGTTATAGAGTGATGCCTTTCGGTCTAAAGAATGCTGGTGCAACTTACCAGAGAGCAATGACTACTCTTTTTCATGATATGATGCATAAAGAGATTAAAGTTTATGTCGATGACATGATTGCAAAATCAATTGATGAGGAGGAACATGTTGAGCATTTGTTGAAGTTATTCCAGCGTTTGAGGAAGTATAAACTCCGCTTGAATCCCAATAAATGTACTTTTGGTGTTCGTTCTGGTAAATTGTTGGGCTTTATTTCACACATGACTGCCACATGTGCGCCTATATTCAAGTTTCTTCGGAAAGATCAGTCTTGTGATTGGACCTAAGACTGTCAGAAAGCTTTTGATAGTATCAAGGAATATTTGCTTGAGCCTTTGATTCTGTCTCCACCTGTTGAAGGAAGACCATTGATCATGTATTTGACTGTGCTCGAAGATAGTATGGGTTGTGTTCTTGGTCAGCAAGATGGGACTGGAAAGAAAGAATTTGCAATCTACTACCTGAGTAAGAAGTTCATCGATTGTAAGACTCGGTATTCAATGCTTGAGAAGACTTGTTACGCATTGGCTTGGGCTACTAAGCGTCTGCGTCAATATATGTTGAATCATACCACTTGGTTGATATCCAAAATGGATCCAATCAAGTATATATTTGAGAAGCCTGCTTTAACTGGGAGAATTTCCCGTTGGCAGATGTTGTTATCAGAGTATGATATCGAATACCGATCTCAGAAAGCGATCAAAGGTAGTATCTTGGCTGACCATTTAGCTCACCAACTAATTGAAGATTATCAGTCAGTGCAGTATGATTTTCTAGATGAAGAGATTTTGTACTTGAAAATGAAAGATTGTGATGAACCATTGCTAGAAGAAGGGCCAGAACCTGGTTCCCGTTAGGGCATGGTATTTGATGGAGCTGTTAATCAATATGGAAATGGCATTGGGGCAGTGATCATTACTCCTCAAGGCACGCATCTACCGTTTACAGCTAGGTTGACTTTCAAGTGTACAAATAACATGGTGGAATATGAAGCTTGCATTATGGGGCTTGAAGAGGCCATGAATCTCAGAATCAAGTATTTTTATGTCTTCGGTGATTCGACTTTGGTGGTGAATCAGATCAAAGGAGAACGGGAGACAAATCAACCCGGTTTAGTACCATATAGAGATTATGCGAGGAGGATTTCAACTTTCTTTACCAAGGTTGAGTTTCATCATATTCCTCAAGATGAAAACCAGATGGCAGATGCTCTTGCAACATTGGCATCAATGATTGTAGTGAAGTATTGGAATGAAGTTCCTAGTTTATCTATAATGCGTCTTAATAGGCCAGCTCATGTGTTTGCTGTTGAAGAATTCAAAGATGAGAAGCCGTGGTATTATGATATCAAATGTTTCCTCCAAAGTCAGGTTTACCCACCTAGGGCATCTTTGAAAGATAAGAAGACTTTGAGAAGATTAGCCGGCAATTTCTACTTGAATGGTGATACACTGTACAAGAGAAACTTCGACATGGTTTTGCTCAGATGCGTGGATAGACATGAAGTAGACTTGTTGATGAACAAAGTGCGTGAAGGTTCCTTTGGTACTCATTCCAATGGACATGCAAAGGCGAAGAAGATGTTGCGAGCAAGTTACTATTGGCTGACAATGGAATCTGACTGTTGCAAGCTTGTGAAGAAGTACCACAAGTGTCAAATTTATGCTGATAAGATTCATGTTCCTCCGACACTATTGAATGTTATCTCTTCCCCATAGCCCTTCTCCATGTGGGGAATTGATATGATTGAGCCCAAAGCTTCGAATGGACATCGTTTCATTTTGGTGGCAATTGACTACTTCACAAAATGGGTTGAAGCGGCATTGTATGCTAATGTAACCAAGCAAGTTGTTGTAAGGTTTATCAAGAATCAAATTATATACCGTCATGGTGTGCCAAGTAAGATCATTACTAATAATGGATCGAACTTGAATAACAATATGGTGGAAGCTCTTTGCAAAGACTTCAAGATTGCACATCATAATTTTTCTCCCTACAGACCCAAGATGAATGGGGTTGTTGAAGCTGCGAATAAGAACATCAAGAAGATTATCCAGAAGATGGTTGTCACGTATAAGGACTGGCATGAGATGCTCCCGTTTTCTTTGCATGGGTAGCGTACATCTATTCGTACTTCAACAGGGGCAACCCCTTTCTCTCTTATTTATGGTATGGAAGCAGTGCTCCCCGTAGAGGTTGAGATTCCTTCATTGCGTGTGCTCGTGGAAGCCAAGTTGACTGAAGCTGAATGGTGTCAGACTAGGTTTGATCAGCTGAGTTTGATAGAAGAGAAGAGATTAACTGCCATGTGTCATGGTCAGTTATATCAGTAGAGAATGAAGAAATCTTTTGATAAGAAGGTCAAACCTCGTGTATTCAGAGAAGGTGGCCTTGTTCTCAAGAAAATTTTATCGTTCAAGCCAGATTCCAGAGGAAAATGGACTCCCAATTATGAAGGCCCATATGTTGTTAAGAGAGCCTTTTCAGGCGGTGCATTGATTCTTACAACTATGGATGATGAAGAGTTCACTCGTCCTGTGAACGCAAATTCAGTCAAGAAATACTTCGCCTAAAAAAGAAAAGAACGGCTAGCTAAGTTGAAAACCCGAAAGGGAGGCTTAGGCAAAAATGAGCGTCTCGGTGGATTGAAAACCCGAAAGGGCGATCCAGGAAAAAATTAGAGACATAAAACAGAAAGAATTTCCCGATAAGTTGAGTACCCCACCTTGGGGCAACTTATGCAAAAATTAGGGAGTATGGCAAGTAACTGCATTCTTCTTCAGTATTTTGAAAACTTGTTTGTGCACAAGGATTGACATTAGTTCATCTCCAACAGCGGTTAAGAGCATAGTGGATATCAAGAGTTGGTAGAAAGATTAAGGATCATTTGTATTCAATGTACCCCTTTTTCATGTAAATTATCATTTTCAACTTTGTAAAATCTATGGAGTCTTGTCATTTACAAACTACCATCCTATTAAATAAAGTTGAGCTTTTATCCAATTGTTTCTACTCTTATTTACTTCAGCCAATAATTTTTAAATTTTATTATGACCATTTTGAAATTAAAATTTTTAAATCAAAATCAAGTTTTCTTTAAAATATATAAGCAAGAACTTTTCCAAAGCAAGTAAAAAGAATATCAACGGCATTCAGTAAGAAGCAAGTTCTTAAGTGCGAAGCATCTGAGGTTCCCCAAGCAGTTGACTCTTCGGGTATCCCTAGACATTTGTGTTGTTTCAAGTTCCTCGACGGAGTATTTGATCCCCAATGGAGCCTACTTTTGTCCCCCAGCTGAGTTGATTGATTCAAATCCCCAGTGGCATGTCCTTATCCCCAACAGAGTTTCGGCCTTCCCAGTGGAGTTCACTTCTCCTCAGCAGTAGATCGTCATTCGGAGATGTTTTTATCTTTCCCTAGTAGATCGCTTTGGTGTCCCCACCAATTGTCGTATCTTTGCTCCCCAGTCATAATTTCTTCCTGGTTTCTGAGCAGCTTTTGTTGATTGTTCTATAGTAGGGTTGTCTCCCATTTATATGGTGTTGATCTAAAATTCCCTACAGATTGGATGTTGTATCCTCAGCAGATCTCCTTTCCCTAGCCAGGTTTGAGTCTTTGGGATGTTGATCTCTATGTTCTCCAACGGTTGTCTCCATGATTTGTGGATTGTATAGCGGGGTATTCGTTACCATTAGAGATATTGACTAAATCCAAGGTAAACCATACAAGTCGAGTCGCCATCGCACTTCTATTTATCCAAAGGAATGGTTAGAAAGCGAACAAAAACCTAAAAGTTTTAACAAAAACTAGTAAAAGAGAAGTCAGAGATCTGGGTAAGGGGGTTGGTTATGTAATGGGGAGGTGTTAGGCACCCAAAACATCCTAGGTACTCCTAGGGAGCCCTTTTCACACTTGTTGTAAAGGTTGTTGTTTTGTGAAAGTTTATTTGTGCAAACATGATTGAAGATATGAGAAGAGAATATACAAGTTATTTACATTTTTGTTTGGATGGATAAACCCATTGCCTACGTACCATCTTAAAAAGATTAGGATCAAAACCTCGTAGTTCGGGGTAAAAATCTCAAAAACGAGTTGGTGAATTGATTGGTCCAAAAGCCTTAAGGTCTCTTGTTATCAAAGGGAGAAAACTCAACCTAAAACCACAAATCCACCATGTGGGATAGCTTCAACATGCTAGTGAGGGGTTAACTCTATAATAAGCATGAAAGACTCATTGCCCATCACTAAGGATATAGGTGAGTATTACATCTACCACAAGGATAACTCAAACCTAATAGCTAAAGGTTATGAAAAATTTGATTAAGAAAGTGGCCATTGGAACCACAAAAAGACATTTGAATGGGTTATATTTACCAATTAGAAGTATATACAAAAATGGTCAAAGTTGACTTAAAGATTCAATTCAAAATAAGTGTTATGAAAAGAAGGTTTGAAAAAGTCAAAAGCCTAAGGCTTAGGTTTCTAATTTTTGAAAACAAAGGTTAAATGTTTGCACAAAAAGTTTTGGCTTGGGTTAGAGTGGAGAGAAGAAGAAGAATGGCTAAGGTCCTAAGCAAAGCAAAAAGAGAAAGGATGAAGAAACAAAACCACAATGGAGTTCCTCTCTTGAGATCATATAGATAATCCAAGTAGCTCCCATCCTTTGGAATAAGCAATCACAATAATAGTAAGCTCAAGCAATCAAACAAGTCTCTTAGAAGATCAATGTATCTTGTCTTTCACTTTGAATGAACATGGCAATGGTCCTTCAATTTGAGCTCATAGAATCCCCTAGCACAAAAGCACACACATCAAAAGTTTCATGAAGTAAATCAAGAATGGACAAGAGTGAGTTTAGAGATTTGGTCCTTCTAATCCATCTTCATCATTAAGGTCCTTTTACTCCAATTTTGCATAGGGAATGTCCTAGAATCTAAGTCCATTTCTCCATTCTTTGCATAGGGTATGTCCTAGAATCTAAGTCCACTTCTTTGCATTTGGTTCTCAACCATCAAAACAAAACACAAGCATAATAATATATACACAATTATGTGCTCAAGTGAGCAAAAGGCAAATGGCATTAACATAAACATGTGCTCAAGTGAGCAAAGAGAAAAGCAAATGGATAATATGTGCAAGAATAGTAAATTGCATTAAAAATAAAGAGCAAAAAGTAAATGTTAATTGTTAATGGTTAGTGTTAGTAGTTAGTGTGCCATAAGGCAAATTTAGCGCTATGTTAAGCAATCGTAATTGGACTTATGTAGAAGTCACAACTATCTGAGGCCGGTCAATAATAATGTAGGCAACAACACAAGTTAGAAGTCTTGATTAGTGAACCAAGTTCCAGCAACTTGCCATACCAAAAAGAAAAAAAAGAGAATTGATCTTGTATTGGTTTAAGTCTTTTGCATGATTTAGAAAACAACTTATCCTTAATGCAAAACCATTCACTTGATCAATTGATCAAGATGAATTAGATTTGAATCAAGGAAGATTAAGTCTCCTTAATCAATGCTAACTTATCAACCTTCAACTCATTGATCAAAAAAGAGAAAAGAAGAAGAAGAAGAAGGAGATGAATAATGGAAATAAAAATGGCAAAAATACAAATGCATTAAATGAAGTACAATGTACCAATCATCATATGTTGACCAATAACATTGAGAGTCAAAGTCAAACAATCAAAAACAGAAGTGGGATGAAGATTGGAAGTCAAGAAATGAACAAAATATTTTTTGGCATTTTTAATATTAAAAATAAACTTGAATTAAAAATAAAAGAAAGGTCAAACTTCAAAATTACTTCAAATCAACCTTGAAAGGTCCAAGTAATTTATCCCAAGTTCAACAAGGTCAAACAAAGTTTGACAAAAAATTTCAGCATTTTTAAAAGTTAGAAACTATTTTTAATCAATTAAAAATGAATAAAAATAACCTAATTGAACTAAAATCTCAAATCAATTAAAAAATTGATGAGAATATTTTTCATAGATTCATCATCATTCAAATAGGTTAGGAAAATATTTTTGTATTTTTTGAATATCAAAAACTATTTAAAATGAATTAAAAACAACCAGAAAAGAGAAAATTCATAAAAAATATCAAATGATAAAATAAAAAAAATTAAAAATCAGAAATAGAAACTAGAATTTATTTGGAGACTAATGCAATTGGTCCCATAATTTTTGGATTAAAAATGAGAGAGATATGAATTTTTGAAATTAAAAGGAATTAAAAGAAATAAAGAAAATAGAAATCAGAAATTAAAAAAAATGGAAAAACGAGAAGCGTTGGATGATGGCTCATTAATTGAGCTGGCACATCACACGGCCTCTGAGCGCGCTTCCACTAAGGTCCTTAGTCAACTGAAACGCAGGGTGCATTATTGGAAGTCATAACAATGTGTGGACGAGATTAGATCTGGAAACTGAGATGGACGGCTCAGATCCAATCTGGAGACCAGACGGTGGCCAGCGCCACCGTCTTCTCCGGCCAACCTCTGGTCACTTGAAAAATTTGCAGAACAAAAAATGGAAACCAAAATGAACGATCTAGGCATCAATAGAAAGAGGAAGTGATGTACATCACTCCTATACCATTCACTTACACTCTAGATTTCTATTAAGGGAGAAATCAGAGATGGAAGCTCGATGGTGTTCATCATGAACTCAATGGATTTCAAAAATTAAATGTACAATCATGATGCCTCTATTGAGAGGACTTCAGCCAACACAAGATCCAAGCAAATAGGTCAATATATGATGAGTTTCGAAGAAAATACCAATTGAAGAACAAACTTGATTTCTGGAAACTTGAGCTCGATTCCTTGCTTTCTTTTCCAAAACAGAAGATCAATGAGATGCAGGATGAAGGTTTAGAAGCTTTAGATCCAAGGATTCAACCAGATGTAGTTGAATTTTGGATCTGAAAAATTTGGAGAAAAATGAACTAGCTTCTTTGGTAATGGTTATGGATTCAATTGTGCAGCATCTTAGGCGCCATTAGGTTGAGTTTGAATGAAGCTGAGCACTTCTATTTATAGCAAAACAAGCTGCAAGCAAGGTGAATTCTCGTGTGCATGGAACTTGGACCTTTCATGCATGGGCCTGTACAGGCGCGTGCAAAGCCCAAAAGCTGATGCAAATGAATGCTGACCACAAACCAAGTTGAATTGGACGTGTAATTTGAATGGCATTTGCTTGTGTATGAAGATTTCATGTGAATTCCATAATTGAACCTAAACCTTCACCTCTTCGAAAATGACAATTAGAAAATCCAAACATAAGCATGTGGGTAATGGTTGGAAAGGTCTTGATGTAAGGAACAATTGTTATGTTGGGAAAAAATCCATTTGAAGTGTGGAAATTGGTGAATTTTGAGTTTAAAGTGTGATGTGCAAAACATGTCAAGGCAAGGTTTCCAAATTTGGCCAATGTTCAAGCCCTTCTGTTTTGAAGATGAAAGCCTCAAATGAAAAAACCTCCAACATCAAAGTTGTAGATCTTTTCAATACAATAAAAATTAACTTAAATTTTGCATCATTTGGATTTTTGATTAAAGAGTTATGGGCACTTGAAGTTAGACTTTTTTGCCTTTTA
Organism: Lathyrus oleraceus; assembly: GCF_024323335.1. Classification (NCBI taxonomy): domain Eukaryota; kingdom Viridiplantae; phylum Streptophyta; class Magnoliopsida; order Fabales; family Fabaceae; genus Lathyrus; species Lathyrus oleraceus. The sequence continues at coordinate 244,648,626 of NC_066584.1, forward strand.
ATGCATTTTGCCCAAAATGACCTATAATGTCTTGCATTATCACATGTATTTCCTTTGAGATTTTGAAATTTTGTTCAACATAACATTTAAAGTAGACATCTTAATATTTCCAATTCATTTGATCCCACCTTAAAATCATAAAAAATGAGTGAGTTATGTCCTTGGGAAGTTGACCTAAAATTAGGGTTTCAATCAAAATGACCTATAATGTCTTGGAATGGATGATGACCTTCCAAGCTTCAAATAAACTTTTGATGAACATGAAAGTTTTTAATTTTTTCCTTAAGAACATTTTTAATTTTGGAATCATCTCCATTTGACCAACACATAAAACGTTAGGTCTCAGTGAATTTCAAAATAGTCAGATGAATTGACTGATCAACTTCTCAAGTCCATGACTCATATCTTGACGAATTGATGATTGAGGATACTCAAATAAGTTCAAATATGCATTAAATGATGAGTTAAAAAACTTCCCTTGATTGTATTTGACCATGGGTTGAGGTTGCTTTAAGAACAAGGCATTGTGGTGCACAGATGAATTAGGGTTTCCTTGGGGCACAAACCTCAAACCCTTTGACTTGTTTTGATCAAAATGATGAATTGAGATGCTAGGAAGGCATATTTGATGGATGATAGCTTTGGGAACCATTTCCATGCTTGTTATCATCTCCTCTTGGCCTTATCATTGCACAAAGGATCTCCTTGAAGCTCTTGACCTGGTGATTGCTTAAGCTACAAACAAAAGATGTTAGTGACATATTTTTGTGCTTTTAGTTAGTAAACAAAATAAGAAAAGCAATGATATACAATTCAAGCATGCTTGGTGATCTCAAACCACTCACAAGAAGTCCCTCCCAAAGGCAAAGGGAACCAAGATGCTAAAGATCCTTGAGGCAATGCAAATGCAATGTTATGATGCCATGAGGGATCTTAGGGACAAAATTAGGGTCTTATAGATTGACCGAGGATTGTACCGGTGGTTCAATTTCTTTGCGGCACCTCTGTATCCTTCGTGATCGTTTTGTCAGCATAATCACCAAATACGCATATACACATACATTCATATAAATTCATAATTGCATATCCTGCATTTTCATATTTGATTTGTTTGAGATTTGATTCTCTGTTATGGCGGTACTTTATCCCCATACAAAATCTGGTGTCTGTCCTCTTTCGATTGTAGAGTGTCGGCCCCTTAAGCAGAAAGATTTTAACCTTTCTCCGTTTCCCCACTAAGTTTGTTTCCTCGTGGATGATTGTTATTTCAGTTTTCTCTCCAGCAAATTTTCTGGAAATAATTTTTCCCCTTGAGTTATGTCCTCAATGGGTTGAGTCTTGATTAACCGTTTTCTTTCTAGCTCTTACCTAGATAGATATTTTGGTCCCCTAAGAGTCTATTACCCAGTAACTGGTAATATTCTTTTTAGTTTGTGGTTTGTTACTTCTTGCCCAATACCCGGCAAAAGTACCCCTTTTTATCCTCAGAATCCCTAGTGGATCTATTCTTCGAAAAGTGTATCCTTGATATGTTCATCCTAACCGGTGACGAATACATTTTCTTCCCCCGTGGAGTCTATCCTTGATATGTTCACTTTAACCAGTGACGGATATTCTCTTCTTTGGTGTTCTACCTAGTAAAAAGGTAGTTGTAATTCCTACTCTTTTGTTCCCCAGAGAGTTAATCCTTGATATGTTCATCCTAACCGGTGACGGATTTTTTCTTTTCGACGGTTTTCTATCCGGTTTTCGAAAGATGTAATTCATCTCTTTTTGTTCAGTTGGTATATCCTTGATATGTTCATCCTAACCGATGACGGGTATCCTCCTTGACATTTCCCAGGCAAGTATATCCTTGATGTGTTCATCTTAACCGATGACGGATTTTCTTCCCTGTCGAGTTTATCCTTGATATGTTCATCCTAAATGATGACAGATACTCTAACTTTTGGTATTTTACCTAGTAACTGGTAGTTGTAAATCCTATTTTTTTACAGATTTTCCCCAGCTAGGCTATTCTTACCCAGTAATTGGTAATGAATATTCCTTCCTAGCTTCCCCTCAGCGAGTCATCCTGGATATGTTCATCTTAACCGATGTCGGATGTTCTCTCTATCAGATTTTTATTATCTGCTTACCCAATAACAGGTGGGAAATAATAGATTTCTGCTCCTCCTGTGTTGAATTTTTATATTTTTCCTAGTTGAGTTGAATTGCGCATTTTCGTAGTGAAATCGTTGTTCCCCTGCACGAGTCGGGTATTTCAGTTTTATCCTGACTTATTCGTATCCCCTGCAGGCGTTTCCTCGAGTCCCCCGGTAGTTTTAAGTCGTAGCCTGGCCTAAGCATATATCCCTTCTATCCCCCCAGAGTCTCTGTCTCCCCCAGTGAGATTTCCCTATGGAATGCATTATGCTCCTGCAGACTTTCGGTCTCTCTGATTTCTTTTTCCTTTGTGGCAATATTTCCCCATAGAGCATTAACTTTTACATCCATATCATATGCATCATGAGGTCTCTTAGGGACCAAAATTTGTTTCCCTATGTTGTTATTTAAGCCCATTCTACTGAGTCGACATGAAGATTTTAACCTTCGTCTCCTCAGTTAGAATATCCTTAAATAGGGGCAGCTGTAAGACCCCGATTTTGATCCTAAGATCCCTCATGCAATTCCATCATAAGCATAAGCATTGGGATCATACCTTGGTATCCTCCTTACCCCATTTTCATTGGGTTTGTTTTGGGAGAGATCACCAAGCACTTTGTGATTATATCATACTTGTATTTTATCATTTCACTAACCAAAATACCAAAAATATGTCTTTGTATCTATCTAACCCTCTTGTAGGTAAGGCATGATTTCATTGATTCATCAAGATCACATCTATGGTTTGAGACCCTCATGAACAAATAGCACAATCACGAATTGATCCAATAATGGTTATGAGCATCCTATATGAGTCCCAATGTTCTCTACATGTTATATTGATCAAGTTTTCTTCAAGAGTTTGAGGGTGATTTGCCTTGGAAACCCTAATTTGACTGGGTATCTTGAATAACTTCTCCAACAAGCTATCTCACCAATTGATCAAATTTCTCAAGGGACACTTCAAATTTCATCATCTTATGCATATATGATCTACCATGAGCCAAGAAAGTCAAGAGAATTGGAAATTAGCAAGTTGGTTGATGGTGGTTGACTAGATGGATTCATCTGATCAAAACTGGGTCTCCCTAGACCCTATATCCTATAATTTTCACCATATAAAAATGATTCCAAGAGAAAACTTACTCTAAATGACATTACAAACAACTTTCATGTTGAGACCTAGAGATAGTTCTTCTTGGAAAATCATTTTCTATGTTGAAACATTATAGGTCATTTTGTCTAAACCCTAATTTGAAAGTCAACTTCCCAAGGCTATAACTTGCTCAATTTTTATGAGATGAAAGATTTACAATTTGCACAATCAAATTTAATGTGTCTACTTCAACTTTTATGTTTGGAGTTGGAGCTAATTCAACTTCTTTGAACATGTGATATGAGGCTACATTATAGGTCACTTTTGACCTATACTAGTGATCAAGTGATTTTTCCAAACTTCAAAAATGCATAACTCTATCATTTCAAATCCAAATGAAATGAAATCGGTGACCATTTTGAAGGTATTTGAGAGAGCTACAACTTTTATGAAGACACTTTTCTCATTTGAAGCTCCCATAAAAAGTTAAGCAAGGTGGAACATTGAGATATATGTCAAATTTTTCCAAACTTCCACCTCAATTATCTCCAAGTTCCAAGATCCAAATGAAAACGTATTCAACATAAAACTTGTTCCTCTTGATCTCACCTTTCCAAAGAGCTCAAGTTCATTCATTTTGGATGAGAAATGAATAGGTTGCGCATGGCTTAAACAGGCTGATATCATTTGGCATGGATCAATCTTCAAGTGACAATGCATATGTACCTTGCAATCCAATCCATCTTCAAAGCATCTGATCATTGATTTAGACTTTCAAACCATCATTCCATGGGCCTATGCACGCCCATGCAGCATGGCATCATCATTTTACCAAATTTGGAAAGTGTAAAGAGGGTGCAAATATCATTTGATTTCTCTATAAATTGAAGCCCTTATGCTCAGAATTCAGACACACATTGCGCCAGCTTTGAATCTCCATTGAGAACCCTGCACTTTGAGAGGATAACCCTGATAAATTCATTTGAATTTAAGCTTGAATCTCCACTGTTTTAGAATTCAATTGTCCAGGAGTCCATTGATTCTAAGCCTTTCCATTCCTCTCCTGCAAGCAATTGAAGTGAAGCCAAGCACGATTCAGATCAAGATCTAGTAAGCTCAGACCTCCATTGAAGGTAATTTGTAGAAATTTTAAACTCTTCGATTCTCCTTGATTCTTGCTCAATTCCATTAATTCTTGAGTTGTCTGAAGTCCTACCAATGTAGGCAAGAAGTTTGAGTTGCTTTGAGGCCAAATCGAAGTAACTCAAATCATGAACCTCATTTTTCAATTCCACATATCTCTCAATATAGTTGGAATTGGATGAATTGGAGGTAATATCCGTGCTCAGTAATGTTTTCTCTTTAAAATCATGTCCCTGTTTGGAATTTTGGTGATGGTTCATGTTGACCAGTCCGGTGAAGCTCACCATAGAAGACAACCGGAGCTTTGAGCCATGGGATCCAACTTCTACGTTTTAATCTTAGTCGTCCCTTGTGAATACCACGTTTGCAACGCGTTTGACTAAGGAACACATGGAACGTGTGTTTTGGATCATCAAATCTGCCACCTCAATTAATGAGGGAGATCTGAAGGTCCACGTATTTTTGAATTTTCTGAATTTCATTTTAATTCCATTTTCTTCAATAATTCATAATAAATTTAATATTGATCCAAAAAATATGGGACTTTCACCAAAAAAATTCAAATATTTTTCTCTTTCATATTCTGAATTAAAATTATTTTTTGGATCATTATTAATATTTTTCATGAATTAATTGATTTTTCATTTGTTTTTAATTGTTAAAAAATATTTTTTAATGTCCAAAAATTATGAATTTTTTTCTCCAAGGTCCTTTGACCTTGTTTGACCTATGATAAATCTCATGGCCATTTATTTGGTGTTTTGATGAGATTTTAGGATTTGGACAAAACATATTTGAATTTAATTCATTATTTTATTATTTTTAATTGAATAAATGCCATTTTAGTTGTGTTGACCATTTGTATTGACTTAATTGAGTTTGATTGTTTGTTGTTGGGCCTTGGTCAAGGTTGATTTGACTTTGTCAAGTTAATATTATTGGATTTAGGGGATTGATGGAATGTACATTCCATCTCCCAAAATGAATGAATAATATTAATTTGGTAAAACTCCTCCTTTGACCAATTTGTGATCTCATTCATTCTTTTCCCTCTTCATCTAATCCCCATACTTCATCCATTCATTTACATTTGGCCAATGACATCTCAAAGTCCTAATACTAGTTGATTGAAAGATTAACATGAGTGTGGATGAGATTAGGCCACACCTTTTGCATATTTTTTTTGTGTGGTATGTTTAATGAGCATAGTTCATAATATTATGTCTCCAACATACATTAACACCAAAAGCCTATTGCCCAGCCTCAAATAGTTGTGACTTCTATATAAGTCCAATTAAGATTGCTTAACATAGCGCTAAATTTGTGACATAAAAGGCATAAGCATTCTAGTTAGTGAGATTGTAAGTCTCCCCTCTTCCATGGTATTGTGTGGAAACTTGGCCTTCTTTCCTGCCTTTGGAAGATGTTTTGGTTCAAGGATCCATGCTTGTGGCAAGTGGGTTGAGTGTTCTCCAAAGAATGTCTTGAAATCAAAAAGCAAAACAAAATTAACCACTGACTTACTAACTATTGACTTTTAATTTCAAGCTTTTACTTTTAATGCAATTTACTTTTAGCACTTTATATCATTTGTCATTATACATATCATTCTAATTGTTTATGTTAATATAATTTTCACTTTGTCCACTTCGACCATATTGTGCGATATTATTTTGTTTTGTGTATACTTTGTTTGTTTGTTTGGTCTTTGACCATTAATGCACATAATAATAACAAAAACCCTAAAAGACTTTTGAGTGGACTGTTGGTTTGATCTTACCCCAATTGTACTTAGAACTTAGGTAACATTCCTTTGCTAATGGACTTGGCCAATGCCAATTTGTTGAAAAATCAAGTGCTTTCAATTTGAATTCATCCGATACATCATTCAAGATCTCTCCAGTTCATCTGCAACATTGATCATTGTTAAGTTGTTGTGTTGAACCTGTGACTTCTGAGATTCATTTGCTACATAAGCTATTTTGAAGAAGATCATGAAGTGGATAAGCTTGGATGAGGTTATCTTTATTTGATGCCTTTGCTCTTCAAGATTGATATAATTGTTCATTTGTGTTGCTTGATTCTAAAAAGTCCAAGGGAATTCTGGATTTATATTGACATACTTGTCTATTGGATTGCTCCCATTTGGTCAGATCTTTTCAACTTTAAACTTTTAAATTTTTGTGCATAGGGTAGTCTCTTCATCTTCTCCCCATTTCGTTAATTTCAAAATATCTCCCTCCATTTTCAAAACCTTCTTTGTGTGAACTACTTTTGTTCTAAACTTTGACCACCTTTGCAAAAAAGATATAAAACTTCGGCCTTATGCCATTGCATTTTCAAACTTATTTTCTCAAATCAAACTTGTAAATGAACTTAATTATACTTGACTTAAACTTTCAAAATGCCAAAAAGAACTAACTCATTCAAGTCATTTTTAGGCCTTTGTGCCTGTCAAACTTAAATTTTGTTAAAACCAACACATTCATTTTGAAATTTATAGCACGAACTACGGGGTTTTGATCCCTCATTTCTATGTTGGTACGTAGGCACAAGACCTAAGGTCTTGTCAAACACAAAAATATAATTAATGAATTCTTTTCTCATCCCCCCATTCTATTTGTTTGTAAACATCACTTTGTACGAAATACATACGCATACAAAAAGGGCTCCCTAGGAGTACCTAGGACACTTTGGGTGCTAACACCTTCCCACTGTGTAACCAACCCCCTTACCTGTGATCTCTGACTTTTATTAGTTTTCATTTTAAAACTTCTTACTAATTGGGTTTTGTTCGTACTTTTTCCCTTTTTCCTTTGGAAACAATAAAATCGCGGTGGCGACTCTTATTAATTGATCTCTAACTTGTCAATAGCTTGATGATCATGAATTTCCCGCTACAAGTAGTAGTCATGACTGGCTAGCCTTTCTAACATTTGATCAATGAATGACAACGGGAAGTGGTTCTTTCTAGTCGCGATGTTTAACCTTCTGTAGTCAATACACACGCACCAACCTGTAACTGTCCTTGTAGGGATTAACTCATTCTTCTTGTTTCTTATGACGGTGGTCCCTCCCTTTTTTGGGACCACATGCACCGGACTCACCCACGGTCTGTCAGATATAGGATAGATGAGACATGCGTCTAACAATTTCACCACTTCTTTCCGAACTACTTCTTTCATTGTTGGGTTGAGTCTTCTTTGAGGTTGGACCACTGGTTTGTGGTCGTCTTCCATGAGAATTTTAGGCATGCACACTATAGGGTTAATACCTTTCAAGTCCTCAATTGCCTATCTGATAGCATTTTTGTATTTTTTTTAGGACTTGGATGCGCTTTTCTTCTTGGATATTCTTGAGGCTCGAATTTATTATAGTCGGGCATTTACCTTCAAAATCGAGAAAGACATATTTGAGATTCTCGGGAAGTCGTTTCAACTCCGTCCCATTCTTGGACTCTTTATTCTCCTCACTAGTTTGAGGTAATCGTAAATCTTCCCATCTGTATGGTCTAGATCCTTTCCAAGGGGGTTGTGCGTCCATCATGGCCAGCACTTCAGATTCCCTGTTGTCCACTTCTTTATCACCGTCAAAAATGGACAAACTGAAATTCTGGCGTAGTTAGAGTTCAGATGTTCTACTCCAAGTCATGACATTTGATCCAACATTGTAACTAATACAGCAAGACAGTTATACAAATTAAAACTTGTACTAAGATGCTCACGTTCACAGATGTCACGACATCTACTTCTATATCACCCTAGAATGGAGGAACACCTAGTTCTGTGCATCTGGTAGAAAGACTCAGCAGAAATCAACCACAGCACTAACTTCAGTTGTTTTCCTACACAATAATCAGCAAGATGTCTCAATAGTGATTTGAACATCATCTGTTACATTATTCCAGTCTGCTGGCCTTGTACTTGTATTTCCTGAATTTAAGGTCAAGCGAGTTAACCTAAATTCCACTTAGTAGGGTGCTAACAAATAGGCTATTTGTTAGGTTCATTTAATGTAGTACAGTTGTTAGTTTCCTGGATTTTAGCTCAGCTGTTGGATTCCTGAAGAATAGCCTGAAACAATGCTGAAACAGAAAAACTAAACAACCTACAATCTAGCACACGCTGTCAGGAATGAATGTCACGACATTCCGTTTGACAGTCAGAACACATACCTCATGCTGATTCAGTTATGTTTCTGAAAAATAGTCTGTGCTAAATTTGCTGAACTGTAAAATACTAACCAGTTTCTACTTCAGTATCAGCATACATGACTAACTGTCAAGGGATCCAGTTTAACAGTTTCACAATGATCCTTTGGGCAGGTCTGTTATCCTCTTGGAGACCAGACTGAAATACTGAACTGAAGCAGAGAAACCAACTTGCCTATTATTCAGTATGTGCTGTTAATGATGAATGTCAAAACATTATGATTGACATTCAAACAGAAGGCTATGTACCAGGTCTGATATTATCTTGATAAGCAGACTGAATTACAAGCTAAGTTAAGGCAGACAGGATTATAACATGCAGAAGGAAAACAAACACAGGAAATTGTTAACCCAGTTCGGTGCAACATCACCTACTTTGGGGGCATACCAAGCCAGGAAGAAGATCCACTATCAGCAGTATTAATTCAGAGTTAAACTCCCCCGTTTACAACTCTTCACTTAATCCTTACCCAATGTAATCTATACCTAGGAACTCCTAGATAGAAACCTCCAGTTTCCATTCCTATCACTACAAAAACAATGTAATGTTAAACAACTTGAACTTGCTTCACAGCTTCGTTCAAGGCCATGACAACTCTTGCCTACAGGCTTTGAGTTACAAATACTCCCAGCTTTGAACACTGAGAAACACATGGTAACCTTCCCACAGGTTGGGAGGTTTACCTCACACACACCCCTAATTTTTCATTCTAAGAGGCTTACCAATACTAGGTTACAATATGCTATTTATAACCTAATCACCCAACTGGATTTGGGCCTTCAGAAATCGCAGCAAAGTTCTTCTTTGTTGTTACAAAGTCAGCAGAAAATTTCTGCTACAAATAAGGTCTTCAATCTTTTAGTTCCTAAAATCTCTCCATATATATCTCCATATTTAGAGCCTATATATTCTGATTGAGTCTTTAAGACCTCCACATGGAAGTTAGGATATTCACCAAATATCCTCACTAATCCTAGAATATATACTGAATTAATTAATTCAGTTTTCTACACATGTACGATGTCACAGGCATGATGTCGTGACATCGTACATGACATGTTGGTCCAGATGTTGAACTTCTTCAACCCAACATATTAAAACAACAGAGATGATTACATTATTTGTTTTACAAAATTAATGTCAATCCTAAGATATTAACAATCTCCCCCTTTGGCAAATTTTAGCTAAAACAAATAAGCCTCTGTCATTATCTCCACCACCACAAACACCAAAGTTGGTGTATATGAGGAAGTAGAGGTACAAGAATCAGTTGCATCAAAATCCTTCCCCTCAACAGTAGAGCTTCCTGAAGAATATGTAATGTTGAGTACATAGATAATGTAACTCAGATCACAAGACACAATTGTCCTCTTAACTCAGATGACACGGTACTTTGTGCTCTTGAATCATCAAGCTATCTATGGTTGAAGACAAAATTTGGACCTTCACATACTTCCTGATTCAAAGAGAACCCAGACCACTTGATGAATGGAAAACATAAGACGCATCTTCATGTCTTCAAGAGCACACCCTCTATTCAACCCTCTTGGCTAAACACATCCACACTCTGTGTCAATCTCTCTTCTAACCAGAACAGAAAACCACTTCACAAAATGTTCTAACATTAGTTAGGACATCCTCACAACATAACAAAGAACACCATCTGATAATCTTCAAATATCACTGAGTCACCAGCTTGATCCAAAAGAAACCAGACACAAATTGGGACATATACATTCTCAGCCCATTACAAGAGATAATATTCCATAGATAGCTTAGAACTCCTACCACAAGCTCCAAGAGATGAATAGAAAACACCTCCTTTTGTCTTCAACTTTACTTTTCTGCTCAAAAGTAATTTGTCTCAGACTTTCCTCAAGAATAATCAGCTGCCATATGTTGATTATCTTGATTCTTCGAACTCACTTCTGAGATAGACCAAATGCCACTGGTTGATTACCTCCTTCATGAATCCTCATATGAAAAAGTCAAATGCCTCTTTTTGACATCTCCAAGTTTATCAGACTTCTCCCAAAGATATTCTGACCTTCCAAGTGAGACTTGAACTTCAAGCTACATGTTAAACAAAACTTAGATTCTCTAAGACATGAACATGTAACATCTTCTCCATCCAGCAACTCCAAAGAACTGCAATTAGAACGATCCTTTTTGAAGTACCCAATCTACAACTCTGTAGACCCTTCTATCTTAAGTTGATGTGCCATTTCACCAACTAAGATTCTGATGTTGAACCAAATGTTACAACATTATGTTTTAACATCTAGCTGTTGAATTCAGCTCCTTCTTCTGCCACTTGAAGGAACTTCCTCCCTACACAGAACAAGAGTTCAACGCTCTCATAGACTTGATTGTGGAACCAAGTTTGAGTAGACAACCTCCATCCTGCAGGTTTGCAGTTAAGTCATCCAAGCTCACACCTTGATGAATTCCTGCTTCTTCTCCAAAGACATCAGACACTCTGATGCGTGAGTCTTCAGAAGGACCAGTTAGAGACTAACCCTTCAGCTATACCAAGGATTCCACTTCCTAAAGCAAGACTGTTTCCATGATGTCAAGAATGTTGCCACTTGTTCTTAACTCCACAGTGTGCATTAGCCAATGCACTTCCTTACCTAGATCAGAAATAAACTGATCCAAGTAACCACCATCAGGACTATGATGTCTTCTTCTTCTTGTACACACCTAGGCTGAACATGTTTCTTGCCAAGAAACCTTTTCAGAGATCATATGCTCTTGCTGCCACCAAAGAGATAGATCATAAACCAATGTACTATCCTTCCTGTGATTCTGCACAGGATCTTGAAGATGAGATGTTCCAACATCTTTAAGAACATCAGTTATCTGGAGCTCCAAGGATAATCAATTAAATACTTGTACTTGGCACAAGTAGACATTGATCTTAACTCCTTTCCCAATTATCCTTTCAGATACTTCCACCATAAGAATACTTTGAAAATACTTTTCCTGTGTCAACATCTTTCTGCTTGCAAGCACCTCAATAGTTTTGAGAATCACCCTTAGGAATGAGAGAGATGAATCCTTCCTTCCAAATATGTCACACAACAACCAGAACCCATGTGACACTGGTCAACAGCCAACCAGGCCCTAGGCTGACCAAACGTGAGGAGGTTAACCAAAACTCCCCCTCAAATTAACAATAATGGAAACTCCACAACAATATCCATGCATTGTACACAAATGTCTCAACATGACATACACCATCCCTACCAGTGGCAACTAACTCTATGAGTTATACCTATACATACTTCAATCACACCAATCAGACTCCGGCTGACCATAAGTACTAGTGACAACAAAACAACACCAGTTAATAGTAGATATACATTGCCAGAGCATACTACCTCAACCAACCAATGAATCTTCATATTCTCACTTCTTGAAAGAACTGCCACTTCTGAGTGTGGTGTTTGAATAACAAGATTCATGGTCCCAATCCTCTTAAATGAAATAGCAAGTCAGGTTACCCCATTATTGACTTCTAACATCCAGGGGACTTGTCTTCCAACACAACATAGTACTTAAGGGAACAACTATCCAACCCTGATCAATCTACAGGAATAAGGCACACAGCAGGGATTGCACAATGTCACATCTCAACCAGCTCCACTTCTAGAGATCAGACTTCTAAAAGTGGCCTTCTTGAGCATACACACAGTTGACCCTACCCTTGTCAACTTAACACACACAGATGTCTCCTCTTCCAGGTCAGGAGTAGGTTCCAAACAAAAGTATCTCTTTGTTTGACGCCTAAAAACATCTGCTCTTCAACCAGTAGGTGCATACTTGTTGAACAGCATGTTCTAACATCACATAGAACATTAGCTCCACCTGCTTGGAACAAACCCTCCTTGAAAGTCTTCAAGGTCTTCATATGCACTACCCAAGAGAGTAAAAGAATCAGTTATCAGGTGATTCTTACTGTCGTACCCCAAAATTTGACCCCCTTCATATGTTTCTAGTACCATTTTATTTTGAATAAATGAAATGGCGTATTGGATAGGAGAGCATGTGTAAGGAAAATGATCATATGATCTCGGGTTCGAGTCTTGGCTTTCGTTTTTAGCATATTTTCATTTTTTACCTTTTTACAAATAATAATAATAATAATAAATAAATAAATGACATTTGTTTAAAAATAAATAAATTTTCTTATTTAAATTAAAATTTTAGAAAAATAATATTTTTATGCATTTATAAAAAATAAAAACAAATATGGTATAATTTGTAAAAGGGTCAAAAATGGAAATTATGTTCTCCCTTGCATATTTCTCTTTGCGTTCTATTTTATTTAAAATGAAAATAATAGCCTATTTGGTAGAAGAGTCTCTCTAAAACATGCAAAGCAAAGGTCATGAGTTCAAATCTCATATTTCCTACTTTTTTCTCTTTTATTTGCCAAAAAGAAAATCAAAAGTTGTTTTTTTTCTTATGTAATATTAGTTGAAATAATAAATTTTTTGGTTAAAAAAATGGTTTTAATTTTAATTTTCGTTTTCTATTTTATAAAATTTCAAAATAATGCTCTTTTACTAAAAAAATTATAAAACGACAAGAAAAATAAAAAAATATATATTTTTCTTTCAATTTCAATAAATAAAATCTCCCATGATTAATAAAAAAATAATCACAGTTATTTCTTTTCCTTTATTCTTGATTTTGTTATAATTTGTCTTTTAATTGCATTCAAGTATAAACTTAATTCCTGACTATATAAATAGGAGACATATTTTCCACTAGAGGGGGCACCACTTGCACACAAACTAATCTTAACCTCTCTCTCTCACACGTACAATTACACTCACCAGACTAATTTTCACATTAACATCTTCAATACACAAATTCACCTATCATCTCCTTTCACTAACACTTCCACAAACAAATAAAACAAGAAAAATTACTATGGAGAATTTTGAGTCACGCAACCACCTTCTCTGTTCAGGTCGTCGCGGGGCCAAAATGCGAGTTGTCGGAAATACGATCAAGTCCCATCATCGGTGCTGACCGGATCGTCGCTCAAGTCACAACAGATCCGGTCAACTGTGTCGATGTCCCATCACCAGAAACACAATTGTTCCGCGCCGCCTACAACATCCATGTTCGACGTCCACGTCCATTGCTCGCCCCTATTTCCGATCGTTGTTTAAAAAGAAAAGGAGTTATCTTGTTGCTGAGAAATGAAGTTTTTAGAAAGAAAAGTGGGTCACGTGAGAAGAGGAGAGATGGATTTCAATGGCCATGTAAGTTACTTAGAAATATATTTTTATTATATTTTGTTTTGTTTTTATATGTTTCAATTTCTTTCTCTTTTTGTATATAAATATTATTACCAATCAAATGTGGGTTTAGGTTTATTAGATCATTTGCTTAGTTTTTTTTGTTTTTTTTTTGTTTTTTTTAATTATTATTATTATTTTTATATTTAGTTATTAAACCATTTTAGTTTTAATCCCTTAATTTAGTTTTCTAGTTAATATATTTAAATCTTTAATTTTATTTTAAGTTAATTGTTTCAGTCAGTCTATTTAAAAAATAACAGTAAGAATAAAAAATATATCTTTTTATAGTTAGCTTAAATATTCAAAAAAATGTTACCCAATGTTTGAAAGTGGTTGTCTTTGTCTTAGGAAATGAAGGAAATAAGTCATGTTGTGGAACTTAGGTTCCAAAAGATATGTTAATGATTTTAGTTGTTAGTTTATTAATCATTCTATTTAGGTAGTATTTTAGCCTAATTGTATTTTAAACTTTACTTAATATTAGTAAAAAAATAAAAAAAATAAAAAGATATATAATTAGGATTAAAATGGGATTAGAATTAATTTTATAATTAACACAAAATAGATAATAAATAAAAAATAAATAAAAATTAGAACCCTAGGGAATATAATTTAGGATAATTATGGGATATAAATTTGGGATAAAAAAATTGTTGATAAGTATGGGATAAAATCCTTGGTTTTTAAGGGATAAATCAAGGGATATAAATCGGGAATAGAAATTGGGATAGGGATAAATCAAGGGATATAAATCGGGGATTGAAATTGGGATATGGATAAATCAAGGGATATAAATTGGGAGAAGGGATATGTCATATAAATGTATAATATTTAAGTATTATAATTTTTCTTTTGTAATTAATGGGATAATCATTGGATAACTTGGGGATAACATGGGATAAAAATCTGTTACAATTTTTAGGGATAAAATCAGGGATTAAAGTCCGGGATAAGGGATATCTTCTTTGCGGTTTCTAAATTAAACATTTAATATTGAATAATCATATATAGTATCACTGTGAATATTTTTTTTTATAATCAAATTAATGAGATTTTTTTGTTACAATTAATCAAAAAGGATAAGTCAAGGGATAAATCGGGGATAAAATCGGGATAAAGGGTTATGCCTAATACCTAATTATGACTCCTAACTTATTTTCTTAAATAAATTAAAATACTATTTTTGCATAGGATAAAAGGGATAAAATCAATTTGAACTCACTTCAAATAGTAAGACCTCTACCCTAGTGTATTGAGACACTTTTCAAAATCAATTACTTCTCCGCCCCCGAGGCGTGAGAATTTTCAAGGGATAAAAACAACCAACCAAACAACATTTTCAAGAAGAACTACGGTACTCTGATCCCTCGCCTAATGCGAAGGTACGTAGGCATAGAGTTGTAAACTCTAGCGAGTACAATTATGAAAAATATTTTTGGGTCTCTCGTCCATTTAAAAGTAATACCTTTTGTAAATAAATAAATAATTAATAATTAACAAATATTAAAGCAAACACTTTAGAAACACGCACTAGCCCTAGAATTGTAGGAGGATCCCATTGAGTACAATGGAGGTAAGGGGTGCCTAACACCTTCCCCTTACTTAACCGACTCCCGAACCTAGTCTCTTATTCTTAACTATTAGGTTTTATCATTATTTCCCTGTTCCTTAGGAACGAATAAAGGATGGTGGCGACTCTGTCATTTTTCCAGCGACGACACTTACCATGATGAGCGGACTTGAGGAGACTCAAGTATCTTTGACATCTTCAGTAGATTATGATGAAATCTTGAACACAGCAGCCTTTCATCCACATGAAGGGAAACTACATCAGAGTTTGAGTTTTGTCAGGTATTATGCAGCGGAAATCATAATACAACTCAACCTATGAACACGCACTTCACCAGATCAGCCTCCAAGAACATACTAAGTTTGAATATGATTCAATACTAGTACAGTTGTCCCACACAAAGGCCAATTTCCAACCTCCAGAGACAGGTACACACAGTTCCTGTCATGAATAGTCCATCCACCTACTTCAAGGGACCATTCAGGTAAATCACAGAACCTTCCACAGGTTCCAACATCAGTACTAACATAACTCCTTGCAAGATACCAGAAAGTATCATCCATGGATCTCATCCAGAAACAGAACAGGATGCCTGCTCTAATACCATTTGAAATTCTGGCGTAGTTAGAGTTCAGATGTTCTACTCCAAGTCATGACATCTGATCCAACATTGTAACTAATACAGCAAGACAGTTATACAAATTAAACCTTGTACTAAGATGCTCACGTTCACAGATGTCACGACATCTGCTTCTATATCACCCTAGAATGGAGGAACACCTAGTTCTGTGCATCTGGTAGAAAGACTCAGCAGAAATAAACCACAGCACTAACTTCAGTTGTTTTCCTACACAGTAATCAGCAAGATGTCTCAATAGTGATTTGAACATCATCTGTTACATTATTCCAGTCTGCTGGCCTTGTACTTGTATTTCCTGAATTTAAGGTCAAGCGAGTTAACCTAAATTCCACTTAGTAGGGTGCTAACAAATAGGCTATTTGTTAGGTTCATTTAATGTAGTACAGTTGTTAGTTTCCTGGATTTTAGCTCAGCTGTTGGATTCCTGAAGAATAGCCTGAAACAATGCTGAAACAGAAAAACTAAACAACCTACAATCTAGCACACGCTGTCAGGAATGAATGTCACGACATTCCGTTTGACAGTCAGAACACATACCTCATGCTGATTCAGTTATGTTTCTGAAAAATAGTCTGTGCTAAATTTGCTGAACTGTAAAAGACTAACCAGTCTCTACTTCAGTATCAGCATACATGACTAACTGTCAAGGCATCCAGTTTGACAGTTTCACAATGATCCTTTGGGCAGGTCTGTTATCCTCTTGGAGACCAGACTGAAATACTGAGCTGAAGCAGAGAAACCAACTTGCCTATTATTCAGTATGTGCTGTTAATGATGAATGTCAAAACATTATGATTGACATTCAAACAGAAGACTATGTACCAGGTCTGATATTATCTTGATAAGCAGACTGAATTACAAGCTAAGTTAAGGCAGACAGGATTATAACATGCAGAAGGAAAATAAACACAGGAAATTGTTAACCCAGTTCGGTGCAACATCACCTACTTTAGGGGCATACCAAGCCAGGAAGAAGATCCACTATCAGCAGTATTAATTCAGAGTTAAACTCCCTCGTTTACAACTCTTCACTTAATCCCTACCCAATGCAATCTATACCTAGGAACTCCTAGATAGAAACCTCCAGTTTCCATTCCTATCACTACAAAAACAATGTAATGTTAAACAACTTGAACTTGCTTCACAGCTTCGTTCAAGGCCATGACAACTCTTTCCTACAGGCTTTGAGTTACAAATACTCTCAGCTTTGAACACTGAGAAACACATGGTAACCTTCCCACAGGTTGGGAGGTTTACCTCACACACACCCCTAATTTTTCATTCTAAGAGGCTTACCAATACTAGGTTACAATATTCTATTTATAACCTAATCACCCAACTGGATTTGGGCCTTCAGAAATCGCAGCAAACTTCTTCTTTGTTGTTACAAAGTCAGCAGAAAATTTCTGCTACAAATAAGGTCTTCAATCTTTTAGTTCCTAAAATCTCTCCATATATATCTCCATATTTAGAGCCTATATATTCTGATTGAGTCTTTAAGACCTCCACATGGAAGTTAGGATATTCACCAAATATCCTCACTAATCCCAGAATATATATTGAATTAATTAATTCAGTTTTCTACACATGTACGATGTCACAGGCATGATGTCGTGACATCGTACATGACATGTTGGTCCAGATGTTGAACTTCTTCAACCCAACATATTAAAATAACAGAGATGATTACATTATTTGTTTTACAAAATTAATGCCAATCCTAAGGTATTAACACAAACTCAACACTCTTACCAAAGGTAACTGCGGTGCATTCAAAGGACTATCATAAGTAATCACTTGATTCAGAACCTCTATAGTATGACTGGTGCAAATATCATCTTTGTATTTCATGGTGTTTCGAACATCAATTTTTAATTCCTCATCATAAACCTTCAAAGTCATAGTACCTTCTTCTATGTTGATCAAGCATTTTCCCATCTCTAAAAATGGTCTCCCAAGAATGAGAGGAATCTCTTCATCTTCAGGCATTTCTAGAATCACGAAATCCACCGAAAATAAAAACTTGTCAATCTTCACTAGAACATCTTCAACAATACCATAAGGTTTCTTAAACGAATGATCGGAGAATTTGAGTGTCATCCTGGTATCTTGCACAACCCCTATACTCAGCTTCTTACAAATGGATAACAGCGTGAGACTCACACTGGCTCCTAGATCAATAAGAGCCTTTTTGAATGACCTAGCTCTGATGGTGCAAGGAATAGTGACAGCTCCTCGATATTTCTTCTTCATTGGGATCTCCATACCCTGCAAAATAGAACTACAAGTTTCGGTTAGAATAATCGGGTTGGTGTCGATGGTACGCCTCTTATAAATGATGTCCTTCATGAACTTGGCATATGTAGGCATTTTTTCAAGTGCTTCCAAAAGCGGAATGTTGATTTCTAGCTTCTTGAACAACTCTAGGAACTTCTCGAAGTTTTTCTCATGTTGCCCCTTTTTCTTGTTTTTGGTGGGAAAGGGAAGCTTAATGACCGGCTTAGGTTCAATGACTTTTTCTTTCACCACTTGTTTCGGTGTAACCAAATATTCCCTCACAACTTCATTTTCTTTGATCTCAAGATCCACTTCGATCAATTGATCTTCATCTTCAGTTGTCTCCTCAAGGACTTCATGAGATTTACCGCTTCTTGTTGTCACAACACTCACATTATTATGCTCTCTAGGATTTGTCACGGTTGCACTAGGTAGAGCACCTTGTGCTTGAGAACTCGAGGCTAATTGTTGTGTTATTTGACCCATCTGGACTTCAAGATTTTTTATGGATGTGGTAGTGTTTTTATGATCATTTCAGGTTTCTTTTTGGAATTGAACATTATGAGTTGCCATTCTTTCAATGGCAATCTCCCAATCAGCTTTCTTAGGGGCTTGTTGTTGTTGTTGTTGATATTAAGTTTGGTATTAACCTTGTTGAGGAGCGTTCCCTTTCTGATCTTTCCATAAGAAATTGGGATGATTCTTCCAACCCGGATTGTACGTGTTGGAATAGGGATTATTCTGCTTCAAAAATTTGATTTCCTAGTTGAGGAGTTGCAAAACAATACACCATTTGGTGTGGTCCATTACAAATCTCACAACAGACAATAGAAGCAGGTTGGACTTGTGCTGCCTGTTGGGTACCTATATTCATCGCCTTCAGCTTCTTCTCTACTTCAGCAGCTATAGTATCTTCTATACGGATTCTATTGGTTTCCAGCTTTAAATCGATAACCCCTTCCGGTTTACTTACACATCTGTCATACAGCTCCGAGTTCTCATTAGTAGCAATTGCTTCAATGATCTTTTTGATACTGGTGGCTATTGAGAAATTGGTAGAGCCACCGACTGCGGTATCAATCAACTGTTTAGTCTTTATTGTGAGACCATTCACAAACATCTGCATATGTTCTGTTGGATCCATATTATGAGTTGGGTAGGCTACCATGACCCTTTTGAATCTCTTGTAGGCATCTCCCAAGGATTCCCCGTCTTTCTGCTTAAAATACAGAATTCCATACCTCTTCCTCAGAAAAACCGACGCTGGAAAATACTCATTCAAGAAGGCTTCTTCCATCTCTTCCCAAGATGTAATGCTACCGGCTGGGAGAGAATAGAACCATTCTTCGTCTTCTTCCTCTAAGGTGAACGTGAACATTCTCAACTTCTTAGATTCCTTGGTGTGACCATTAATTTTTAGAGTGTTGCTCATGGTCATAAACCTCTGCAAATGCTTGTTTGCATCTTCATTTATCTTTCTAGTGAAATGCTTTCTTTAAAGTTTATTAATAGTACTAAGATGTAATTGGAAATTATCTACATTCACTGGTTGGTTGACAATTGTTAATCTTCCAGTTGGTGCATTTGCGCCTCCGTAGTCACCCAACAGTCTTTCTGGTGGTGGTGGGTTCTCTCCCATTATTTAGATCTCTCTCTCTGAACCTGAGTCAGAACCTGAATGAATGGAAGGTTCTTCTTCTTCTGATTCCAGTCTTTCCAATCGAGCTTGTCTGTGTCTTTCCCACAAAGTTCTTTCAATTTTTGCGTCAAAAGGAAAATCAGTTGAGACCTTACCTCGCATACAAATATCAGACACAACTTAGTTGATAATGATCGAAATAAATAATTAAAAGAACGGAGAATAAATTTTAGTTGCAGAGCAACAAAATTTCAATTGAAATAATTTAAAATTTATATTTGGCAGTCGCCGACAGCGGCGCCAAAAACTTGATCGGGAAAATAGCAAGTGTAGTATTTTGCCAATATAGTAATAATAGAGACATTTCCCAAATACCGATCTTGGGGACTACGCAGTAATATGAGTTTAAATTGTGATTCAATTAAACAAAACAAATAGTTGAAGGTTTGTAATAAGTAACTCTCTAACGGAATTAGAAGTAATACAGAATAAAGCTTTTACACAATTTATAAAATTATGCCAAGGATGGTGTATGATTATCTCCTGTAATGACCTTGAATGTATATCTCCTCAAACAGTTCAAAAATGCAATTACCAGATCTTAAAATTGTTTCCTCCTAAAACCTTAGAGGGAAACCTTTGGTCATTCATTCTAATCTCTAAGTCCTTAGGTGATTATAATGAAACCAATCCTTTTGAAATAACAAGATATAACTAGTAACTATAGGGTATCCCTAGTCCTAGGTGATACCTAATACAATTTCATTGTACAAAAACCTTAACAATTGTAATCCCGCAAATTTTTAACCATATAACAATCCTTGTTTTTCTGATAACGAAAGCGTTAAAAGCATTGCACAATGAAATTGACAAACAAACATAATATAGAAGGAATTATAAATTCATAATCATTACATAATCAAATAAGGGACACCCCCTGGCATTGGGGGGTTTATCCACTCATATTATTCAAAGAAGATACAACATATAACTTAGACATTACAAGAATAAGAGGATTTTGTTGATCTTCAATCGCATCCGCTCTTGAAGGACCTATGTTCTCTTCAACTCTTGATCATTCCAATCTTAATAGTACAAATTCTCTATCGTGTAAAAGTCCCCGTTCTCTGTCTCCAAAAGTCCCCTAAATAGTTACCGATCAAATATTTGATGTAGCAAATGTCCAAAATTCCCTCCGGGATCAGTAATGCCAAAAAAACTGGGAAATTAGAAGATGAAGTGTCCAAGCCAACACTTGCCGTGTCGGGAAACACGGTCGACCGTGTTGGCTAACTGCTGCCAACTCTCCAACACGCCCCTTCCAGGACTGCTGACACGGGTCGTGTCAGGCAACACGGGTGGTCGTGTCAGGGCTACTATAACTTCAAAATTCTTCTTCCGATGAGCCCGGAACGCCCGATTCCCTTGGTGAGTCTTTGGGTATTCTTGCTTGCACCTGAAACCAACCAACTACCAAAAGGAGGCATAAAATGGAGTACATTGACGAAAACTGAAGATAATAATCAAAACAGAATGGGAATGCAAACATCTAATTTACTAAACAAAATAACATAAACAGGTAAAATAAGGTGTTACCGACTTCTTGAATTTATGCCGAATGAGTGTCAGAAAACAAGTAGAATTGGAGACCGGTCAATTGGGTACCATAATATAGGTGCTTATAATCTCTATTGTCCGGTCACTAACAAGGTGGAAGTCAACAGAGATGTCATTATGAAGGAAATATAAGCATGGGATTGGAACAAGTCTCAATCCAACTCTGGTGTAATGTTAACACATGAGTTAACTTTTGAAGATATTTCAAACTCTGAAGGAGATTTTTCCTCTGAAGGAGATTCTTCCTCTGAAGATGAGTTTAAAGAAACTCTGAAGATGAGTCTCAAGAAGACTTTGAAGGTGAATTGATTCTGATCCAGATTCTGATGATGATCCAAACTTTGGTGATTATCATGCCTCTGAAGGTAGTCATGCTTCTGAAGGTGGTTCAGCCTCTCAAGATAGTCCAACATCAAATATTGTTCCAACATATGAATAAGATTATGAACAAGTTCAAAGGCCACAAAGAATTAGACAAATACCAAGAAGACTTGCAGAGTTTGACATGTTGCAAGATACTAAGATAGACTCTAAAGGGAAGTCATTCAGTGTGCCATATTGGTAGACTATGAACCAGTTAGTGCTAAAGAAGTGTAAGACCCCAATTTTGACCCTAAGATCCCTCATGTAATTTCATCATAAGCATTAGCATTGGGATCATACCTTGGCATCCTCCTTACCCCTTTTTCATTAGGTTTTTTTTGGGAGAGATCACCAAGCACTTTGTGATTATATCATACTTGTACTTTATCATTTCACTAACCAAAATACAAAAAATATGTCTTTGTATTTGCCTAACTCTTTTGTAGGTAGGGCATGATCTCATTGATTCATCAAGAGCATATCTAGGGTTTGAGACCCTCATGAACAAAGAGCACAACCAAGAATTGATTCAAGAATGGTTATGAGCATCATATATGAGTCCCAATGTTCTCTACATGTTATATTGATCAAGTTTTCTTCAAGAGTTTGAGGGTGGTTTGCCTTGGAAACCCTAGTTTGACTGGGTATCTTAAGTAACTTCTCCAACAAGCTATCTCACCAATTGATCAAATTTCTCATGGGAAACTTCAAATTTCATCATCTTATGCATATATGATCTACCATGAGCCAAGGAAGTCAAGAGAATTGAAGGTTAGCAAGTTGGTTGATGGTGGTTCGCCAGATGAATTACTCTGATCAAAACTGGGTCTCCCTAGACCCTATCTCCTACAATTTTCACCATATGAAAATGATTCCAAGATAAAACTTACTCTAAATGACATTACAAACAACTTTCATGTTGAGACCTAGAGCTAGTTTTGCTTGGAAAATCATTCTCTATGTTGAAACATTATAGGTCATTTTGTCTAAACCCTAATTTGAAAGTCAACTTCCCAAGGCCATAACTTGCTCAATTTTTATGATATGAAAGATTTCCAAGTTGCACAATCAAATTCAATGTGTCTACTTTAACTTTCATGTTTGTAGTGGGAGCTAATTCACTTTTTTGAGCATGTGATATGAGGCTACATTATAGGTCACTTTTGACCTATACCATTGATCAAGTGATTTTTCCAAACTTCAAAAATGCATAACTCTATCATTTCAAATCCAAATGACATGACATTAGTGACCATTTTGAAGGTCTTTGAAATAGCTACAACATTTATGAAGACACTTTTCTCATTTGAAGCTCCTATAAAAAGTTAAGCAAGGTGGAATATTGAGACATTTGGCTTGACACTTAGAAAAAATTTGATAAGTCAAATTTTCCCAAACTTCAACCTCAAATTTATCCGAGACACATCATCACAGATGGTAATCAAAACAAATGCTCCAGAGACACAATTTGTGATATTAATTTGGTAAAAGTCCTCCTTGACCAATTTGTGATCTCATTCATTCCCTTCCCTCTTCATCTAATTCCCCTTCTTCATCCATTCATTTCCATTTGGCCAATGACATCTCAAAATCCTAATGCTAGTTGATTGAAAGATTAACATGAGTATGGATGAGATTAGGCCACATCTTTTGCATATATTTTGTGTGTGGTATGTTTTATGAGCATAGTTCATAATACTTTGTCTCCAACATGCATTAACACCAAAAGTCTATTGCCCGGCCTCAAATAGTTGTAACTTCTACATAAGTCCAATTACGATTGCTTAACATAGCGCTAAATTTGTGACAAAAAGTCATAAGCATTCTAGTTAGTGAGATTGTAAGTCTCCCCTCTTTCATGGTATTGTGTGGAAACTTGGCCTTCTTTCCTTCCTTTGGAAGATGTTTTGGTTCAAGGATACATGCTTGTGACAAGTGGGTTGAGTGTTCTCCAAAGAATATCTTGAAATCAAAAGAAAAGCAAAACTAACTTCTAACCTACTAACTACTAACTTTTAACTTCAAGTCTTTACTTTAATGCAATTTACTTTTAGCACTTTATTTCATTTGCCATTGTACATATCATTCTAATTGTTTATGTTAATGCAATTTTCGCTTTGTCCATTTGGACCATATTGTGTGATATATATTTGTTTGTGTATACTTTGATTGTTTGTGTGGTCTTTGACCATTAATGTACATAATAATAACAAAAACTCTAAAACACTTTTGAGTGGACTGTTGGCTTGATCTTGGACAAAATGGACTTAGAATTTAGGCAACATCCTTTTCTAATGGACTTGGCCAATGCCAACTTGTTGAAGAACCAAGTGCTTGCAAATTTGAAATTCATCTGATACATCATTCAAGACCCCTCTAGTTCATCTGCAACATGATCATTGTGAAGTTGTTATCTTGAACCTGTAACTTGTGAAATTCATCTGCTACATGGGCTATTTTGAAGAAGATCATGTAGTGGATAAGCTTGGATGAGGCCATATTTATTTGATGCCTTTGCTCTTAAAGATGTTATAATTGTGCATTTGTGTGTTGTTTGATTCTAAAAAGTCCAAGGAAATTCTGGGTTTCTATTTACATACTTGTCTATTGGATTGCTACCCATTTGGTCAGATCTTTTCAACTCTAAACTTTTAATTTTTGTGAATAGGATAGTCTCTTCATCTTCTCCTCATTTATTTAATTTCAAAATCTCTCCCTCCATTTTCAAAATCTTCTTTGTGTGAACTACTTTTGTTCTAAACTTTGACCACTTTTGTAAAAAAGGATAGAAACTTTGGCCTTATGATTGCATTTTTAAACTTCTTTTCTTAAAGCAAATTTGTAAATAAACTTAACTATACTTGTCTTAAAACTTTCAAAAAGCCAAAAAGAACTAACTCATTCAAATCATTTCCAGGCCTTTGTGCCTTTCAAACTTAAATTTTGTTAAAATCAATGCATCCATTTTGATTTTTGTATCACGAACTACGAGGTTTTAATCCCTCATTTTTATGTTGGCACGTAGGCACAAGACTGAAGGTCTTGTCAAACACAAAAAAATATAATTAATGAATTCTCTTCTCATCCCCTCATTCTATTTGTTTGTAAACATCACTTTATACAAAATACATATGCACACAAAAAGGGCTTCCTAGGAGTACCTAGGACACTTTGGGTGCTAACACCTTCCCTCTGTGTAACCAACCCCCTTACCTGTGATCTCTGACTTTTATTAGTTTTTATTTGAAAACTTCTTACTTTTTGGGTTTTGTTCGTACTTTTTCCCTTTTACCTTGGAAATAATAAAAGCGTGGTGGCGACTCTTGTTAATTGATCTCTAGCTTGTCAATAGCTTGATGGTCATGAATTTCCCGCTACAATAAGCTCTCAAGAAGAAAGTATGGTTGAATTCCATGAAAGAAGAATTTGAGGCTATAGTAAGAAACAAGACTTGGGAGTTCACCGAGCTTCCAGTGAACAAGAAAGCCTTCAGCGTGAGATAAGTTTACAAGTTGAAATTGAAGCCAGATGGATCAATTGGAAAACACAAAGCAAGGTTGGAGGCTAAAGGATTTCTACAAAAATATGGACTATATTACTTTGAGGTGCTTGCACCTGTAGCTAGGCTTTCAAAAATCATATTGGTGATTGTTATAGCTGCTAATAGAAATTGGCCTCTGATGCATTTAGATGTGAAATCTGAATTTTTGAATGGTCTTTTACAAGAGGAATTTTATGTGTCACAACCTCCTGGATTTGTGAAAAAGTATCAGGAAGGGATGGTGTACAAGTTGCATAAAGCCTTGTATGGACTGAAACAAGCTCTTGGAGCTTGGAACCTAAGAATTGATTCATTTTTCAAGCTTCAAGGATTCAGAAAAATGTGAGATGTAGTGTGGGGTTTATATTCAACATACATCCGATAGCAATATAATTATGGTGTGTCTCTATGATGATGATATATTGTTAAGAGGGAGTTATTCATATGAGATAGTCAAGTTCAATAAGGTGTTCATGAATGAGTTTGAGATGACTGATCTAGGAAGTAGGGTATATTTTCTAGGAATGGAGATTTTGTACTCTGATAAGGGTATAATTTTGCATCAACTAAAGTATGAACTTGAGCTTCTAAAGAGATTTTAGCTAATAAATTACAAGTCTGCAATCACACCTGCTGAAACAAATTACAAGTTGGATTATAATATTGAGGGTGATGATGTAGATGCTATAACTTTTAAGCTGATGGCGGGCTCATTGAGATATCTATGTAATACCAAACCTGGCATATGCTATGTAGTTGGAATGGTGAGTAGGTTTATGAAAAAACCAAAGTGGTCACATTACTAAGTTGTTGTCAAGATATTGAGGTATATTAAGGGGACTCTGAGGTATGGAGTTTTGTTCCCTTCTTGTGTTAAATATGATTAAGAGTTGATATGTTATTCAGGCTCAGATTGGTGTGGAGACAAATTTGATAGAAGAAGTACTTCTGGATATTTATTCAAGTGTCTTGGAGGTCTCATTTCTTGGTGCTCCAAGAAGCAACCAGCGGTTGTATTATTAACCTGTGAAGTTGAGTATATTGCATATGCTTTGTCTGCGTGTCAAGTTGCTTGGATTATGAACTTATTGCAGGATATGAATATCAAGGTGATCAAAATTGTGAGGTTGATGATTGACAACAAATCATCTATAAGCCTTTCCAAGAATCCAGTGTTGCACGGAAGGAGCAAGCAAATTGACACGAAGTTCTATTTTCTGCGTAATAGGTTCAGAATGGAGTACTTGAAGTTGTTCACTGTAGCACTCAGAAGCCACTTGCATATGTGTTGACTAAATCTATCATGACTGAATACTTTATCCATTTTAAGGATGGAATTGGTGTTGTTGATTTTAGTCTTGAATGTAGATTAATGGATGGTGTTGAAGTGTAATGCAAATTCATTTTAAGTTGATTTTAGATTTAACTTGAGTTTAATTTAGTTGTTCTTGTGGTATAAATATTGAACTCAAGTTTCAGTTTATAACATAATTCATCTTGTAACCATTTTCAGTTGAGTTTAAAAGTTAGTTGGAATTCTCTCTCTTCAATCATCTTCGTCTTCATCTTCATCATTCTTGTGCACCAGCAACTTTTAACTATCATTTTCCAAACACTTAAAGTTAAAATAAAATTCAAATATCCCAATTATATTCAAGTGCACACTACTATAAAATATATCTTTGGAATTCTCTCTCTTCAATCATCTTCGTCTTCATCTTCATCATTCTTGCTGAAAACATAAAACCCTAACATCTCTCTTTTCCACATCCAGCGTATTCGTCTCTCTTTTTCATCCATAGAACTCGTATTTCTTCTTCTTTATACTAAAAGGTAATCAAGTTTAACATTGTTTCTTATTTATCCCTTCTTCTTTTTCATCTAAAAGGTAACCATGTTATTGATACGTTTTCTTCGATTTTTCTTTGTATAGATTCTAATATTCATAATTTTGAAGAACTTCCAAGGTACGTCATTCCTCCATACGCTTTCTTCCATTTCGGTTTCACATGATTTTCGTATTTTTTGAGTTGTCTCTACTTGGATCTCTATTTTTGAAATGGTACATTCGTGTTTAACATATCAAAAGACAATATAAATGGGGAAGTGGTTATCATATTTGTTCCAAGTATGATTGTGTTCTTCTTAAAACCCATTTTTCTTCCTTCATCTTCAAATTTCAGGTACGTGCACAAGACCTTTCCATATTTTATTTTGTTGTTGATTTCTTTTTTGTTGTTATATGTTGTATGTTGTTTAAACTATGTTGTTGTTGATAAAACTTGTATGTTATTGTTGATAAAAATTGTATGTCGTTGATGATTTAGTTTTTGTTGATATATGTTGTATGTTGTTTAAGGTATATTGTTGTTGATAAAAGTTGTATGTTGTTTTTTATTTAGTTTTTATTGTTATATGTTGTGTTTTGTTTAAAGTGTGTTGTTATTGATAGAAGTTGGATGTTGTTAATAATTTAGTTTTTGTTAATATATGTTATTGATGATAAAAGTTGTATGTTATTGTTGATAAATATTGATGTTGATGATGATTTATGTGTTGTATGTTGTTGATTTTTTATGATATACCTCGTATATTGCAACTTTCACTATATTAAACTAACACTTCTATTAGATGAGTTTATTATGTCATATATGGTTTGAGTGTTTTACCAACCTGTCACTAACTAAATTACCTTTCTAATTGAATTATAAATTTCTAATATAAAAAATTAAGTTATATTAGAAAACAACTTCCAATGATCAAGTTTTTCAAGCTTTCTTCTTGTATTCTATGTAACTTTCTCCCTCTTTGAGAGTTAGAATAATTTTTTTGGCTCTTCAATTAACATTTCATTATTTACTAGTTCAATGAGCTAGTAGATGATAAATTGTTGGCTGAAGAGTCACAAGAATTAAACCTAATTCTAACACTTAAAAAAACGAGCGAGATACATAGAATGAAAGGAAAAAAAAACTAGGAAAACATTGATCTTTGTAACTTGCTATTCTAATATAACTTGATTTTTCTAATTATTAATTTCTATATCACATTGAAAGTTTATATATTTAGTGAGTAGTTGATGAAATAAGTATTCCACATATGTTAAAATAAACTCAAAAGAATATGTCACTACGGCTGAAAGATAAAACCGTAGTGAAATGTTGTTTAAATAGCAAAAATGGAATTGTTGGGTATGGAATCCATGACCTTGAAACTTTTCACAACAGTTATTTAAAATAATTGTGGTTATAGGTAGCGCATTGGATCATCGTTTTGAATAACCCACATACAATCACACCCTACATAACAATGGTTGTTCAATCGTTACTATAGGTATTTTACAACCGTGATTATAGGTGTTTTCATAGTAATGACATCATTATTGGTGTTGTTTTTATCTCATAATAATGATTCATGAAATAAAATTACATATAATATATTCCATCAACAAGATAATATATTAATTATTCATTTGATGTTATTTAAATTACATCAATGTTAATATTTGTGTCTTGAAGACATCACATTAATATGGTATGGTTCGTAGTAAAGCTGACCATTATGTTTTTTATCGTCACTAATTTCGAGGATGTATTTACCTTATTGTGTATGTAAATAATATTATCATAACTAGTAGTGATTAGCGGGCAATAATTCAGCTGAAACAATATTTTTCGAATCAATCTTAGATGAAAGACTTGTGAAGAAGAAGTTCATCATCTTTGGATGAATTGATTTTGGTGAAGACAAAACATGATCATGGAAAAGAGATCAAAGAAGAAAAAGATTTGAATCATTTGTCATGAAATTCAAGAATGTGTTCAACTAATTAAGATACTTGTAGCAATTAAATTTCTATTTATATTTGAAGTGCTCAAGTCACATTTCATCTCCAACCTTCCTTTCGGGTTTTAGAAATCTTTTAATCATGTTTTTATTCAAGAAAATGTTCGAAAATTTTAGAAAAGGTGTTATTTTAAAGGATGACAATCGATTTTCATTTTGTCACAATCAATTGTATGGGCTTTTTGTGATGCTCCAATTGATTATCATATAGCCACAATCCATTGTCTTGTTCTTACGGTCTTTTGAAATGCGCAAAATTGGATGGTTCCAATCGATTGCCTTGTTTCCCACAATCGATTGGAAGGTCTGAATTTTTACCTATGTTGTTCCCCACAATCAATTGTCACAATAGCCGCAATCGATTTTCATAGTTAAAATTTCAATATTTTTAGTCGTTGGAGAGACCACACAATTGTTTGTCAAAATAGGCACAATCAATTGTCACTTACTTCAAATTAAAAAATCTTCATCTGATTGATACCTATTCAATTGATTCTTTTCATGAAACCATTTCATAATATTTGATCAATTTCTAATAGGTATCATTTTATTATAAAAGATCATTTTATTTGATTTTTCAAATTACCTCTTTTCTGAAAAATGTTTTACTATGTTCCTAATTTTTAACATAAAACTTTTTGTGCATAACTTTCGCACCATGTAGAAGTTTCTAAGTCATTGAGCACTTGAATATATTACTGATTATAAATTGTTACAGGAAAGTGAAGAACATAATTTTCATAATACCAGAAAAGCAACAAACCTCTCAAAATTATCAAAGTCTGTTGCAAAGTCTATAAATACAATATTTATCTATTTAATGTGATTTTTCACCAAATTGAGTGGTGATTTTTGTCTGTAAGAAAGTGGTTGTATTTTCTACCTAAGCTTATGAATATGAAGGATTGTCTTTCTGTTTGTTGAAAAAGGTCCTTTGAATCAGGTTGATTCAAAGTCCACCAGGTTGTTGGTGTTTTGGTTGAAATCAAGGAAGTGGTGTATCTTCTTTGTTATTGTTAGAAGATTGTAGGAAAGTCTGGTGTAGGTTGTACAAAGATCTGTCAATATTGGATAATCTCTTACGAGGAATGAGGGGATGGACTACCCTTGGTTGGATATATCTTTCTATTATTTAATTTTACTCGCACTTTATTTTCTGTCAACGTAATCATATCTCTCTTAACCAAAAAATAAACTAGTAAAGTGCCACAAAATCCATAAATTGCCATTAACTAAAAATAATCAAATAATTCATAAAATCTAATTCACCGTCCTCTTATATTGCGCACTCAATATTTACAAGACCTTGGTAAATTCCTCTATTTTTTTGGTATTGAGGTAGCTCAATCTAAATATAGTTTGGCAAGTTCTCTATGAAAATATGATATGGATATTTTTGAAGAAACAAGTTTGTTGAGTGCTAAACTAGTTGATACTCTTATGGGTTCAAGTGTCAAACTCCTATCCAGTCAGAGGGAGTCTGTGTGTCTGACTCATGGAGATATTGGAGATTGATTAAAAAATTAAATTATCTCGTAGTCATTCATTTGGACATTTCGTTTGCACTTAATGTAGTAAATCATTTCTTAAATTTTCCTCGCCAATAACACATGAACGGTGTTATCCAAATTATGAGATACATCAAAATTACTCCTGAAAAATGTCATATAGAGAACTATTGAAACAAACGAATATAGTCAAATGTCTTTCATCATCTAGTATATATATTTGTTTCATCTAAATTTGCACAAGATTATTCTATTAGCATGGCATCAATCCCTCAACATTTCAGAATTGTAAACATTGACTTAAAATTACATTTCCACATGAATAATCTGTTCATGATTTTATTCTGTCCTAAAAGAGAATGGGGATATGAAAAACAACACTTGAAACTCTATCACTGGAGCTAAACATCTCTAATCCAAAACTCTGAAATGATGAATTTGGATATTGTCAACCTCGCGTTTGTTGAAATCACTACGGTTTCTATTAGCATAGAATTTACCAATATTGTATGCTTTATATTTCGCAGGACTCTTGTCATTCACCAGCTCTTCTGCTGGTTTCGCTACAACATGGTGACCTGGATAAAAGAACAATGGAATTGAAAACCTTTCTTTCTGTGTGTTTACTACCACCCTGTGCTCCACACTCTTATACCTGTCATTGCTCCAAACCTGCAAAAACATAACACTTCATATCTATGAATCACAGACACCAGACACGAAACAAACACTCGGTCACTCACATTTTTTCTATATTGAATAAAACTTCATAGTTCATTCATATATCCTTGCTTCGAAAGAAACATACCTGAACCACGTCACCGACATTGATGATGAATGCAGAAGGAGTAGGTTTAACAGGAATCCAATCACCAACAGATTTTCTCTTAACTTGTAAGCCTCCAATATCATCTTGTGCAAGCACAGTCAAGGCACTAGAATCAGTGTGACGACCGACACCAAGTGCCAGATCAGGGAAAGGACACGGAGGATAGCGATTCAGCCTCACCATGCTTAGTTGATTCTTGAAGCAGTCATGGAATTTGTCACCAGGTAAGCCTAAGCTCAACGAAATCAACTCCAATAACTTGTAAGATAGCTTTTCCACTTCCCTTGCATATTCCTCCATTGTTTCCCTAATGAAAGAAAAAAAAAACATAATTTTCAATCTAGATATGTATGTGATTATAATTTTCATTCATTTGATAAGATATAAGATTATACCTGAAATGAGGAGGGTATAGTGGCCATTGGTTGGTGAGAGTTCTTAGCCCTGAGTCATTTGGTTCATGAGAAGAAGGAACTAGTGTTGTATTCTCAACAAGATAATCAAAAACCTCTTTCCAATCCCTTATGTTCTTAGTATGTTCAGCATCATGATACCCCATTGCATTCACTGCATCTCTTTTCACTTTCTTCTTCTCCTCTAAGCTTAGCTCAAAGAACTTCTTTGTCTCAATCTCAACCTTTTTGCTAACATCAGAGGGAACTCCATGGTTGATTACTTGAAAGAATCCCCATTCTTCACACGCCTTGCCAATCTCTGAGATGAGGTTTAGTTGATTACTTTGTGAGAGGTCGATGATTGGAATTTCATCAACTTGGACAAAGGTAGATAAGTTGGGACGGTGTTCTGTGGATTGTATGTAAGATGGATCTATGTCTCCCATGTCTTGAGTTTTTTCTTTGCTCTTTGTTGTTTCTTGTCACGTGTTTATAGAACCACTATAAGCATAATAAATATACAGTGAATGTGGACGTTTTTTTAATTGAAGGATGAATATGAACAAAATATGGTGAGAAAGCTTGAATTGAAACATCAATAGAATTTTCATTTTATTCTTATTATATAAAATGAGTATCCGGGATATTAGTTAAGAATTTAAAATAAAGAAAATAGGTTAGTTTTAGTTAATTGAAAAGACCTAATATTTTTTTAAAAAAGTTGATTATTTATATTTTTAATATACATATATTTAAAAAAATATGTTTTTTTAATCTCTTAAATCATATATAATTTACCATTTTAATTTCTTAACAATTTTAATGAATATAGATTATATGTCTTGACCAAATGCATTGATTAATTATATACGTAAAAGTAAACTTTTTTAAAATAAGGATTAGAGAAAATATCTATTTTTAGTGAAATGACTTTTAAAGTATTAATTTTAAACCTTATCTCTAATAAAGTGGAAAAGGCCAGATTTAAAATTTAAAAAATAAATATTCTCAACTCCAACTAACCACTATTTTTCACTTAATATATTTATTCTGAATTCAGTATTATCACTTTAATTGTATAGTTTTAGTGTTTTTATTTTATTGGATTCATAAAAATAATTTTTCTAA
Source organism: Lathyrus oleraceus (assembly GCF_024323335.1). Taxonomy (NCBI): domain Eukaryota; kingdom Viridiplantae; phylum Streptophyta; class Magnoliopsida; order Fabales; family Fabaceae; genus Lathyrus; species Lathyrus oleraceus. Next base: position 244,681,892 of record NC_066584.1, read on the forward strand.
TTTTATATTATCATGTGTGATTTTGCGGGATACAATGATTGATTGATAGTTTAAAACTTTACATTGTTAATGCATTTTTTTTTCTCTTTCAAATTTAATATTAATTTTAAATTTAAACATTTTAAAATGTGCTATTTAAGATAATGCGATAAATAATTACGAGTTCTTGTAAAACTTGAAAGCTAAAAAAATTAACATGTCATGTGAAAATATAACCAAAACTAAAACTAATTAAATTTTAAATAGAGAACGAGTGTTTGAATTTAAAATAGAGAATAAATTGCATTCATAAAATAAGATTAAAAGTAGAATGAAGCTAACTTTATTATGATTTTTTCATTTGCATTCAACTTTTTACTTTTCTGATTTCATTATTTATTATATATATTGTTACTTTTTCATTAAAAAACAGTCGATATAAAAAGTATTTAATATCAAGATATTCTAAACAGATTCTTTAAACTAGAACAATAATTCAATAAAAATAAAAATTGCATACATCTAATATAAGAACTGATTTGATGGTTTGAGAAAATAAAGGGAAAAAAGGACTACGTATTACATTTTACAGGACAAATCTGTCCCAGTTCAAACACTACTAAAGAGTGCCTGTACCGCACAATCATCAATATGAGCTAAAAATCTGCTCGGCATAGTTGAGTGGTATCACTTTTGAAATTAAATCCTGAACTATTTACAAAATAGAAACATTGGTGTTCAAACAGCATTCATTGAAGTTGAAAGGACAACGTGAGCTAAAAATTGCACCCCGTCCTGGATTTTACTTATTGCTGTGGTTTGGTCAGCTCGAAGGTGTTGAGAGAAAGAATCGGCTTTTTCCTTAACTGATGATACCTTGGGAACATCTGTGGGAGACTCGGCAGTAACACCTTTAATGGCAGCTTGATAGGCCTCAGATACATCAGATATGCCTAATAAATAAATGCAGTAAAAATGTCAAATGTCAATCGATGATCGTAACTCAGTAATTGCTGCTTCATGGTATACAGGATGTGCTCAGAAGAGATTATTCATGACTTGTTTGGAATTACCTTATGCCACAAACAATTATGTAACGTCTGAAAGTGTTTATGGAAATAACTTGTGAGTTGTGACATATCATAGTGTTTTTCGCTTTGTTTCATTATGCTCTCGAGTATAGCTTGCGAAAAACATCATAACAGTTTTTTTATTAGAACTAGATTAACATGCAAAAGCATCACTATAGAATAGAGACTAAAATCCCATCTAAGTTAAAAACTCAAAGCCTACTAATTATCCGCACCACACCAAAACCTTGTTAAAAATAAGCAAAAGCACAACAGCATGGGAGGCCATAAACACACCTATAATAAAGGAATTAGATTTCCTGCTGCAACAGATAGATATGGACTGTTGGACTTTAGCTCATTAATTTAGATTGTTTTACCAGGTCAAACTAAATTTAAAATTAAACCACTTGATCTCAAATCAACGGTTGATATTGGCTGTAGCGTGAAATTGTGTAAAGATTACAGCAGTGAATCTGGATCCGTAATAAAGCTATACATGAGTGACATCCCACCGAGAAACCAGGAGTGGCATCCCACTGAGCATCCGTTACAACGTAGGATATGCAATGCCAAAAGAAGCTAGTTTATCGGCACAACTATTTCCTTCCAAATGAATGAAACTCTATTGCATAACCCGCGTGAGCATTATAGAACTCCCAAAAACTTTTAAAGGTCCAAGGGACTATGCCAACATCCTCAAAAGCCTTACTCCCAAGGAATAATAATTTACAGTTTATATGAAAATAACTTACAGTTTATATGAAAACAATTTACTGATATTACAGTTTAAATTATAACCTTACTATCAACTATTAATCATTTTAATAATTAGTTTTAAAATATTGAACTGTTCTTAGTGATTGTTCCAGGATTGGGTAAAAAATCATCACTGTTTCATGGTTAACCACATCAACCCACTGCATACCCATGATGGAAATATTCGTAAAACATTGTTATGACCATAGATGGAAGCAATAGACAACCAACCTGTAATAAAACTGTTCGAAACTGCTTCCAAATATCCAATCATTGTCTGGGTATTTATCCTTATGATCTTAGCTTTTGCAGAAGCGTCTTCAGGCCACTCTATGTTAGCCTTATCGGCATCAATTTCTTCATCCTCAGTTTTGTTGGCAAGAGAAATGAGGGATTTGCTTAACGTAAGAAATTGTGACACCGCGAAACAGCACATTTCAGACAGTCTCTGCAAAGTAAAGCAGTACTCATTTTTACTTCAAATCTTGCAAGTTGATGTAAAGAAAGAGGATATTTTCTATAATTTATAATTAATAGAAAATAATATAGCAAGAATATTTTCTCGTACATGAACTCCCTCAGAATGAAGAGAGTCTATTCTTCCAGAAGTTCTCTGAATTATATCATTAACAGCTAGGCCAGTCAAGGCATTCGTGAAACTGAAAAATGAAATAAGATGTGTCACATAATTGGGAAATGGGCTTCCTCAATCTATGAGGGTAAATGGTTATCATACTTATATAATGACTATAGCTGCAGATAGGAACAGGATCACAAAGTGGAAGATGAAAAGAATATTTTGGTCACGTGATCAAAACAAACACATTCCTAAGTAATGGATGGTATTCTAGCTTTAGTACTAATCCTATGGGTGCAAGCACATTTTGTCCATGTTATCATCGTGTATCCAACCCAACATTCAAATTTACTACATTATGTACATTTTTTAAACCCATAGTCTGACACCCTTGGAAAGAGAATTGTGATAATCAGCACAGCAGAAATGGGCCATTTTAACTCTCAAAACTATAGCACCAATAGTGTGTGGATAAAACATTGATAATTATGTATGGATGAGCTAAATTACCCAGCAGCCATTTCGGCAGCCTGGCCAACACTGGAATCATGTAAATTCTTTATCTCATCACTGCTTCCCCCATTCTCTCTCTTTACTGTTTTTCCTTTGTTAGAATCAGCACCAGCATCAATTTCAGTACTCAAATCAAAAATTTGTTGCACCTCTTTAAGCTTCCCTTCAAATAAAGATTTTTGCTCTGCAGATAGTTTTGTTTTTCTCCTGTTAAACAACAAGGCATAATGACTAGACAAAGCCTCCAGTTCCTGAGTATTCCAGATGAAACAATTTGTTAACACCAAAAATCTAATATACTGTGCAAATGCAAGTGTTGAAACTACATGGATTTTGGTGTAGAAGAAACAGGAGAAAACAAACAAGGAAGAGCAGAATAACAATAGTAATAGTAATAATAACAATAGTGACAAGGTTAGTAATGGTGTGCTACAAAGTATAATACAGTTATCAATCACTGGATTCCTAACTCTATTTGAAAAATAAAAAATAAAACATGGCATATGAAACCACTTCCAAGAGATCATGTATCAAATGATATGTTTGGTGCAGGTGAAATTGGGGAGATAGAGGTTGCGAAAAGAAAAGTTGAAGAGAGCAAGCTTCTCTTGTTAGGTTTGAAGAGAAATAACAAAGAAACACAAGAAATGTGGGCCCCACTGCTTTTAGCTTCCCTCGCATGCGAAGAAATGGCAGTGAAAATGTGCAATTTTTTCAATTTCACTCTTTTCCCTTCATTGGTCGTTGTTAGGCCAACTATTATTAACAGGTCCTTTAGTAATTAGAGGAGAAGTAAAGCTGGAAATGGTTGTAAGAAAGAAAGAAAAGAGGATAACTGAATCCACAACATAGGGGATGAAAATGTATTAAAAAAATGACTTTGTTTTGGAAGTTGGGGCTGTGTAGAAGAGTGGGTCTTCTATCAGCAGGTTTAACTATTACTTCTTGATTTCCATTATCACCTTGTAAGGAACTTGGCTATATTCCATTGTTATTTTCTGTTTGAAGACACTGGTTTTCCATTTGTAACAGGGATTATTCCTTCTACATTGAGGAATAATTCATTCACAATCAATATAATTCTTCATTTACATAACTACATTAGTGTCATCCTATTAATCGGCCTAGAATTGTGCCGACAAATGACGATATTCTTTTTCAAAAAAAAACTACTAGTGGCTGGATAGAATATGCACACCAATTGTAATTTTTAGAGAAATCCCCTGTTGTGAAAATGCTAAATTTTGTATGCTTAGATAGACAGCGGTTGTGTATTTTTTTTACATTAAAAACAATATTACATTGGCAAATAAAGACAAACATAAAAATAAGGGCATTTTTGTGGCCAAGAGAGACAACAATTGTTTATATTTTGGGTGAACATTAAAAAGAATATTAAATTTGCAAATAAAGGAAAGTAATAATAAGGGCTTTCATGTCATTTGAAAAAAGAACTCCCTCTGGTCCTATTTATAAGAAAACGTTAACTTTATATGGTCTATTATACAGGCCAGATACATTGGTTATTCAATTAACTTAAAAAGTGAATTTTCTCGTATAATAAGGACCAGAGGTAGTAACAATTTTCTCTTCCCACTTATTCAACCAAACAGAGAAAGACAGATTTCTCTCTCTTCTCTTTCCCACATACCAAACAATACAATAAGTCCACTCTTCGTCTCTGTTAATGTGGTTTGGGCCTAACTCAACCCTACAAAACCGGTTGGTAGAGTGAGGACTGCCCCCACTTATAAACACATGTTCAGGCCATATATTGTTCGATGTGGGACTCTTAACACACCCCCTCACGCCCAGGACTGGACATCTGGAGCGTGGAAATAAATGGTGGGTGGCCCGATAGCGGAAACCATAGTAGGTGGCCCACCGGATCTTAAACGAGGCTCTGATACCATGTTAATGTGGTTTGGGCCTAACTCAACCCTACAAAACCGGTTGGTAGAGTGAGGACTGCCCCCACTTATAAACACATGTTCAGGCCATATATTGTTCGATGTGGGACTCTTAACAGTCTCAACTCTTTCTCTTTCCTCACATGCTTTCTCATTTTTTCTCTCTGATCACACTCTTTCTCATCTCTTTCATTATTTTCACAACCAAGCATACTCTAAGGGCTTTGTTTGGGAGTTTGGAGGGGAGGAGAGGGCTTTTAAAAAAAAGGAAGGATGAAGTGAAAATAATTGAATGTTTTAGAGAGTGGAGGGCTTTGGGGGGTTTATTTTTCTTCATCATAGAAAACCCTCCTAATTTGGGGGAACTAGTATTGTATTGGAGGAGGGTTTTGGGAGATTTTGGAGGGTTTAGATAAAATCTTTAAATTCAATCTATGTAGTTATAATACTCTTAATATTAAAAATATATTGATACAAAGTATTCATTTATCATTCTATACAAAAGCACTCTCTTAAAATAAAAAAGATTTATCTATTTTTCTCTCTACTTCTCCCTTCCAAACTCCCAAACTCCCAAACATAGCTAACAAATTCTGCAAGATATGATAATGATTTTATAAATAATATCCTAAAAATCTTCAAAAGAAAGTTACCTCCAGCTGCTCCGGACCTCCATAAATGTAAAAACATCGATCAAATGTCACCTCTTCGGATAATTGATCTCCATCACCTTCTTTACTGGCCTTCTCAACCTCAATTCCAGTTTCACTGATTAATAAGTCAATTGTCTCCTTACCCACATATTCAAGCACTTGCATTCCTTTTGCAGTAAAAGCTTTTCCAGTCTGATACATAATAAATAGAAATAACCATATATATGTAACCAGAGATAAAAGAAATCATATTGAGAATGACACGAGTTTTTCAAACCTCTAATAGGGAAGGTGCATTAGAACCTGCAGCTCCTGGCCCATCATGTTGTGCAGCTCCTGCAAGGTTTGAAGCTGAATTCTCGAGCCTAGAGAAAATATTTAGGTTAATAGCTGTAAGGCCAAAAAAAAAGATTGTTGTATAATAGAAAGCATACTAATATTAAACCAAGTTCAGTGGCTTGTAAAGAAAATTAAAGGTAACAACAGATTTCCATTGCATATCAACAGATACAGAACAATTTGCAAGAAAGCATGGAAAAGCCATGACTTTGAATAAAAGATTGAAAAAAAACTCTCTCAGTCAACAGCAGTGAGATCTATACAGTAAATATAAACAAGACAGAAAGAAAACAACCAAACACAGTCTAGAGAATACATTCAAGTAGTCTTATCCTCTGTTTTTGTAATCATCTATTTTTCTTCTTTAATAAAATCACTTCATATATGAAGTCTAAGGAGTGCAGAGTCAATAAGATCATAAGCTTAGTGTTATAGATTGGGATGTTGTGGTAGATGAATAAACATATAAGAAAATATGCAATTAGGAATGCATACATTAGAAAGAAAGTAAGGATAGATCTATAGAGGAAAAGATGATAGAGCCTTGCCTAATGTAAAGAGGCCCAATTAATCATCCACTTTGTAACAGTATTGGAAATACTAAAGGTGAAGCATTTGCTCTAACCTTAATTCCCCTTTAAAAAATCACACAATACACTAGTTCAAAATACATAGGTGTGTATTTTCATCAAAATATATAGAAATCACCATATTAGGGATCAGCAACTAGACTAACTAAAAATCCAATACCCATGAAGGTTAACATAAATAATAATTAAAAATTTATTTAAAAATTGAAACAATGAATCATACTTGTATACTAAGTCACTGCCCTCTCTCCACGCATTTCCTAAAGCACTCCATGCTCCAGAAGCAAAAGTCTCCACAGAGTTATCAAAAACCTTCAAACCCTACACACATTAGAGTCAAGTATAAGTAATGGAGAAAGTACAGACTAGATAACAACAAGAAACGCATTTTCCCCACTATGTGGGGTTGTCTACATGGATCAAACAATAGCATAATGTGGTTATCAAAACAAAAACAAAAACAAAATTAATAGCATAATGTTCTATCCTAATTCAGTAATTCATATCCAGTGATAAGGTACTATAGGCTAGCAAAAAGAGTAAAACTTGCATTCATAAATACAAAAATATATTTTCCTCCTATACATTTATGCATCGACGTTAAACCATCAATTGTCTCTTAAAAACAATATTACCTACAACTACAAGTTAAGATAATCATGAAGTCCATAAAAACATAGACTAGACTCTCAAATAAGAATTATTTTCATTGCCACACAGCAGAAAAGATATCAGCATAAAAAGATTACAAAAAAAATTGTGAACAAGAAACTTGCGTACGATTTGTTATTTCATATTAAAAACATGAGAACAAACCTACATAATATACATAGAGATGCTAAGTTAATCTTATTTTGAAATGCATTGAAGATCTAACATCTAAATCTCAAATTCTCCACCCTCCCCTTCCCAAAAAACTTAAAATAAAAAGTCTCCTTTGATGCTTGCCTGGCTAAGCAGTGAATCTTCACTAGCTTTCTCCAATTTATCCAGAGCAGACCTTCGCAATGGGGCGGCCTCGCTCTCATCGTCACTTTCCTTTGCAGATTCTTCCACCCCTACATCCTCTTTGGGAGATTCTGAATCTTCAGCAGTTATTTGCAACTCTGCAATGCTCTTTGATGCTGTCTCTGCGACTGAAGCAGCCTGTATTTTTAAACACACCATTAAGTCACAGCCAAAAGTCCCAAATTTATCCTCTTATCAATTGATTGTTCCTAATATGCTAAAACCTACAAAGAATAACCCTTCCATTGTAGTCATTTCTAATAAATAAAATTTACATACTATCAACTAAATCAGTATCAAACAGTACCGACGAAAATTGAAAAAAAAAACAAGATATTTCTAATTACAGAAACCCATTACCTTAATGAACACAGCCAAATTTGCAGTACATAATTATAAATACTGAATCTTAAACTGAGATCACAAAATCAAAAACTAATCAATAGATCTAAATGAATGCATTGAACCACAAAAAGTGCATAAAACGGCAGCGTATCGTTTAGAAATGTACATTGCGGGAGATCTCTTCAGCAGCGACGGCAGCGGCCTTCTGAAGATCGGATAGAATGGAAAGCGGAGAAAACCCCCAACCACCCCAATTTCCACCACCGGCTCCGGCGACCGACGGTTTAGGTTCTGATGGTTGTTCAGTAACTTGGTAGTCGTCGTTTTTCTTGTTGTTAGACTGCGTTTGGTCATCCATTTGAAGATTCGAATAACGAGAGAGGTTTTTGAGGATTATTGTTGAAGTCGCGAAAGCTTGGAACTTCGATCTACTAATTTGAATTTCGTTTTGGAAATAGAAAAAGTGCAATGGAAGAAACAGTAATGCGGGGCACGACTCGACGTCGTTTGAAGCCGTGTGTTCTTAACCATCAGTCCCTCGCGTATTTGATCTCTAAATTATTACTAAGAATTTTTTTTTTAAATAATAAATTTTAAAAAAAAATCTAAAATAATCACATTTAATAAAAGATGTGTCAGATTAATTGATGCATCCATTTTGTATCAAGAGGATGCGCCTAAGATCTTGGCATCTGCATTGGAAGCCTCATGAGGAGGCGTTAATACCCGATGGTGCATGTATTGTGCCTCATGAGGAGACGTCATTGTGTATGGCGCCTACTTAATGCATATGGTGTATGCGCCAATTCATCTGGCGCATACACTCTTGTATTATTTTATTTTTTAATTTTCAATTTTTTTCTTTTATTTTTATTTATTTATGAAATAATAAAAAATAATGTAAAAAAAAATTATTCATGATATAATAAATGTTACATGGGACTGACAAAAATTTAATGACCGGTCAGATCGAAACGTCCCTCTGTTCCACATCCAGGTGTGTTAGTTTGTCTCAGAGGTGAAGGTCCGGCGGAAGTTCCAGCGGTATTTGAGTAATGGAGTTCGGTGCCCATGTCATCGTAGTTAGGTCGATGGGGTTGGGTGGATTGTGGACGGTATAGTTGCCCAAATTGGGACATTGAATCGTTTTGGAAACAAAGTAATGGTTCTTGTGGCGTACTATAGTTAAATAATGGTTGTTTTGGTGATGGGATGTTTGAGTGGTCATTGGTGGGGGGCTACGATGAAGTGACTCATTTGAATCATATGGGCTATAGACGGTTGCGGTTGAAGCGTATGGTTGTTGGTGGTTAGGGTTTTATTCTTAGTTTTGTGGTTGGATGTGTGGCATGAGTGGATTCCGACGTTGGGTGTTTGGTTGTTAGGTGGATGACATGAATGGATTGCGAAGTTGGGTGTTTGGTTGTTGGATGTATGTGGTAGGTTGATGTTGTGAGGTTGGTTGTTGGGTTTGGGTGGTTTGACATTAGTGTTGGACGGGGACTTATTGTTGGGTGTACGATGACGAAGCTAGTTGGCGTGGATCCATCAAATATCGTGGCTCAGACATAAATTGTTGAGTTGTTACCGACCTAAACCATGTCATATATTATTGATTTGGTCTTGCACCATGGATGACTGGTTCGTTTAAGATGTGTTGTTGTCGATTCCTCCATCGACGACACATCTCTTTTGCAAAGTCTCTCTAGTCGGAATAATCCCATTGAGCATCAACTCTTTTTTTATGCAAATTTCCCAAACACGTGGGAGGTTCTGGAATTTGTTGTTGCATGCCGAACTGCAGATTGACCCGGTCACTCTGGTGCATTTCCACAATAGTGAATCGGATAATTTGTGTCTTTGTTGTCCAAACTGCAGCATCGTCATGGTTCACATCATGATCAAGACCTAAATATGGCCTCCAGATAAACTGTAAAACAATATGAAACGATTAGATGATAAATAATTTGATAAGTACTTTTAAATTAAAATATAATTGTGTAGGAGTATTACATCGTCTGGTCCAATGTGGTCCAATAGATTGCGATAGACTACTATAGCGTGTTTCAGACACTTATTGTAGTTCATCCCCCTTACTGACCACCTTAGATCAAAAAAATTGAAAATTACTATTTACAGTTAATTGTAATATAAAATATATTTAATTAAATGGTAAACTGTTACACTTACTTTGTTGCAAACGGGAACATGAATGGGTTCTCGTTTATCGGGGCGAGTGACGACATTCTTGACCAACCTCATGCTTGTAGCAAATACGCACATGAAAAAAACGTACAAGTATTCTTTTTTGCATTTTTACACATTGCATTATATAGATGGACCAACACAGTTGAACCCCAACTATATGTGTTTACCTTATTAATATTGCGTAACAACGGTAAACACATAATATTTACTGAATTACTTGTACTTTTTGGAAATAAAAAATTACCAAAGAAAATCATAATATAATACCGAGCTTTAATTATTTTTTCGTACTCGGTTGATTCTTCGGACAATATTATACTCGCATAATATTGTTTTAAGGTATTTTAAATTTATACCTTGCCCCATTGCTTGACCGGATGACTCTCCCTCAGTTTGGTCATCACACAAAGGGGCACCCAATAATTTATTGGACAGAGTTATCATGGTTTACTCTACCATTCACAGTCTTACCATCTATACGGAGATCCAACAACATGTATACATCCTCAAGCGTGACGATACACTCACTGATAGGAAGGTGAAATGTATGGGTATCGGGTCTCCATATCTCCAACAAAGCAAGAATGAACTTGTAGTCCACCGAGTACGAGACAATGTTGAGGAGATTTCCAAATCCACATCCTCTAATATATGGTTCTATCAAAGGATCGTGGGGTACATATTCATGTCCGCGACATCGAAAACGCTTTGGGTCCTAAAAACACATAAGTAAGAAATACAATAAGAAGAAGCAATATATAATACAAACATAGATAACAAAGATATATGAATTAAATATGGAATAAGTAAAAAGAAAGTGATAACATACAACTATCGAGATATTCTCGAGTGTTCCTTTGTGTTTATCACCCATAGTCAACAGAGACATAATTTGATGTTGCAGAGCTTGAGTGTGGCAGAGAAAGAGTGTGGTAAAGAAAGAGTATAGATGATTAGTGTTAGAGATAATTTTATATTGTGATTTGAAGCCTATTGATAGATGAGGGAGTCTTACTAGGTTTGCAACCTACACAACATGTGATTGGTTGCATGCATGACAAAGTAGAATATCCATAGTCTTAGGCGCATGCATGTGATATTCACATGCAAGGAAGAGGCACTCTTACTCTTGGCGCCTGCATGTGAATATTCACATGTAAGAAAGAGTCACCCTTGCTCTAGGTGAAGGAGAATAGCGATCCAAAACACATAGAAAATTTAAAAAAAATCCCCTTTAGTGATCCTTACGAATGGGCGTGATCGGTGAAAGAATTGTTACCTCTTGTGGTGATTGAAACCCTTGATGCAGATCGAAGGAGTGATCACGAATGTTGAATGGTGACAACGCCTCTACTCAGTCCACACGAACGAATTCCTTCAATCTCAGTGCTAGCTACTACGAATGAAGGCTTTGAGTGTGTGTGTGTGTGTGTGTGTGTGTGTGTGTGTGTGTGTGTGTGTGAGAGAGAGAGAGAGAGAGAGAGAGAGAGAGAGAGAGAGAGAGAGAGAGAAACAAAATATTCATCTGAACAAATACTTCTGCATAAGGGTTCTATTTATAGAACCACTTGTGTGGGATGTAAGCTAAAAATCTCACTTAAGCGTATGTGGCTCATATCTTATGATATACTAAAATCACTTAAGTGTGTGGTACCTTACCATATTTCATATTCTACTTAAGTGCATCGTACCTTAGGATGTTCTACAATTCACTTAAGTGCATCGTACCTTACGGTGTTCCTTATTTACTTTATCTCTCATTAATCCGTCCTTTTGTGCGTGAGCCTGTAGGTTCTCGCGACATTGGTAATTATATTAAATCACGTATTTAACATAATAAATAGTGAGTGATATCTAGCAACACATCACTACTACCCAAGATACGAAAATGTCATGTGATCTGACAAATCCTTTTGTGATAATACTTATGTGTACAATTACCATTTTGTCATTATGTCTATATTGAACACAAGGCATAGATTGTGTCATCCTTGTCCAATTCAATATTGGGCCCGTAGACATTTATCCTGTTACGCAGGATGGGCAAATTCCATCTAGGTCACTCATGTCCCTCAGCATGCTTCACATCAACTGTCTTTATGATTATCCAGTTACGAACAACGTTTGATCAGCAATAAGGCACTCGACTCTACATCTAGGATCCATAGTGGTTTCATATCAAAGGATGGTATACACCATTATCACAATGAGAATAACTTATGACACTTAGCATAACATTCTATATAGTATTCTCATAGCGGGTCAATCAAATATAAATATTACTCTTAATATTCATACATATGTTTAAGACTTGATAACTCCTTATCCATGATCCATGAGATGTGATCATCAATCTATATACATAATAGTCTTAATGCTTTAATGTTATCCCACTTCACAACAAAGCTCGACTACAGATACTTTAAAAATAGTGTCCTTATGTTTAATGGGATCTCATGATTAAGTCACACTTGATACATTAAATGGACTAGCTATTCCAGGGACTTTATTAAACAAACATAATAAAGAAAAATCCTTTTTTATTATTAATAAATAATTTGATACAAGTACCAAAAGTATTGACCTCTAGGGCTTACACCAACAATCTCCCACTAGCACTAGAGCCAATTAAGCATACCCCCAATACCCATAGATCTAGTATGGCCATCATGCTTCTACTGCACAAGAGGCTTTGTCAGTGGATCAGCAATATTGTCAAGTGTAGGTACTCTACATATTTTCACATTTCCTCTATTTATTATCTCTAAAATGAGGTGATAACGCCTAAGTATGTGTTTGGATCGTTGGTGAGATCTAGGCTCCTTAGTTTGTGTGATAGCACCGTTGTTATCACAATAGAGATCAATGGGATCCACAATGCTAGGAATTATGCCAAGTTCACTAATGAACTTTTTGTCCAAACAGCTTCCTTTGCTGCACTTGAGGCAACAATATACTTGACCTCGGTTGTAGAATCAACAACTGTATCTTACTTTGAACAACTATATCTAAAGTCATCCTTATCTGTCTGGAAGCTAGCATCGGTGTATCCAATTACAGCAAGCTCTTCCTGACCTCCATATATCAAGAATGAGTCCTTAGTCCTTCTCAAATACTTAAGGATATTCTTGACAGCTACCCAATGAGCATCACCATGATCAGATTCGTACCTACTCGTTGCACTTAAAGCATACGAGACATCTGGTCAAGTACATAACATGGCATACATGATAGATCCTATTGCAGATGCATATGGAATCTTATTCATGTGATACCTTTCTTCCTTAGTTGAAGGGGATTGTGTTTTTTATAGACACGGGCCATATTGCATAGGTATGAATCTTTTCTTGGAATCATGCATATTAAAGTGTCTCAGTACTTTGTCTGTGTATGTACTCTGACTTAGGCCAAGCAGTTTTTATGATCTATCTCTATAGATCCTGATTCCTAATATATAGGTTGCTTCACCCAGGTCCTTCATAGAAGAGCATTTCCCCAACAAAGACTTTACTTGTTGCAGGGTAGGGACATTGTTTCCAATGAGTAATATGTCATCTACATATAGTACCAGGAAGACGATCATGCTCCCACTAACCTTCTTGTAAACACAAGGCTCATCTTCATTCTTGATGAATCCATATTGTTTTACTATTTCATCAAAACGAAGATTCCAACTTCTTGAAGCTTGCTTCAATCCATAGATTGATCTTTGTAACTTACATATCTTTTGGGCTTCTTCTGGTATGCTAAATCCTTCAGGTTGTGTCATGTACACATCCTCAAGAAGATTCCCATTAAGGAAATCAGTTTTGATATACATCTGCCATATTTCATAATCATGATATGCAGCGATAGCAAGTAAAATCCGAACAGATTTAAGCATTGCAACTGGTGAGAATGTTTCATCATAGTCAACCCCGTGAATTTGTTTATATCCTTTTACAACTAGTCTTGCCTTATAGGTATGTACCTTATCATCCATGTCAGTCTTCTTTTTGAAGACCCACTTGCATCCTATAGGGTTAACTCCTATAGGAGGCTCTACCAAGGTCCAAACCTGGTTTGTGTACATGGAATCCATTTCAGATTTCATGGCTTCTAGCCACTTCTCGGACTTGGGACCAGTTATGGCCTCTTGGTAGGTCACATGTTCATCTTGATCCATGAGTAATATATCACCTTGATCAGTTATGAGATATCCATATCTCTCAGGTAGGTGACGTATCCTGCTTGACCTACGTTGGTCTTGTTCTACTTGAGCAGGTTGCTCTTCCATAACCACTTGTGTTTCCTACTACAATTCCTTCATATGTGTATCAATGCTTTGTGATTCTTGAATTTATTCAATCTCTACTTTCCCCCCACTAATTCCTTTTGGAAATAAAATCCCTTTCTAGGAAAACTCCAGTTCGGGCGACAAACATTTTGCCCTCAGAAAGATTGTAGAAGTAATACCCTCTTGTTTCTTTAGGATATCCCACAAATAAGCATTTGTCAGATTTGGACTCAAGCTTAGTTTAAATTTGTCGTTTCACATAAACTTCATAACCTCAAATCTTCATGTAAGACATATGTGGTTTCTTACCACTCCATATCGCATATGCTAGCTTCTCAACCTTTTTGGATGGAACACGAATACGTGTGTAAGCTGTTGCCAATAGTGCATGTCCCCAAAAGGAGTTTGGAAGATTGACGTGACTCATCATGGATCGGACCATGTCTAACAAGGTTCGATTTCTTCTCTCACATACACAGTTCCATTGGGGTGTTCCAGGAGGAGTAAGTTGGGATAGAATCCCACACTATTTCAGATGGTTATCAAACTCTAGGCTTAAATACTCACCATCTCGATTTGATCGAAAAGTTTTAATATTCTTACCTAGTTAGTTTTGTACTTCATTCTTGAATTCCTTGAACTTTTCAAAGGACTCTGATTTGTGTTTCATTAAATACACATAACCATATCTACTGAAATCATCAGTAAATATGATGAAGTACTGAAAACCTCCTCTGTCTGGTATGTTCAATGGTCCACATACATCAGTATGTATGAGGGCCAAAAGATCATTAGCTCTTATACATTTTCCTGTGAATGGAGACTTTGTCATCTTTCCAATTAAACAAGATCTGCATGTCTCATATGATTCATAATCAAAAGAGTCTAAGAGTCCATCTTTATGGAGTTTGGAAATGCGTTTCTTATTTATGTGGCCTAATCGACATAAATGATCCTTATGAATGAGCATGATCAGAGATAGAATTGTTACCTCTTGTGGCGATTGAAACCTTTGATGTAGATCTAAGGAGTGATCATGAACGTTGAATGGTGAGAACGCCTATACTCAGTCCACACGAACGGATTCCTTCAATCTCAGTGCTAGCTGCTTCAAATGAAGGCTTTGAGTGTGTGTGTGTGTGTGTGTGTGTGTGTGTGTGTGTGTGTGTGTGTGTGTGTGAGAGAGAGAGAGAGAGAGAGAGAGAGAGAAACGAAAATCTCAACTGAACAAATGCTTCTGTACAAGGGTTCTATTTATAGAACCACTTGTGTGGGTTGCAAGCTAAAAAGCCCACTTAAGTGTATGTGACCCATATCTTATGATATGCCAAAATCACTTAAGCGCGTGGTACCTTACCATATTTCGTATTCTACTTAAGTACATCATACCTTATGATGTTCTACAATTCAATTAAGTGCACCGTACCATATGGTGTTCCTTATTTACTCTATCTCTCATCAATTCGTCCTTTTGTGTGTGACCTTGTAGGTTTTCGCGACATTAGCAATTATATTAAATCACGTATTTAACATAATAAACAGTGAGCGGTATCTAGCAACACATCACTGCTATCCAAGCCACGAAAATGTCATGTGATATGACAAATCCTTTTGTGATAATACTTATGTGTACAATCAACCTTTTGCCCATATGTCTATATTGAACACAAGGCATGGACCGTGTCATCCTTGTCCAGTTCAATATTGGGCCCGTAGATATTTATCCTGTTACGCAGGATGGACAAATTCCATCTAGGTCACTCATGTCCCTCAGCATGCTTCGTGGAGTATCCATCAACTGTCTTTATGGTCATCTAGTTACGAAAAATATTTGATCAGCAATAAAGTACTCGACTCTACATCTAGGGTCCATAGTGGTTTCAGGTTGAAGGGTGGTATACACCACTATCACCATGGTAATAACTTATGATACTTTGCATAACATTCTATATGGTATTCTCATAGCAGTCCAATCCAGTATAAATATTACTCCTAATATTTATACCTATATTTAAGACTTGATAACTCCTTATCCATTATCCATGAGATGTGATCATCAGTCTATATACATAATAGTCTTAATGCTTTAATGATATCCCACTTCACAACAAAGCTCGACTACAGATACTTTAAGAATAATGTCCTTATATTTAATGAGATCTCATGATTAAGTCACACTTGATACATTAAACGAATTATCTATTCTAGGGACTTTATTAAACAAACATAATAAAGAAAAAGCCTTTTATTATTAATAAATAATTCGATACAAGTACCAAAAGTATTGGCCTCTAGGGCTTACACCAACATTTCCAACCAATATGAGACTATTATCCACACTACTCACACTTGATACATTCTCAACATGTGTGTGTGTGCAAACGGCATCACTATAGCTATGACTTTAAGTCCCACAAACCTAACATAGGTCAGTCAAGAATCTTCAACAATGTACTTGCACCCTTTATGTGAACAGCCAACATCTTAGAAATCTTCCTCTTTATAGTTCCCTTAGAGGGTAGATTTTCCTTGGGCGCTCCAGTGATGGCGATGATTTACAAATGCTCTCCTTTACTAGCCTTCTTACTTTCGCCTATGGTCCCTACATTTGTAGTCTTAGATGAGAATTTTCCTTTAGGTGATTCATCTCAATCATTCTTGCCCCTTTGACATATTTGATCAACCAGCCCCTCTGGATCATCCCCTTGATGGCATTCTTTAGCTGGATGTAATCATCAATGTTGTGGTCATGTCCCCTATGAAAGCAGCAGTACTACAATTTATTGGTGCAAGATGTTTCTCTGATGGGACTAAGATGTTGGACTCCTTGCTTCCAAAATTTGGTGTTAAAGAAATCCTAGTAGATCTTCTTCCAGGAGACAGTCACATGGGTGTAATAGGCATACCATCCTTGCATACCACGGTCAGATCCATCTCGGCACTGGTGGGACTCCTTCCCAACTGAGTGACTAGAGTGGGCCTCGACCTAAGCGGAATTGTTAAAGCACATATTCAACTTCTCTTCTAGGACCATGTACGACTTAGCTCATGGTCATCATCTCTTGGATGATCCTCACTTTCTTCCTCCCTATCTTCAACCTTGAAGGTATGGTCCCTCGGGAGGTCATTTTCAACGATCCAACACTAAAGGCCCTATTTGGCCCCTTCAACCTCGACATCGACTTGCGTGAACCATTTGATCTTTAGTAAAACAAAACAATAGTTTGATAAAAAAATATGATATGGAGAAATATTGATATTTTTTTCGTTTCTGTGCGATAAAAATAAAGTGAATAAATACGAAAAGATTAAATCAAAAGATGTTTGCTCATTTCATTAATATTACCATCAAAACAATGAGTTCAAAGACAAACAATACTCGACAAATAGTACTTGACAAACAATAAAGACTATAAAAATCCAAAATAATGAAATGGTCTAATGATCTCCAGCATTGAGGATGAGCTCTCTCGTACTTGATTCACTGGCTGACCCTTTCTTTATCTAGAGATTAAGGTCATCATGCTCATCAAGACCGGTGTAAAAATCTCCGAAGTCTTCTCCATACCCACCTCAACACCATTCCCAACAACTTATTCAACAACATTGACTATAAAACCAACATGATCAGGTAAAGGATTGTTTTTTACATGGGGGTTTGGTTCTTACAGGTATAATCTTATTATCGATCAGTAATAAACCCTCATTTGAAATGGAAGCCCAAAATGTAACATGGAACGATAGTTTATGATGTGCTCCTAATTATATTACTGGTTCTAACGGTATTCTAATCCAAGGTGCGTGATGACAAAACTCATGGTGTTAATTGTGTGTGCAAGTCAAAATAACTAATTCTTATAATTTCTTTTTTCATAAGTGTTGGAAGAGGTTGAGTCTTTGGCAAAAATGACTAGCAAGAAAGTGTTCCATCTACTTTAGCAAATAAATGAAAGAGATTTAGAGATCCAAAAAGAATCTGAGCCCTAATGCAAAACTAACAATGCTATCAAGTTTGGATGGATTTTCCTTTTGGCCTAGTAAACAGACCACTTTGTTGTTTACGCTTATGTATATAGTTTATATTTTGTCTATAGGCTACTTTTTGTTTTGGAAAGGAATAACTAATAATTGGTTTTTTCTTTGTCCATTTTCTTATAAATTTTCTACTTCGTTGGATTTGAACTTTTTCTGTTAATTATTTGCAACAAGTTTGATTTACCATGAAGAGATGTGTTGTTGATCACTTTCCATAAATATTATATTCATATTTCATAATTCAATTTTATATTTCTTATTTCTTAAAACAATAAAGACGATGAATCTATAGGATGATAAGTGTGATGTATCTCATATGTCAGATAACTACAACCAAATGACCATACTTGGTATCCAATAGGCCAGTTACTGACAATCAAACTATTGATTTTGTGATCTGCGATGAAAGTTGTTACACTGTGAGAATTCAAGTAAAAATTTCTATATAGCTGCTAGTTGCGATCACCATCAGTAGGAAAATCCAGACTATTAACATCAGTTTAGAAAGTGAGCTTATGTTATTATCTGATTTCAAGACAGCTAGGTTATTAGATCGAAAGAAACAACTTTAGCATAGTTAAACATGATTAATGTTTGCATAATGCAACCAAAAAATGCACTATTTCAAGTACAAATATATCTAGAAAGGAAAAAAAGACGATAAAGGTACTAATAGAGTTTAGAGCTTTTTCTTACTATTTGTCTTAAACAATGTTGAGAGTTGCATCTGGAAAACAAAACAAAATTTGTGCAGTTAGAAAACACAAGATAATAAGAAAAAAATTATATAGGAAAATGGCATGAAGTTACTAAAATGGCTTACACATACATTGTTACAACCTGTCTCTTAGGAGGAGCACGAAACTCGTCTCGTCGTTGACTCGGTGTTCTGGTGAGATATCATAAGACTATGATTTTTGTAGGATATCATAAGACTGAAGCATACAGATTGTTCAATCCAATTAATCAGAAGATTATAATTCTAGTAATGCAATTGACAAGTGATTGATGAGCTATGATTTTGACGAAGCAAGTAATGATGTTGAAGTCGAAGATATTACCGATATTCCAGTTGAAGTCGAAGTTATTGCTGACATACCCGACACATTCGAAGTCAGAGAGGTTATGACTAGCACAAGTCAGAGACCTCAAAGAACTAGAGCTCGTCCAACAAGACTTCAAGACTATGAAGTGGTTGGTGATGATGAAGTCACAATAGATGGAGAACTAGTTCATTTTGCTTTACTTGCAGGTGCTGAACCAATCAACTATAACGAGGCTTTAAAGAATATGAAGTGGAAGTCTGCTATGGCCGAAGAGTTACAAGCAATCGAAAGAAACAACACATGGGAGTTGGTCAAATTTCCAGCCCATACAAGAGTTATCGAAGTGAAGTGGATGTTCAAGTTGAAGCACAATGTTGATGGGTCGATAGCAAGACACAAGGCGAGATTGGTAACTCGAGAATTTCTTCAACGAGCAGGACTCAACTACTCAAAAGTCTTTGCACTTGTCATAAGATCGAAAACTATTTGACTAGTGGTAGCCTTAGCATGTAAGCAAAGTTGGCTGACATTTCACTTAGATGTAAAATCGACATTTTTGAATGGACCTTTGAATGAAGAGGTGTATGTCACACAACCTACCGGATTTGTGATTCGGGAGAAAGTAAGGAAAGTATACAAGTTGCACAAAGCGCTCTATGGTCTCAAGCAGACACTTATGGCATGGAACAAGAAGATTGACTCATACTTGGTCGAATTGAGATTCGTCAAATTCAAATCTGAGTATAGTGTCTATGTTCAGGTTGTGGCACAAGATATAACAATCATCTGCTTATATGTCGATGACTTGCTAGTAACTGGAAATAACTTGAAGAACTTGTCAAAGTTCAAAGAGTTGATGAAGAAAAAATTTGAAATGTCGGATTTGGGAAAGTTGTCATACTTCTTAGGCATGGAATTTCAAATGTTGAAGGAAGGTATGACGCTACATCAAAGAAAGTGTGTCAAGGAGATACTCAAGAGATTCATGATGGAAAATTCGACTCCTGCATCTTCGCCTGTCGAAACAAATTTGAATTTGGAAAAACATGGAGAGGAAGACAAAGTCGATGCAACTTTGTTCAAACAAATTGTCAGATCTCTGAGATATGTGTGCAACAGTCAACCTGATATATGTTTCTCAGTTGGATTAGTGAGTCGATATATGAGTGAACCAAGGAAGTCACACATGAAGGCTGCAAGAAGAATCCAGAGGTACTTATAAGGATTCACAAAATACGAAATTTTATTTCGACGAGACTCTGAAAGCAAATAAGTTATGGTTACTATTTATTCAGATGCTGATTGGTGTGGAGATAAGGAAGATCGAAGAAGCACTATGTGTTGACATCGTCATCGTGTGAGACTGAATATATAGCAGGATCCTACATTGCATGTCAAGCATTTTGGATTAGATTTGTGCTGGAAGAAATCGAGGTCGAAGTGAAGAAACCTTTGATACATTAGATCGACAACAAGTCAACCATAAATCTTGCGAAGAATCCAATTTTGCATAGAAGGAGTAAGCACGTAGAAGTTAGATTTCACTTCTTAAGGGAGAAGGTTGATGGGAAAATAGCAAGTGTGTAGGTGTTTAATTGGCTGCATTATATGGTAAAACACTAATGTCTTGACTGATGTCATGACATGTATGTGTGACTACATTGTAGTTACTGCAGGACTAGCTAACACAGGATTATTGAATGCTGTGACATTCATACCTGTCAACAGATACTAAGGAACAGAAGTTTTGTTAGAACTTAGTATTCATTTGCAGTTTGGTTATCAAGGAAGAACCAGACCTGGCATAAGGCCTACTGACTGAATGTCAAACTGGATGTTGTGACATTCATCATTGACAGCAGCTACTGAAGATTAGGCAGAGTGGTGTTCTGCTATACTTCAGCATATTACTTAGTTTGTTCTTCAAGAGAATAACAGAACTAACTTAAGGCCAATTGTGTAAATGTTAAGTTGGACACTTTGACATTTATTAATGTAAGCTGTTACTGTAGTATGGTCATTTTGATCATGTACAGGTCAGCAAATTTGTACAGTCTGTTTTCTGGAAAAACAGACTCAGCATATGGACCTTGATGTCAAGCTGAATGTCGTGACATTCATTCCTGACAGCATATGCTAAATTGTAGGTTGTTCAGTTTCCTGTTTCAGCTTTTTCTCAGGCTATTCTTTAGGGATTCAACAGCTGAGAGAAAATCCAGGAAATCAACAACCAAGCTACATTCAATGAACCTAACAAATAGCCTATTTGTTAGCAACCTAAATGTTGAATTTGAGGGAACTTGTGTGACCTAAAATTCAGGAAAATACAGGTGCAAAAGCCCAGGTGCTGCAATATAAAAAGGAAGGCATTCCTTCATTCAGTTTCGGGGATTTTGAGGCGTGAAGATTTAGTGTGTCCATCATACTTCACTGCTGTATTTTGTGAGTCTAGTATTAGACGTATCTTGTAAGCCAAGCCATTATCAAGTAGATGATAGCTTTGGCATAGGGTGTTCATTGAGTTGTAAGTGTTGTGTCACTCAAAGCTTTTAAGCGTGAGTGCTGTGTATCTTGATTTAAGCTGTGAAGCATAATCAAGAGTTGTTTTTGAAGTGTGACTTCAAAGTGTCTTTAATATCACTGAGGTGATTGAGGGGGAGTGAGTAGGAACTCTGATCTTAGGTTAAGATTGAAATTGCATTGGGTAGGGATTAAGTGAGAAGTTGTAAACGGGTGAGTTTAGCTTTGAATTGATACTACTAATAGTGGATTTCCTCCCTGGCTTGGTAGCCCCCAGATGTAGGTCATGTTGGACTGAACTGGGTGAACAATTACTTGTGTTATTTACTGCACTTACTGTTAAGTTCTGCATAATCCCTGTCTGTGCAGAATTGGATGTCATAACAACCAGTGTGACATCCAAAGTCTGATAACTAGAATTTCAATTGGTATCAGAGCAGGCACCCTGCCTGTGAAGTTCTGGGTGAGATCTAGGGAAGTTACTTTCTAGTACCATGGACAAGGATTTAGGACACTCAAACAGACCACCCATGTTGGATGGATCTAATTATGATGACTGGAAGCCTCGTATGATAGCCTTCTTAAAGTCTCTAGACAGCAAAGTCTGGAGAGCTGTCAACAAGGGATGGGAACATCCAACGAGGACAGATGAAGATGGAGTCAGTGTGCAGATTCCTGAAGAAGATTGGGACAAGGAACAAGAGGCATTAGCTCTTGGAAATTCCAAAGCCTTGAATGCACTGTTCAATGGAATCACTAAGAACATCTTCAGGCTGGTGCACCACTGTGAACTAGCTAAGGAAGTCTGGGATACCCTCAAGGTAACTCATGAAGGTACTTCCAAGGTGAAGATGTCCAAACTTCAGATGTTGACAACCAAGTTTGAAAATCTGAGGATGAAAGAGGATGAGACTATTCATGACTTTCACATGAATATTCTTGAAATTGCAAACACCTCTGGTGGACTAGGTGAGAAAATGACTGAAGAGAAACTTGTAAGAAAGATTCTCAGGTCCTTGCCTAAGAGGTTTGCTATGAAGGTCACAGCCATAGAGGAGGCTCAGGACATCAGCAATATGAAGGTAGATGAGCTCATTGGTTCTCTCCAAACCTTTGAAATGGGCTTAGGTGAGTATGCTGAGAAGAAGAAAAGCATAGCCTTTATATCTAATGCTGAAGAGGAGTCAGAAGAAGGATATACTGGAGGTGATGAAAGTATATCAGAAGCCTTAGCCCTGCTTGGGAGGCAATTCAACAAGTTCATGAAGAAGATTGATCAAAGAGGTAGACCTAATGTCAAGAACATCCCGTCTGACATTAAGAAAAGATCAACTTCTGAGGAGAAGTTCAACCATGGGAAGGGAATCCAGTGTCATGGTTGTGAAGGGTATGGACACGTCAGAGCTGAATGTCCTACTTACCTCAAATTGCAAAATAAGGGGCTAGCTATCACATGGTCTGAAGGAGATTCTGAAAGTGAATCTGAAGGAGAATCTGCCAAACATGTCACTGCACTAACCAGTGTTTGTGTCTCTGAAGATGACACAAGTGCAGATGAGCTGACATTTGATGAACTTGCTGCAGCATATAAGAAGCTGTGTACCACCAGTGCAGAAGTGCGTGCACAAGGAGAAAAGCAGAAGAAACTCATCAAGGAACTGGAAGATGAGAGACAGAAGCAACTGTCTGCCATAGAGGGGCTAAATGGTGAGATAGCCCTGCTGACCTCCAAGCTGAACCAGATGACCAAATCCATCAGAATGATGAATAAGGGAACTGACACCTTGGAAGAGATTCTAAAGGTGGGACAGCAGTCTGGAACCAAATCTGGGCTAGGATTTGGAAAAAGAGCTGAACACAAACGCCCAAAGGCTAGAGTTCAGAAGTTCAAGCGGATGTCAAAGCCAATGTCTCAACATCGAGGAACTAGGATGAATGATCATCAGAAAAGGAAATACCAGGATTGGAGGTGTCATCACTGTGGTAGGCTTGGACATATAAAAGCCTTCTGTTACTGGATTCATGGTTTCCCTAGCAGAGCCTCACATGTCAGACCTAAGCATAAAACACGTAAGCGATGTGTTCCCATTAAGAAGCAACAATGGTATGCTAGGATAGCACACACTGCCCTAAGGGCCTCTTCCAGAGAAGACTGGTACTTTGACAGTGGATGCTCAAGACATATGACTGGTATGGAAAATCTACTGGTAGATATTCAACCTCACACTACCAGCTATGTGACTTTTGGTGATGGTGCCAAAGGAAAAATAAGAGGTGTGGGCAAACTGGACTGTTCTGGAGTGCCAAAACTGAACAATGTGCTGTTAGTAAGAGGACTAACTACAAACCTCATCAGCATAAGTCAGCTGTGTGATCAAGGTTTTCATGTTCAGTTTACTAAGGAGCTGTGCATTGTGACAAATGGTGACAATCAGGAAGTTATGAGAGGAACCAGGTCCAAAGACAACTGCTACCTGTGGGAACCTGAAGTCTCTAACTTCTCCACAACATGCTCCTCAGCCAAGGAAGAACAGGAGGTGAAGCTGTGGCATAGAAGACTTGGACATCTCCACTTACGGGGAATGAAGAAGATCATATCCAAGGAAGCAGTCAGAGGAATTCCAAAGCTTCTGATTGATGAAGGAAGAGTCTGTGGAGAATGTCAGGTGGGCAAGCAAACCAAGATGTCACACCCGAAGCTGGGACATTCCACAACCTCCAGAGTTCTGGAACTGTTGCACATGGACCTAATGGGACCTATGCAGGTTGAAAGTCTTGGTGGGAAGAAGTATGCTTACGTGGTGGTTGATGACCATTCCAGATACACGTGGATAAGCTTCATCAGAGAGAAGTCAGATACATTTGACGTCTTCAAAGATCTGTGCATAAGACTTCAAAGGGAAAAGGACAGTTGTGTGGTCCGGATTAGAAGTGATCATGGTACTGAATTCAAGAATTCCAAGTTTGATGAGTTTTGCTCGTCTGAAGGAATAAGCCATGAGTTCTCCTCTCCTATAACTCCTCAGCAGAATGGAATAGTTGAAAGAAAAAATAGAACTATCCAAGAATCTGCCAGAGCAATGATTCATGCAAAGAAGCTCCCTATGCACTTTTGGGCTGAAGCAATGAATACCGCGTGCTATGTTCACAACAGAGTCACCTTGAGAAAAGGAACCTCCTCCACTCTGTATGAAATATGGAAGGGCAGAAAACCCACTGTGAAGTACTTTCATATTTTTGGAAGTAAATGCTACATTCTCACAGATCGTGAACAAAGAAGGAAGCTAGATCCCAAAAGTGATGAAGGCATATTTCTGGGATACTCCACTAACAGCAGAGCCTACAGAGTGTTCAACTACAGGACCAATGTCCTGATGGAATCCATAAATGTCATTGTGGATGATAAAGAGGAAGGAACCGATGTCATGGAGGATGTTGAAACATTCCTTGACAGTTCAACTGACAGTCCAGTCAAGTCTGAAGAAGTACAGGAACCTCCTCCTGAATGTGAAGTAGAGGCACCCTCCAAAGTGCCATCTATCAGGATTCAGAAAGACCACCCTAAGGATCTTATCATAGGGGATCCCACCAGTGGTGTAACTACCAGGTCAAGAGGAATAAACTCAAATTCCTGCTTTGTTTCCAAGGTTGAACCAAAGAATGTGAAAGAAGCCCTGACTGATGAATACTAGATCATTGCCATGCAAGAGGAACTCGAGCAGTTCACAAGGCATGAAGTATGGGAGCTAGTTCCAAGACCTGAAGGGTCCAACATCATTGGTACCAAGTGGATCTACAAAAACAAATCTGATGAGAAAGGAGTAATTACTAGAAATAAAGCAAGACTAGTAGCTCAAGGATACACTCAAGTAGAAGGGGTAGACTTTGATGAGACATTTGCTCCTGTGGATAGACTTGAGTCCATTAGATTGCTGTTGGGGGTAGCATGCATCCTGAAGTTTAAGCTATTCCAAATGGATGTGAAGAGTGCATTCTTGAATGGCTACCTGAATGAAGAAGTTTATGTGGAACAACCCAAAGGGTTCTGTGATCCTAACCAACCTGAGCATGTATACAAGTTGAAGAAAGCCTTGTATGGGTTGAAGCAAGCACCCAGAGCTTGGTATGAAAGGTTAACCGAATTTCTGACCTCAAATGGATACAGAAAGGGTGGCATTGATAAAACCTTGTTTGTAAAGGATGAAGAAGGCAAAATCATGATAGCTCAAATCTATGTTGATGATATAGTCTTTGGTGGAATGTCAGAACAAATGGTTAAACAATTTGTTCACCAGATGCAGTCTGAGTTTGAAATGAGTCTAGTGGGAGAACTGACCTATTTCCTTGGAATGCAAGTAAACCAAATGGAGGACTCTATGTTTCTCTCCCAAAGCAAGTATGCCAAGAACATAGTTAAGAAGTTTGGTATGGATAATGCCAGGCACAAGAGGACTCCTGCTCCTACTCATCTGAAGTTAACCAAAGATGACGGAGGGCCTAGTGTCGATCAATGCCTGTACAAAAGCATGATAGGTAGTCTACTGTATCTAACTGCAAGTAGACCTGATATTTCTTATGCAGTTGGAGTATGTGCCAGATACCAAGCAGAGCCCAAGGTGAGCCACTTGAATCAAGTCAAAAGGATTCTCAAGTACATCAATGGGACGTGTGACTATGGGATGCTGTATTCACATGGGTCTGAGCCTGTCCTATCTGGGTACTGTGATGCTGATTGGGCTGGAAGTGCTGATGACAGAAAAAGCACATCAGGTGGATGTTTCTTCTTAGGAGAAAACCTCATATCGTGGTTCAGCAAGAAGCAGAATTGTGTCTCTCTGTCCACTGCAGAGGCTGAATACATAGCTGCAGGAAGCAGTTGCTCCCAACTGGTCTGGATGAAACAGATGCTCACTGAGTACAATGTCTCTCAAAATGTCATGACATTGTTCTGTGATAATCTCAGTGCCATCAATATCTCCAAGAATCCCATCCAACACAGCAGGACCAAACATATTGACATTAGGCACCACTTCATCAGAGATCTGGTGGAAGACAAGGTGATCACTTTGGAACATGTAGCCACGGATCTTCAACTGGCTGACATATTTACAAAGGCTCTGGATGCTACTCAGTTTGAAAACTTAAGGAGCAAACTGGGAATATGTCTCTCTGAGACCTTATAGCAACCACTGATGTTTGGGATAAATTGTTTAATATCTCTGCCTATTAAACAATTTGTACTAGGCTATGATGGGTCAACAGATCATAGCTATGCTGCTTACAACAAGGGTGGATACAAGAGGGTAAGGAGACACCCTACAGAGAGAAGGCCAATGTACCTGCAGGAGTTCAAGGATGTTGTTCATGCAGGAGTGGTTCTGGATGTCAGAAACAAAATCATGGCATCTGATATGGTGGTACCTACTGTAAAGCAAAAGTGGGTGATCACTTGATCGAAGCTGTGAAGCAAGATCAAGTGGATGTTAACTTGGTTGAAACTGTGAAGTAAAACCAAGTCTGGAACTTTGTCATTGTGCTCTGGCTATGTTGTTGGCTTTGGCAACATTTGTGACAAAAAGGGGGAGTAATAACCACCAATACCCCTGACAAACAGAGTGGGTCTCTACAACAGACTCTCATGACAGATCTGAAGATTCCCCCCCTGCAGCTGATGTTGAAGTTTAGGTGCAACTTCTCATAAGTGTGTGCTGCTATGTGAAGTTCTTTCTTAACTTCCATGTGTGTGAGTGTGCTGCCACTCTGAGTGTATTAGCTAGTATTATTCCGCTGCCATGAACTCTGTTATGGGGATCAAAGTGTTTTAGCCAAAAATTTGCCAAAGGGGGAGTTTGTAGGTGTTTAATTGGCTGCATTATATGGTAAAACACTAATGTCTTGACTGATGTCATGACATGTATGTGTGACTACATTGTAGTTACTGCAGGACTAGCTAACACAGGATTATTGAATGCTGTGACATTCATACCTGTCAACAGATACTAAGGAACAGAAGTTCTGTTAGAACTTAGTATTCATTTGCAGTCTGGTTATCAAGGAAGAACCAGACCTGGCATAAGGCCTACTGACTGAATGTCAAACTGGATGTTGTGACATTCATCATTGACAGCAGCTACTGAAGATTAGGCAGAGTGGTGTTCTGCTATACTTCAGCATATTACTTAGTTTGTTCTTCAAGAGAATAACAGAACTAACTTAAGGCCAATTGTGTAAATGTTAAGTTGGACACTTTGACATTTATTAATGTAAGCTGTTACTGTAGTATGGTCATTTTGATCATGTACAGGTCAGCAAATTTGTACAGTCTGTTTTCTGGAAAAACAGACTCAGCATATGGACCTTGATGTCAAGCTGAATGTCGTGACATTCATTCCTGACAGCATATGCTAAATTGTAGGTTGTTCAGTTTCCTGTTTCAGCTTTTTCTCAGGCTATTCTTTAGGGATTCAACAGCTGAGAGAAAATCCAGGAAATCAACAACCAAGCTACATTCAATGAACCTAACAAATAGCCTATTTGTTAGCAACCTAAATGTTGAATTTGAGGGAACTTGCGTGACCTAAAATTCAGGAAAATACAGGTGCAAAAGCCCAGGTGCTGCAATATAAAAAGGAAGGCATTCCTTCATTCAGTTTCGGGGATTTTGAGGCGTGAAGATTTAGTGTGTCCATCATACTTCACTGCTGTATTTTGTGAGTCTAGTATTAGACGTATCTTGTAAGCCAAGCCATTATCAAGTAGATGATAACTTTGGCATAGGGTGTTCATTGAGTTGTAAGTGTTGTGTCACTCAAAGCTTTTAAGCGTGAGTGCTGTGTATCTTGATTTAAGCTGTGAAGCATAATCAAGAGTTGTTTTTGAAGTGTGACTTCAAAGTGTCTTTAATATCACTGAGGTGATTGAGGGGGAGTGAGTAGGAACTCTGATCTTAGGTTAAGATTGAAATTGCATTGGGTAGGGATTAAGTGAGAAGTTGTAAACGGGTGAGTTTAGCTTTGAATTGATACTACTAATAGTGGATTTCCTCCCTGGCTTGGTAGCCCCCAGATGTAGGTCATGTTGGACTGAACTGGGTGAACAATTACTTGTGTTATTTACTGCACTTACTGTTAAGTTCTGCATAATCCCTGTCTGTGTAGAATTGGATGTCATAACAACCAGTGTGACATCCAAAGTCTGATAACTAGAATTTCAAAGTGTACTATTTTTCTCACTGTAGTAATAAAAGGGAAATTCCCCGTTTGTCGATCTCAAGGACTGCATAACAGTCCATACTGAAAACAAAAGTCCTGCATAACACAAAACTGTGACATCTGCATCCGGTACTCCCGAGAGTTCTCATCAATTGGAGGAGGCTGAGGGGGTTGTGTCTCTGTAGCAGTCGGCTGAGCCTCCTAGCGCGGAGCACTGGTGCTTCCCTTCCTGTCATGTGGTCGCCTCAGAGGTCGGGGCGGATCATCTATGACCGTCCTCTCCTTCATCCAGTGGGCGTTCAGCGGTGCAGCCGGGCGCAACATAAGTGAATCAGAGAAATCCGGAACACCAACTTTCTTGCACAGCAGGTAAATCACAGTCGCATGGCCTAATGATTTCTTTGGCGACTGAGCAATCTCATCCATATCAGCAGCGATGATTCGTCCAATATTCACCTGCTTCTTTTGTAGGATCTGATGAAGAAGTAGGGCACGCTCTGATATCAATTCTGACCCGCTCCGATTAGTGCTCAAATTGTGATGAATGAAATATGCCAATGCCTTAGGAATCGGAGCTAGATCAACAACCATAATCTTCGCCGGAGAGATTTTTGAAGTAGGTGCCCAATCATGACCTGGCCTAATCAGCGACTCTTTCATATCATTGTATGGCCAGTAGTTTTTGTCAGAACGCTTCAACTCAGCAAAAGGGCAAACAGAATCATAGAATTTACATTTCAAGACACTGTTGATAGTTTTCGAATCATATTTAATCACCTTGCCTCTTACCCATGTAACAAAAGCTTCATTCCTTGTTGGGTCTTCTTCATCGGAGGTCACCCGTTGCGCGTTTGCATAAAATTCCCAAATCAAATCCAGCGCAACAGTTTGGATTTTATCATTAAAAAAGATTAACTTCTGCTTTTTGAGAAGATTAGTGACTTCTGGAAATGTTTCATTTTGATACATCCAATGCTTCTCTTCAACCATATTTCGGCTCTTAATCTGATCATATCTTTCTTCATGGTAGGAGGTGCGGAATATCTTGACCTCTTCTGGTGATTGAGACATTGTAGGATCTGTAGACTGAGTGAAAGAGAAGAAAACAGAGAGAAATCAAAGCAATACGCACAAAACACGTAACGAAAGCAGTGAGAAAATGAAGTCTGTACGGACAAAAACTATATAAGCATGCCCACAAAATGATACGCGTATGGTACGCAACCAATACGCGTATCTGGCTCCCATACGCGTATTAATCTGCCTTACGCGTATGATACGTTGCTTAAACCAGTGCAAAAAGTGATTTGCGTAACAGATCACGTATCAGAATGTGATACGCGTATTGTCTGGTCCATTATGCGTATCATACGCGTATTATTCTCTTGTACGCGTATCATACGCGTTTCACCAGAGGAGCGCAATATTGTGGTCCTGTACGCGTATCATGAGGTCCATACGCGTATTGGCAGTTTTTCATTTTTCATTTTCATTTTTTTTTCTATTTTCTTTTTTCTTCTTTTCTTTTAAAAAAAACTGACTCGGCAAAAATAAAATAAAAAAACCAATCAAACCTCCCTTGGGTTGCCTCCCAAGCAGCGCTTCGTTTAACGTCGCATGGCTCGACGGGACACCTCATACTCAGATGAGTTTAACAGTTTCAATTGGTCCCCCTTCACCGGGATTGTATGGTTTCAACCTCTGACCATTAACTTTGAAGGTGTCGCCATTCTTCTCATTTTTAAGCTCTATTGCTCCATGAGGAAGTACTTTGTTAATGACGAACGGTCCAGACCATCTTGACCTCAATTTCCCTTGGAACAGCTTCAACCTGGAATTAAACAACAGTACGAGTTGTCCCTCCTGAAATTCCCTCTTCTGGATCTTTTGATCATGCCATTTTTTGTTTGTTCTTTGTAAATTTTGGCATTTTCATAAGCTTGATTCCTGAACTCTTCTAACTCATGAAGTTGAAGAATTCGGGACTCACCAGCTTTGAAAAGATCACAGTTAAGGAATTTGGAGGCCCAGAAGGCTCTGTGGTCGAGTTCGAGTGGTAAATGACAAGCCTTACCGTAAACTAGTTGATAGGGGGACATACCTATTGGTGTTTTAAATGCAGTCCTGTATGCCCACAATGCATCATCCAGCTTTACTGACCAATCTTTCCGAGAAGCACTTACCGTCTTTTCTAAGATCTGCTTTATTTGACGGTTGGATACTTCCACTTGCCCACTCGTCTGGGGGTGATATGGTGTGGCTATCTTATGTTTGACATTATACTTCTTCAACAGATTCTCCATGAGTTTATTTATAAAATGCGTACCCTGGTCACTAATTAAAGCCCGTGGTACCCCAAACTTGGAGAAGATGTTATGCCTCAAGAACTTCACCACCACTTTAGCATCATTTGTTGGTAATGCCACAGCCTCTACCCACTTTGACACATAATCGACCGCAACCAATATGTAATTCTTACCAGATGATGGCGGAAACGGTCCCATAAAATCAATACCCCAAACATCAAACAGCTCCACTTCTAGCATGGAGTTTTGTGGCATCTGATTCCGCTTTGTAATGTTACCTATTCGTTGGCACCTATCACATTCTCGGACTATAGAATTTGCATCCTTGAATAGCGACGGCCAATACAAACCCGATTGGAGGACTTTTGCTGCAGTTCTATCTCCACTGAAGTGTCCACCGTACTCCGAATTATGACAAGCTTTCAGAATGTCGGCTTGCTCTCTTTCTGGAACACATCTTCTGATCAAACCATCCACTCCCTTTTTATAGAGAAATGAATCATCCCATAGGTATAACCTGCAATCATAAAGAAACTTTTTCTTTTGGTGAGAATTAAAGTCATCAGGTATAACCCCACCTACCACATAGTTCGCATAGTCAGCAAACCATGGTATCTCCTGAACAGCAAGTATTTTCTCATCAGCGAATGTGTCCTGAATAGGATGTTCCTCCTCAGTTTCTTTGATTGGGGACATGCGAGATAAGTGGTCCGCGACCGTGTTCTCGCACCCCTTTTTGTCTTTGATCTCCAAATCAAACTCCTGAAGGAGGAGGATCCATCTCAAAAGTCTCGGCTTTGATTCCTGCTTAGCAAACAAATACTTTAAAGCAGCATGATCAGTATACACAATGACTTTTGAACCAAGCAAATATGATCTAAATTTGTCAAAAGCATAAACCACGGCCAACAACTCCTTTTCGGTAGTTGCATAATTCATTTGGGTCGGGTTAAGGACATGACTAGCATAATAAATCACATGCAATAATTTGTCCTTTCTCTGTCCTAGGACAGCCCCCACAGCAAGGTCACTTGCATCACACATTATTTCGAAAGGTAAGGACCAATCAGGGGCGATTACAACAGGTGCACTGATCAACTTACTCTTTAAAGTCTCGAAAGCTACCATGCAGTTTTTATCAAAATTAAATTGCTTGTCCTTGACTAGCAAATCAGTCAATGGTTTGGCAACTTTTGAGAAGTCTCTGATAAACCTGCGATAAAAACCTGCATGACCCAAAAAACTCCTTATCCCTTTTTCATTCACCGGAGGTGGGAGGTTAGCTATCACCTCCACTTTGGCTTTGTCCACTTCAATTCCTTTGTGGGAAATTTTGTGTCCTAGCACAATTCCTTCCTGCACCATGAAATGACATTTCTCCCAATTGAGAATAAGGTTAGTTTCCTGACATCTTTGCAAAACAAGAGACAAGTTAGCTAAACAATTATCAAAAGAAGAACCAAACACAGAGAAATCATCCATAAACACCTCCATATACTTTTCAAGCATGTCGGAGAATATAGATGTCATACACCTCTGAAAAGTAGCTGGGGCATTGCATAGCCCAAATGGCATCCGTCTGTAAGCGAAAATACCATAAGGACATGTAAATGCAGTTTTTTCTTGATATTCCGGGGCTACAACAATTTGATTGTATCCCGAATATCCATCCAGAAAGCAATAATACTCATGACCTGCAAGTCTTTCTAACATTTGATCAATAAAAGGGAGAGGAAAATGATCCTTTCTTGTTACAGTGTTCAATCTTCTGTAATCGATGCATACTCGCCACCCTGTCACTGTGCGAGTTGGGATCAGTTCATTCTTTTCATTTAGAATTACTGTGGTTCCTCCTTTCTTTGGTACCACATGCACTGGACTTACCCACGAGCTATCAGAAATGGGGTAAATCATTCCCGAATCTAACAACTTTACAACCTCTTTCCTTACCACTTCTTTCATTGTTGGGTTTAACCTCCTTTGTGGTTGTACTACTGGTTTCTGATTATCCTCCATCAGTATCTTATGCATGCATACTGTGGGGCTAATACCTTTTAAATCCTCAATAGTCCAACCAATAGCACTTTTATGTTTCTTTAGTACCTGTATCAACTTTTCCTCATCTATGGCATTTAGCTCAGAACTGATAATAGCAGGACAATTTGTTCCAGATCCTAGAAAGACATATTTAAGGTTTACAGGTAATTGTTTTAATTCAAAATTTATACCTGGTTTACTTACCTTTTCATCTTCTAATTCTGGGGAAGATCTCAGATCCTCCCACCTGCGTGGTTTGGATTTCATCCAAAGGGGTTGTGTATCCAGCATGGCAAGCACTTCTTTTTCTTTTTCATCATCATTCTCTTCAATCTCTCTGACCGACAGACTAAGAACTCTTTCCAACGGTAATTCAGGAAACTTTCTTTGCATTGTGCTAGTTACCATTTGATCAATTACTTCCATAGAGTGGTTTGTACACATATCCTCTTTATGTTTCATAGTATCTCGAACATCAATTCTGAGCTCTTCATCATATACCTTTAGGGTCAAGGTACCTCCCTCAATGTCTATCATGCATCTACCTGTTTCTAAGAAAGGTCTGCCCAGAATCAGAGGTATCTCTTCATCTTCTGGCATTTCCAAAATTACAAAATCAACAGGAAAAACAAATTTATCAACTTTGACCAGAACATCCTCAACTACCCCAAAAGGTCTCTTCACTGAGTGGTCAGCAAATTGAAGTGTCATTCTGGTATCTTGAACATTTCCAATTCCTAGCTTCCTGTAAATAGACAAAGGCATAAGGCTAACACTAGCCCCCAAATCAATCAGCGCCCTTTTAAAGGACCTATCTCCAATGGTACACGGAATGGTCACAGAACCTCTATCTGGCTTCTTCACTGGAATCTTCATACCCTGCAAAATAGCACTAAAAGTTTCAGTTAGTATAATAGGGTCAGTGTCAGTGGTGCGCTTCTTGGAGATGATGTCTTTCATGAATTTCGCATAGATAGGCATCTGCTCGAGTGCCTCAGAAAATGGAATATTGATTTCTAATTTCCTGAACAACTCCATGAATTTCTGAAAAATTTTCTCATCTTGCTTCTTCTTTTTGTTTCTTTGTGGGAATGGAAGCTTAATGATGGGTTTTGGTTCATGTAGCTTTTCTTGTACCACCGACAGTATCACACTTTCTTCCTCAGGTGGTGTCTTGTTTTCTAAGATTTCCAGGTCCACTTCAAGCAATTTATCTTCTTCTTCATCCTTCTTCTTAAGATCTTCAACAGATTTTTCGCTTCTTGTTGTTACCGCACTCACATTATTGTGCTCCCTCGGATTTGTCACTATTGCACTAGGTAATGCGCCTGGTGTTTGGGAATTTGTTATCTGTTGTGCTATCTGACCCAATTGAATCTCCAGATTTTTAATGGATGCATTTGTGCTCTTCTGATTATTCCTGGTTTCTTCCTGAAATTGCATACTCTGAGTTGCCATCTTCTCTATAGCAATCTCCCAATCCGCTTTCTTTGGTACTTGTTGCTGATAATGTTGTTGTTGCGGCTGATATTATGGTTGGTAAGGTGGTTGTTATTGTGGAGGTCCTTGCTTCTGAACATTACCTTGCTGATCTTTCCAAGAGAAATTAGGATGATTTTTCCATCCCGGATTATATGTATTTGAGTAGGGATTATTCTGCCTCAGGTAATTTATAGCTTGCACTTGTTCTGCGGTTGCAACACAATGCATGGCAAAGTGTGGTCCACTACAAATCTCACAAATCATGGTCGGAACCGGTTGAACTTGAGCAACAGTCTGGGTACCTAAATTCGTAGCTTTCAATCTTCTTTCAACTTCAGCTGCAATCTGGTCTTCCATGTTCACTACCTGATTTGCTAATTTCAAGTCAATTTTTCCCTCTGGCTGATTTATAGTACGGTCATATAATTCCAAATGCTCATTCGCTGCAATAGCTTCGATGATTTTTTTGATACCGGTTGCTGTTGAAAAATTAGACGAGCCACCAGCAGCTGTATCAATGAGTTGCTTAGTTCTCATCTTCAGCCCGTTTACAAAATTCTGCATTTGTTCAGTTTCATCCAGATTATGTGTAGGACATGCAACTAAACATCTCTTGAATCTTTTGTATGCATCTCCAAGTGTCTCTCCGTCTTTCTGTTTAAAATTCACAATGTCATACCTCTTACGGATATACACAGAAGCAGGAAAATACTCGTTCAAGAATGCTGTTTCCATTTGTTGCCATGTAGTAATGCTTCTTGCGGGTAGGGAATAGAACCATTCCTCAGCGTCCTCAGATAACGTGAATGGGAACATGACCAATCTCTTTGCCTCTTCAGAATGCCCATCAATTTTCAATGATGTAGTCATAGTCAGAAACCTCTGCAGATGCTTGTTTGCATCCTCATTGATCTTTCCTGCAAAAGGTTTGCTTTCTAACTGACGGATAGTTGAGGGGTGTAACTGGAAGTGAGCAACATTAACAGGTTGATTAACAATGGTCAACCGCACTGCTGGGTTATTCTGTCTGCCATAGTCACCTAAAAGTCTTTCCGCTGGGGGTGGGTCTGCAGCCATGTTAACAGTGTCTGGATGAGAATCTGTGTCTGACTCAGATTTTTCGGAGTGAACAGAGGCTGGTGTGCTAAGTGTGGCTGGTTCTTCGGTGTCAGAGTTTTCCAGTTTCTTTCTTTTAGCTTCTCTGAGCTTTGCGCGCAATGTTCTCTCTGGTTCTGCGTCAAAATGAAAATCAGCTGATGCCTTACCTCGCATACACAGATTAGACAAAAATTAATTATAATAACAATAAAAATTAAAATTAGCAGTAAATAAAATTTTGGATGCAGAGCAACAAAATTCTAATTGAAAATAAATTAATAAACTCTATTATCTTTGGCAGTCCCCGGCAACGACGCCAAAAACTTGATGGGAAAATAGCAAGTGTACTATTTTTCTCACTGTAGTAATAAAAGGGAAATTCCCCGTTTGTCGATCTCAAGGACTGCTTGACGATACAGAGTTTATAGATTGTTTCAATTAGACAAAAGCCTTTGGTTTTTGTGTTGTGAGTAATTATATTACCAATTGCAAATAAATAAAATAAGTAAAAAGGTTGAACGAGAGACAAATGAGAGAAGATTGCTAGGGTTCGGTGAATGAAACTTCCTGTAACAGATATAATTTATGAAGGCTTAGACAATAATTCTGTCCAATTAATTCCGGTCCTCAAGGGTATCTATTCCTAATTCCTTAGTGAAAAGACCTTTGATTATGTAACCTAATTACTATGTCCATAAATAATTAAGTTCATACTCAAGCATTCGAATATCAAGAATTACCGGTCAGATAGAAAATCCCTAGTCCTAGGTTATTTTTACTATCCAAAATTCTTATACATATCAATGAATAATTGCTGTCCAGCTTAAACTATTCATATTAATCATCATTCGTTGGTCCGACGAATAAAGCATAAAGAACGGTAATAAGAACAAATCAATGGAAAAGAAGAAATAGTCAATGCACTCATAAACATAAAATCTGTCACATTCAGAATCAGGGGCACCCCCCTAGCAATGGGGGGTTTAGCTACTCATAATCGAAATAAAAACAAAGATTAACATTGTTGTCATTACAGAATTTCGTGAGGAATCAATCTTCAATCGTCGGAAAACTCTTGAACATATGAATCCTCTGATAATCGTAGAGTCTCCAGGTCTCAAACGCGTCTCTTTTTCTCTGAAAATTGTCCAACCCCAGGAAAATCGTGTTCTCCCCTCTAAATAGCTATGCAGTTGGGCTTTTCCTGATTTTGGGGGCCATACGCGTATTGCCCAGTCTGATATGCGTATTGCCCAGTCTCAAACGCGTACTGCACGTAAGACAACCTCTGATACGCGTATTGCCCAGTCTGGTACGCGTATTGCCCAGAAGCTTGTCTTTTTACTAGATTTTCCATCCCTCTGATCATATACGTATGCTACGCGTACTGGGAAGGTCCATACGCGTATCATGTAAGGCCATACGCGTATGGACAGTAGGTTCTCCAAGAGTTTGGTTTTTTCTTCCGTTTTCTTGCTCGGGCTTAATTTTGCATCTGACGTTTGATTCCCTGAGCTTCCAGACTACTTTTTGACCTGCTAACATACCCAAAAGTGTAAAATATCCTCAAGAAATTCATAAGTAACAACACACTTCATATTATAGAATTGAGCTTATATCTAACTAAAAATGCTTCAGTTTACGCAGTTTACCTGACTTATTTACGGTTAAATAATGAAATACCTAGCATAAATGGTGACTGATCAAAGGTGAATCGAGATGAACTATAAATAAGACATTGCTCAAGTGAAGCACAATTGGTCAATATTTTCATCAAAGGATTGAAGATTGACAAGTTCCTAGCGTTGTGAGAGAAATTAGGAATAGTTCAGATCGACGATGGTCCAAGCCCAAAGCTAATTAGGGTTTAGGGTTTGTTACTTAATTTATTATTTTACTTAATAGTTAAGTCACTTAGATGTATATAAATAGACACTTTATAATTTAATTTTATTCATTCAATTCAATAACACAATCATTATTTTTTATTCTCTCTTTCTCTCCTCACTATAAGTGTCTCACACGCTAACATGTTCAAGAATCCATATAACCATTTCAATCATGAGAAATGATACAATAATGATACACCACATATCTCTTGAGAATGGTTTGAGGATTGAGGAATACCGATGAGAAATTTGTAGCCTTTGGTACTGAATTAGGAGTTGTGATTGATGGATTTGTGAGAAACACCACAATTAAGGTGAATAACCGGTTGATAACTCAAGAAGACGCGACAATTGATTATCAAAATTCCGATCGATATGTCAATTATTTAGCGCCACTGAAAAACCGATAAACTAGAAGAAAAGTTCAAAGAACCAAAGAGAATAAACTCTATTTTTTTATTCAATCCAAAATTATCTTTAGTTTACTAGAGAAAATTAGAACTTATAAAGTTCTTGACCAAGTAACTCAGTTGATTAAAATAAAGCTAATTAAATGACCATAAGCCTTACAATTATTTCTTTTTTTTTTTGAAATAAAAGAAATAGATTTCTTAATGCTACAACTAAAACAGTACGACAGCCAAAAACTTTTCCATTGCATGCATTTGATTTTGAACTGTTTATTATTAGCAACTACAACAAGACTAGAAGAAGCAAAAGGTTGAGAAAAGTCCACAATCACAATGTCTCCAACAACCGCATTCTATACTAACACCAAAATTTCACATAAAATCTGAGATTCTCTATAAATATTGTGAATTCCAATTTTAAAAAATAGTATCTTGATATATGTGGTAAGAGACTTTTATGGTAGCACTCTTCGTTTGAAAAATAATTCGTTATCTTGGTTCCCTGGTTCCCTTCTGTTCTCACGGTGCTTCATGGTTCTTTACGGTGCTTCTCTGTCCTTGCTGTGGTTTCCTCGTCCATCTCCATACGTTTGATGTTTGGTTTCCTTCGATTCTGTGTCGTCTACAAATTATGTTGTTTGTAATGTTTTGATAACAGTTCAAATTTGTATTGATTGCACTATGGCTATTGGTTTATACTTGTAGAGATACATTTTATTTTACTGCATATGTGAAATATTGTTTGATCAGTTACACTTTCATATATTTTTGTGAAATATTGCTAGTATATCAAATAGCCTTTACTCAAACATGTGTATTAAAAGATGCAAATAACAGAAAATTCGTTAAAGGCTAATAAGAACTAAGAAGATATAAAATGCCATTAAAATTAGTTTCATTAGAATTCACACATAGGTCAAGTTCAACTTTTTGTGTTAGTAATTTTGAAACTGTATACAGTTAAAATAATGACAAAGATGTTAATGAAAGTTGTATTGTAGTCTTCTCTTTTAGTATCCAGCAATTGTTGGAGGAGGAGGTGACCTATATTCAGCTCCAATGTGTGGTGGTAGTGTGATGTCATCCCATTTTGGTGGTGGAGGAGGAGAGTGTACTGGTGGTGGTGGTGAGTTGGCTGGGGGTGGAGGAGGAGAGTGTACTGGTGGTGGTGGTGAGTTGACTGGGGGTGGAGGAGGTGAGTGTACTGGTGGTGGAGGTGAGAAGACTGGTGGTGGAGGAGAATGGACTGGTGGGGGTGGAGACTGAGTTGGTGGGGGAGGAGAATGGACTGGTGGGGGAGGAGAATGGACTGGTGGGGGTGGAGACTGAGTTGGTGGGGGAGGAGAATGGACCGGTAGGGGTGGAGACTGAGTTGGTGGTGGAGGAGAATGGACTGGTGGCGGTGGAGACTGAGTTGGTGGTGGGGGAGAATGGACTGGTGGCGGTGGAGACTGAGTTGGTGGGGGAGGAGAATGGACTGGTGGGGGTGGAGACTGAGTTGGTGGGGGAGGAGAATGGACTGGTGGCGGTGGAGACTGAGTTGGTGGTGGGGGAGAATGGACTGGTGGGGGAGGAGAG
Organism: Lathyrus oleraceus; assembly: GCF_024323335.1. Lineage (NCBI taxonomy): Eukaryota > Viridiplantae > Streptophyta > Magnoliopsida > Fabales > Fabaceae > Lathyrus > Lathyrus oleraceus. Next base: position 244,721,731 of record NC_066584.1, read on the forward strand.
TGAACTGGAGGTGGGGGAGAGTTGACTGGTGGGGGAGGAGAGTGAACCGGAGGTGGTGGAGAGTGAACTGGAGGTGGTGGAGGAGGAGAGTAAACTGGTGGTGGTGGAGAATAAACTGGTGGAGGGGGAGAGTGGACTGGCGGGGGTGGTGGAGGGGAGTACACTGGTGGTGGTGGTGGAGAGTTGACTGGTGGAGGAGGGGAGAAGGTTGGTGAGGGTGGTGGGGGAGAGTAAACTGGTGGTGGTGGTGATGACACTGGTGCAACGGTCGGTGGAATATCTTCAACTGGTGGTAGCATAGGTGGAATGTGCTCAACCGGTGGTGGTGGTGGTGGTGATGACACTGGTGCAACGGTTGGTGGAATATCTTCAACTGGTGGTAACATAGGTGGAATGTGCTCAACGGGTGGTGGTGGTGATGGTGATGACACTGGTGCAACGGTTGGTGGAATATCTTCAACTGGTGGTAACATAGGTGGAATGTGCTCAACCGGTGGTGGTGGTGGTAACGACACTGGTGAAACGGTTGGTGGAATATCTTTAACAGGTGGTAGCATAGGTGGAATGTCCTCAACCGGTGGAAGTGTTGGTGGAATATCTACAACCGGTGGTCGCATAGGTGGAATATCTTCAACCGGTGGAAGTGTTGGTGGAATTTGTGGTGGTTGAGCCTTTGGTGTCTCTACCTTAGGTGGATTTGATGGAGTTGGTTTAGGTGTTGAAGGAGCATGACTCTTCCCTTTTCCTCCACCACAATTTTTGCTACAATCCACAGGTTTTGTCAAAACAGGTAAACATTGTTTAGCTGTCTTTTGATTCTTCCTTCCCGGTAAACAATTTTTGGCATCATCCAACACAACAAGAGAATCTTTTGAAGGAACACAGGCCTGTGCTTCTCCATTAAAGTAGTTATAAGAAAATGTAAAGTTCGTCAACAAAGGTAGTTGACAAATAGTGTTGGAAACATAACCACTAAGCTTGTTATGTGCTATCTCAATAACCTCAACATTCTTCAACCCTGCTAAGTTTGGTAGTGTCCCAACAAACCCATTTTTGCTAGCATCCAAAACGGTTAAATCCCCTAACAAACCAATCTCTTGTGGAAAACAACCACCAAGACTATTTCCTAAGAAAACAATCTCATTCAAGTTCACCATGTGTCCAATTGATTTTGGAATACAACCTGTAAAATGATTGTTCGCAAAACTCACAACAGAGGCTGTTGAATTTCCAAGTGTTTCTGGTATATGCGAGGTGAAACGGTTGTTGTTCAAAAATATTGCATCAAGCTCTTTCTCAAATAGCTCTGGAGGTAAAACTCCTTCAAAATCATTGAACCTAATATCCAAAAACTTCAAGTTTTTCCATTTTAAGACCACCAAAGGAAATTCACCGACGAAACGGTTGTTACTGATATCAAACTCATGCATAATAGTGAGATTCTCAAAGCTATCAGGAATAATACCACAGAACCTGTTTGAGTTAATATGGAAAAGAGCAGTATCATTCAATAGTCCTAACTCTTCAGGAAGATGACCGGCGATATCGGCGTGATTAAGATCAACACCAGCAACAACATTCAATGTAGGATCATCAAGAGCAGGAGAACAAAACACACCATTGTAAGAACAAACATCATGACCAACCCAATTAGCAGTTGTGTTAAAAGGGTCAGAATAAATAGCCTTTTTCCATGCTTGAAATGCAACATAAGAATGTTTTAGCCTCTCATTAGGAAAACTCATGTTACGATTCTCACATTCGATTTCAGCCGCAGGAGCAGGAGCAGGAGCGGGAGAATCACCTATTAACGGCTCGGGCGATTGAGCTGGAGCATCACCGATTAACACCTCGGGTGATTGAGCTGGAGGATCACCAACTCCAATATCATTTCCTGGTGGGTAAAGATAATCACCAGGAATAACTACTGGATCAAGAAGAAAATGACTATGGCCATAGGTAAAGGTTGAACAAGACAACATAAAAAAAGATAACAAGAAAAAGGAACCTAAGGCCTTATTAGAAAAATGGTGAGCCATGGCTAACCACCTAGGTTGGCCAAGGCTGCACATAAGAAAACTCTAAGAAAATGAAGAAAAGAATGGGTGTTATATTGAGGAAGATACATGGTTTGTTGAACCTTACACCCATTATGGAACGGTAGAAAAATAGAATTTCTATAGCTAGATTGTTTTTTTGTTCCGAATGTCATGGTTTCTCTCTAAGATAGACACTAATTTTAGTAATGATACTAATTTTGGTTTAGGCAATATTAATAGAGGATATAGGTTGTTATCAACCATGAGATAATAACTTGTATTGTGTAAAATAATAGTAAACTTATAGCCTATAATTTATTGACTTGGTCATTCTTCAACAAACTAAGAACTAAATTTTCATTGGTTTTAAATTTAATAACCATTTATATTAGTATTATGAAGTAATCATAATTAATAAATGCAGCTAGGTACATATCATAGGGAGAAAAATATAGTTATTATTACATCATAATCATAAGTTTGGTACTTGCAACAAAAAAATGATATTATTATTATTATTATTAATATTATTATTATTATTATTTATTATTATTATTATTATTATTATTATTATTATTATTATTATTATTATTATTATTATTATTATTATTATTATTATTATTATTATTATTATTATTATTATTATTATTATTATTATTATTATTATTATTATTATTATTATTATTATTATTATTATTATTATTATTATTATTCCTTAAACATCATTGTCTAACTAGTCCCACAAATATTATTATTGTAATAGATTCTCTAAAAAAATGGTTTAGAATTTCAGTACATATAAAAGATTTCCATATATTTGTACACGGGTCTTCCCTTTTTAAGCATGGTTGAAACACTTGAAATAAATTTTACCATATTGAGTGGTCCTTCATAAATACAAAAGAGTAAGTTAATTACATAATACAAAATTTATCCACATATATACATATTGGATGAAAAAGTGAATCCATGATCTTGTTGGCTATAATGCAACTAAATAAAAATTGGAGGAAAATATATTATTCTCTTAGAATAAAGTATATAAAGAAAAGATTAAGAAGTGACCTGACAAAAGAAATTAAAAAAGAGACTTAGCCTCATTTGTTTCATTTTTTAAAAATAAATTTTTTAATGTTACATGTTTTTGTTTAAAAAAACTTACCATTTTTTTAAAAAAATTTAATTAAAAATTATTTAATTATTTTTAAAATATTATTTTATATATTTTATTCTTTTATTATAATTTTTTAAATATAAAAAATTCAAAAATATTATTTAAATTTAAAGTAATTTCAAATAGTTTTTTATAAAAAACATTTTTAAGATACATCATTTTTTTATTTATTGATATATTTTGACTACGTTTTAAACTTCAATAATTTATATTTGTATTATTGGATGTCAAAATTATTCTTTTAATTTATAAAAATTAAAAAATTAAAATTAAAATTAAAAAAAACTTTTTAATAAGACTTATTTTTAAAATACAAAAAATAATTATTATTTTTAAATAAAACAAACGGGTTTTTAGCTTACCGACAAGACATCTAGTTCACAATAGTGAAAAGTCATAAATATCTCAAGATTTCAAAGATTCATCTCCGGATGTGTCCATATTATACACTCTCAACACTTTCATGAACGAGCTATCCCATTTTGCCCAAAAATATATCCAGAGATGCATCTCCGTAATAACCCTTATTTCAAAATTCATTATTTTATTATCAATGAGTTTTACGGAGATGCATTTTCGGACTGAATTTTATTAATATAACTTGCGTCAGACCCTTCCCCCTTCCTTCTTCATTTGTTACACATTCACAAACCCTTCAAAGAGATCGTGAGCAAGAATTAACTACGCTATTTTTCAAGCTACAACATTACTTATACCTCATTGCAATCAATCACAAGACATTCCATTCACTCCATTAAAGCTTTCGCATAACAACTCTCAATCGATGCATTTCTCATTTCCTTTTTATTTGAGTTGTGATGCATGTGTGAGGGCAAAGATGCATAGTTCTTATTTTAATGATGTCAAACCTTTTTAGTCGTCCATAACATGTACTTTGGACGGTGTCATCATATCATAGAATGCATTCATCCCTTAAGAATTGTGAGTCGACTCATGAGTCGGAGCGTAACTCTCGGGTTTGAATAGGTCGAGTCACAAGTTGACTCAATCCTGGGAAAACTGAATGAGTCAACTCATCCACATGTTGCATCGACTCATTGCCTATTTCCATTTGAACCATGTAGCCACGGGTCTGAACAGGTCGAGTCATAGGTCGACTCAACCTTGGAAAAACTCTGTTTGAGTCGACTCATCTCCTGTTTGAGTCGACTCGTCGCCTGCTTCACTTGAATAATCTTGCCTCGGGTCTGAACAGGTCGAGTGACCTGTGTGAACAAGTCAAGTGATCGCTGCTTGGACTCAATTTTCTGCTGTGTAATTATGCAAAATAATTATATTATGTCTGTTGTTTGGTCTATGCATCATATAAATATTCTAGACTCTCTTCTTCAACAAACACAAGAAAAGTGAAAGATATACACCAAAGTGCTCTTCATCTTCATTCTCCATTGCATTTCTCAACAAATACACATAACAATTTTTGTTGATCATTGTGCATTGTTGTGGTGATAACGTCCAAATAGGATTGTGTAATCTTAGTTTGAGTTGCGGTTTTGTGTGAGTTTTTCTTGAATAAAACCATTGGGATTTTGTCCTCCAAGAATTGGGGATTTTTGCACTAACCTTTGCTTCAAAGATTCAGTCGAGTGAAAATTTTGAAGAACGGTGGGTTCGGTCAAATAAGTAATGGTAACCGGAGGATTGTGAAGAAAGCTTAGGGTTCAAGCGACTTGCGATCGAAATCAGCCGAGCTGAAGTTTTGGAGAATGTGGAGTTCTTACAATAAGGTAGCTGTAACCGGAGGTTTGTTCGAAGCGCTTGAAGGACTTGGTTCAACTCGAATCAAGGGGACAGAAGCGAATAGGATCTGCAACAACACTAGGGGTTGATTGGTGGTGATCATTTCTTCTCTTGTATCAACTTTGCAACTATAATAAATATATCTCAATTCTAGATTTAGAATTAAGGGCAGACGTACCCTAAGCAATGACGGTAGAGGAACTGCCTAAACAAATCTGGTGTTGTTCTCTCTTTCTCTTAACTCTTTAAATTCTGCATTAATTATGTTTTGTGTGAAATTAATAGTAAAATCAATCTCGCTTGATTGTTGTGCATAGTATTTATTCGATAAATTGGTGCAATCACTTTCATTGCAACTGAGTAAAATTCCGCACATTCAATTTGAATGAAATTGAGAATTGGTGTGGAGTGCTCACCAAGTGTTCGATAAAATTAATCTCACACAAATCTGTTAATATTTTACTTGCTCTCTTATTGTGTTAACACATTATTAGAGGTAACGATATCAAGGATTGTGGTAGTTAATCGATTGATTTAGATAGTGGTTGATTATCTCTATCGTAGTTATTCCATTCGGTTTCACGCATATCCGATCTTTCCATTAATGGATCGTTTAGACGATTGTAATCTAGGGAGCTTTCGCAACCGTTGAAAACATTTTTAGAAAGCGCTAAATTTTAAATATTGATATATTCAACCCCCCTTCTAGATCGGTACTATCGTCTAACAAGTGGTATCACGAGCGTCAGTTCATCTAGTACTTCACATATAACTTTTTAGAAAATGAGTAACGATCCTAAAGGGGCATATAATAGGGCGCCTATTTTTACCCGTGAAAACTGCAGTTATTGGAAAGATTGTATGCGTATCCATATCAACTCTATTGATAGAAAGGTATGGAAAGTCGTCCAAGATATTTCTATGGAAATAACCATGACCAATGTGGATGGTGTTGTTATACCTAAACCCGAAGCACAATGGAATGAAGAAGATGAGAAAAAGTATAACTATGATTAGAAATCTAGAAACATACTCATCGCCGCCTTAGGTGTTGATGAGTATTATAGGGTTTCCCATTGTACTAGTGTTAAAGCTATGTGGGACTCATTGCAAATTACCCATGAGGGAACCAATGATGTCAAACTAGCTAGAATCAACACTTTAACTCAAGAATTTGACCTTTTTCATATGGAGGATGGTGAAACCATTGTCGATATGCAAAAGTGATTTTCTCATCTAATCAATCGGTTAAGTGCTATTGATAGAACTACCCCTAATGATGTTGCTACTAACAAAATCTTAAGATGTCTTAACAGGGATTGGCTACCAAAGGTCGCCGCGATTAAGGAAGTCAATGATCTAAGAACATTGGACATGACAACATTGTTTGGTAAACTTCAAGAGCATGAGAAAGAGCTCATGAACCTTGAGAAACATGAGAAGAGTCAAAAGAAGGAAAAGAAGGAGAAAGCTAAGGACATCGAAAGGAAGTCTATCGCTTTAAAGGCTTCAAAATATAAGTCATCCACCAATGATATGTGTGAGAGTGAATCAAGTGATGATGATAAAGATTCGAATGAAGACATGGGGCTGTTCGTAAGGAGGTATAACTGATACCTTAGAAAGAATGAAGTTCAACATTCGGATAAAAATCTTGTCAACTATAAAAGACAATCAAATTTCCCGAATCGAGAAGAAGGTAAGACAACTAAGTCAAAAGGATCATGCTTTAATTGCGGAAAGATCGGTCACTATAAGTCGGACTGTCCCTTGTTGAAGAAAGACAAAGAAAGAGACAAACGTCACAACAAATCTAGCAAAGCTAGAAGATCATGCATTGCATGAGAGAGCGATAGCGAGTCCTCAAGCGATGATAACTCAAGTGATGAAGAAGAAAATGTCAATCTTTGTCTTATAGCTCATCAAAAGAAGAAAAAGAATGTAAATCATTCTAAATATGATCATGTTGATAAAATGTCTTATTGTGATTTGCAAAATTCCTTTAGTACTCTACATAATGAGGCCAAGGAAGCTTTCAAACGCCTAGCCTCAAATAAGAAAATTTTCTGTTATTTAGAAAAGAAGATTTCTGATTTCCGAAAAGGAATTAGAAACTCTTAAGAAATCTATGATAGAGGCTACTAAAGGCAAAACTGAAGATGATAAGGGATTTTGGTTTAGATGGTATGGATGTGAAACTTGTCACATTTGGCAGAGAGAAGTTAGAATTCTTTAAGCTAAATTAGACAAGGCTTTACAACCTAAAGTTACCTTTGCTATTGATCAATCACATTTTAGAAGTAACATGAATAATCCTTATCAAAAGTACACTTATGTGGTAAAGGATCAAGTTAGCAAAAGCAACTTTCATCCGAACTTAAATTGTCTATATTGTTGCAAAATAGGACATACTATTGCTAAATGTTGATTTAGGAGATTCTTGGTTCCTAAAGGCATTTTTCAATGATTGCCCAAATGCAACCAAAGTTTCACTCACACACACTAGGATCCAGTGAAAGTTGGGTACCTCCTTCCCTTGTTTAAATTTGTAGGCGGAATGTCTTGAGGATACGGAGAGAACATGGGTTCTCGATAGTGGATGCTCAAGACACATGACGGGTGACACTTCCTTGTTCTTTGACTTTGTGGCTAAGAAGAAAGGGTTTGTAACCTACGGTGATAATAACAATGGAGCTATACTCGGAAAAGGTAGTGTAGGTAATCCCTCATCTACTACTATCTCATATGTCCTTTTAGTTAAAGGCCTTAAGCACGATCTCATTAGTATTAGCCAATTATGTGACAAAGGATATAAAGTATCGTTTTCAAAAGATTGTTGCATGATTGAACATAATGATAAAAAGAATGATGTGCTTAAGGGCTGGAGGGAAAATAAAGTATACATGATTGACTTGAATGAAGTATCTTTGACTAGCGCTAAATGTCTTGTCTCCATGAGTGAAGACTTGTGGCTTTGGCATAGGCGATTAGTGCATGTCAACTTTGACTTGCTAAATAAAGTTGTTGCAAAAGATCTAGTAGTTGGTCTTCCCAAAATCAAAATTTCAAAAGATCACTTATGTGATACGTGCCAAATGGGAAAGCAAACAAGGATCTTTTTTAAATCTAAAAATATTGTTTCCACAACGAGACCCCTTGAACTTCTCCATATGGACCTTTTTGGGCCATCTAAATTAAAAGTCTAGGTGGAAACTACTATGGTTTTGTTATAGTAGATGACTACTCTAGATTTTGTTGGACCATCTTCTTAGCAAGTCAAAGTGACACTTTTTCTGCTTTTGAAAAGTTTGCCAAGATGTCTCAAAACAAATTTAACACTAGCATAGTTACTATTCGAAGTGATCATGGAGGTGAATTTGAAAACCACCTCTTTGAGGAATTTTGTGAAACAAACGGTATTGATCATAATTTTTCTGCTCCAAGAACTCTACAACAAAATGGAGTAGTGGAACGTAAAAACCTAATTTTAGAAGAGCTTGGAAGGACTATTCTCAATGAAAACGGCCTTCCTAAATATTTCTGGGCCGATGCCATAAATACGGCTTCTTATGTATTGAATAGGATACTCATTCGTCCTATTCTAAACAAAACCCCTTATGAATTGCTAAAGGGAAGGAAGCCTAAAATTTCACATCTTTATGTCTTCGGATGTAAATGCTTTGTATTAAATAATGGTAAAGAAAACCTTGATAAATTTGACTCAAAAGTCGATGAAGGTATCTGATCCGCTGTCGCACACGGGTCAAAATGAGTAATTAGAAAACTGTAGTTTAGCGGAAGCGACAACTCGAGTATCATATCGCAAGGATTCTTGTATTATTCTTAACCTAATGAAATCAATTTAAGGGGGGTTTATCTTTAGTAGTCGATTTAGAAAACAAAGCAAAAAAAAGTGATTAAAATAAGCGATTATAAAATAAGTCAATCTACTGTTTTCGATTTCGGGCTAATCACTGATTTTTACCTACCAATTCCCTAAGCGGCTTCGATCTCTATTCGATTCAAATTCGATTAACAAACGCAATAGATATATGAAAAATTTATATTCCTATATTCCGAATTAAGCAAACGGATAAATACAATAGTGAATTAAGCAAACACGATTTACAAACGCAATTTAACGACAAAGCGTCGAAAACGGCGATTAATAGTTAGGAATGCAATCATATGAATTTAATCAAAACCATTCCACAAAATACAGATTAAGCAAATGAAATTTCATAGAATAAAATTGAAAGAGAACGAAATTAAATTGATAGAATAAAAACCTCAAAGCCTTGGAAATTCAGTTACAGCAGATTGACTCTAGAAGATTAGTTCCTCTTCATGATCGCACAAAAGCAAAAAGTTGTGCTGAATAATGTGTGTTTGCTACAGTACCGTGGCTTCCCTTTTAAACAGAATAAGGGTTTCACTTATAATTCAAACTGGGCCGGAAAACCTAAATTTGGCCCAACAAATGACCCAAAAGAAATTATTTCCTAAAGTATGAAACTTCAACGAATTATTTGAGACGCCTGTACTCTGAATCATCTTTTGGCTTCAACATAAAAGTTGTAGCCCTTTCTCTTAGCTTTCCAATGCATGTTAGAACGTGCAAAACGGCATTCCGTAGCTCAAGTTATGATCTAAACAGTCGACAGGTATCAAATAACCACTAAAATTGAAAATAGCAAACGAAAATAGATTAAAGGCAAACATGAACTTAATTCTAAAAACATAATAAAATATTAAAATAAGTAAAATAAACTAGATAAGCGCCTAAGTACAATTATATAAGAATTTGCATCAAAATGCATTGATCAAATTCCCCCACACTTAAACTTTTGCACTCCGAGCAAAATTACAATTTCAAAACAAAAGGAAAGAAAACATAGCATGCACTTCCCAAAGTTTTCAAGATACAAGGTATAAGCATAATTCTAAGTTTAAGCTTCAAGAACATGGTGTTAGTAAGCAACTTTTTGTGACATTCAAAGCAGATAGAAAAACAGATTACCAAAAAGTACATCAACAACAGTAAGATCCTCACAGGATATAATTCACTCAACTCTCAAGTGTTTAGATTAACTGTTTACACTCAAAGCACAACATAAAAATTAGTACTACCATGAGCTTGAAAGGACTCTAACATCCACAGTTGAAATACATGCACATAAAGATCAAAAAGACTTTTATTTGGTTGTAATATGGCCAAGGTAAGGGTGAGATAAATCCTAAGGGGTACTAGGCTAAAATTCAAAGAGATGAAAGAGACTTGAAAGAAACTGCGGGAGTTGAATTTACAAAATATTTCATTCACTTGAACAACTCTATAGCAATTGTTTTCTCTTCTCCTTCATCTTTTTATACTTTTTTTGGAGGAGTATATATTGACATGTATTGAAATATTACAAACATAATTCCTTTTTTTTCTTCCTCTTATCCTTCTATTTTTTCATTCCTTTTTTTTTTCTATTTTTTTCTTCTTTTTCTGCAAACTTCTGAAATATTACAAACATAATTATTCAACCCCACACAACTCCAAACAAGACTCTTTCAATTCTTTGAATAGGGTGATAACATTGTTTTTCACTTCTCGGCTTGTAATGAGTTTTAAATAAAAAAAAGGATAATAGGCTCAAGGGGGTTTCAAACAAAGGATGCAATTATTTCAGGGTTGACTTAACAAAAAAGCAAAAACAAAATTGCCTTTATCATATCAGTGTGCACAAGTAAGCAATAACATCAACAAGAGTCAATTCAAGTTCTAGAGACTAACAGACATGAGTGAATCACACAAGAAAGAAAGAGATAGGTTTTTGTATGTTATCCATATAAGGCTCAAAGCTCACCAAGATTAATGATCTACTGCTAAAGATATACAATTTAGAGTTTAGTCATGCTTATCATACTAAAAATGCACAACAACTTTTTCACATCACACCACAAGATTTTAGTCAAGAGAACTAAGAAAAATACTCATAATTGTAACTCAAAAACCAAGGGGAAAAACATGCAATTTATTTATTTATTTTAAATTTTAACCAAAAACAGAGAAAAAATGAAAACAAAACAAAGAAATGGTTCCCTCCCCCACACTTAAAATATGCATTGTCATCAATGAAAGGACACAACTATTAAATAAGAGTGAGAGGAAAGAAAAAAGTGCTCCCTGGTCAAGTTGCAGGGTAGGTGGGCTTTTCCAAGGAAAACTCTTCTAAGAGTGCATCTTCAGGCACCACACTTTTATGGAATATCTTCAGGCGCTGCCCATTGACCTTAAAGGTTTTATGAGTACTTGCACTTTTTATTTCTACTACACCATGAGGGAAAATATTAGTAACAACAAAAGGGCCAATCCACTTAGGTCGAAGTTTCCCAGCCATAAGCTTAAGGCGGGAGTTAAACAGTAAAACCTGTTGGCCCATAGAGAATTCCTTCCTAGAAATCATCTTATCATGGAAGTGCTTAGTTTTCTGTTTATAAATCCTAGAGCTCTCATAAGCCTCTAGCCTAAGTTCTTCAAGTTGTTGTAATTGGAGTTTTCTTTCAATACCTGCTTGTTGCATCTCCAAATTATAACTTTTTACCGCCCAATAAGCACGGTGTTCTATCTCTACAGGAAGGTGACATGCCTTACCAAAAACAAGTCGATAGGGGGACATCCCTATTGGTGTCTTAAAAGCGGTTCTTTGAGCCCAAAGTGCGTCTTCTAGACGACGACTCCAGTCCTTCCTGTTTGGTTGCACCATTTTCTCTAAGACTTGTTTGATCTCCCTGTTTGAGATCTCAGCTTGCCCATTAGTTTATGGGTGATATGCGGTAGAGACTTTGTGCACAACTCCATACTTCCGGAGCAAAGCTTCCATGGTACGGTTATAGAAATGAGTGCCTTGGTCACTTATGATAGCTCGGGGGATTCCAAACCTGCAAAAGATATTGGACTTGACAAAATCTGCAACAACTCTAGAATCGTTAGTCCTAGTGGGGATAACTTCCACCCAATTTAAAACATAATCAACAACAAGCAAAATGTATAGAAAACCAAATAGGAAAGGGACCCATGAAGTCGATTCCCCATACATCAAATACCTCACAGAAAAACATAGGTTGCTGAGGCATTTCACTCTTACGAGTGATGGTTGTACCTGCTATTTGGCACTCTTTACAAGTTCTATAGGCCTCATAGGCATCTTTAAAAATAGTAGCCAATAGAAACCTGAGTCTAACACTTTTCTTGCAGTCCTTTGAGGACCAAAGTTCCCCCTACTTGAGAAGCATGAGAAAGATGAAAAATAGATTCAATCTCATAGTCGGGGACACATCTCCTAATTACCTGATCACTACCAAACTTCCAAAGATATGGATCATCCCAAACATAATATTTGGCGTCACTCTTGAGTTTGTGAATTTGTGTCCTAGACGCACCTGCAGGAAAAACACCAGCAACAAGATAATTAACAATATCAGCAAACCAAGGAGTAACCCCATGCAAAAGTAAAAGTTATTCATCAGGAAAGTCATCCTGAATGGGTAAAGGATCTTCATCCCTCTCTATCTTGCTCAAATGATCAGCCACCAAGTTCTCAGTTCCACTTTTATCTTTAATCTCTACATTAAACTCTTGGAGCAACAACATCCACCGAATCAATCTCGGTTTTGCTTCTGGCTTCTTTAACAAGTATTTTGAAGCTGCATGGTCAGTAAAAACAATTTGAACCTAGCAAATATGATCTGAATTTATCAAGAGCAAAAACAATAGCTAGAAGTTCCTTTTCAGTGGTGGTGTAATTAGATTGTGCAGAATCTAAAGTCCTATAAGCATAATAAATAACATGGGCAGCCTTGTCAACTCTTTGTGCAAGGACCGCCCCAACAACATAGTTAGAAGCATCACACATAATCTCGAAACGGAGGGTCCAGTCAGGGGGCTGGATGATAGGGGCGGAGGTTAATGCTTTCTTCAAGAAGTCAAATGCTTTTTTGCAATTGTCATCGAAGTTGAAAGTGACATCATTCTTCAACAAGTTTGACAACGGAAGAGCTATCTTGCTGAAATCCTTTATGAAGCGTCTGTAAAAACCTGCATGATCAAGAAAAGAATGAATCTCGTGAATACAAGATGGGTAAGGAAGTGTAGAAATAACACCAACCTTAGCAGGGTCTACTGAAATTCCTTTTTTAGAAATTATGTGACCCAGGGCAATTCCATGTTCGACCATAAAATGGCATTTTTCATAATTTAAAACAAGGTCAGTTTCGATGCATCTCTCTAAAACCAAATTTAAACTATTCAAACATCCATCAAATGAAGAACCATAAACAGTGAAATCATCCATAAACACCTCCATCCAATTTTCAATAAAATCAGCAAAAATGCTAATCATGCATCTCTGAAATGTGCCAGGAGCATTACAAAGACCAAAAGGCATCCTCCTGTAAGCAAATGTACCAAATGGACACGTAAAAGTGGTCTTTTCTTGATCTTCTGGTGCAATATGAATATGAAAGTAACCTGAAATACCATCAAGAAAACAATAATGTGATTTACCAGCTAGTCGTTCAGGCATTTGGTCAATGAACGGCAAAGGGAAGTGATCCTTTCTAGTAGCCTGATTCAATCTCCTGTAATCAACACAAACTCTCCAACTATTTTGAACTCTAGTGGGAACAAGTTCATTTTTTTCATTTTTGACCACTGTGAGTCCAAATTTCTTAGGTACAACCTGCACTGGGCTTACCCATTTACTGTCAGAGATAGGATAAACGATACTTGCTTGCAAGAGTTTGGTTACCTCTTTCTTCATAACATCGAGAATCAAAGGATTAAGCCTCCTTGGGGGCTTCCTCACTGTTTTACAACCATCCTCAAGTAAAATCCTGTGCATACACATTGAGGGACTAATGCCTGGTATGTCAGCCAATGTCCACCCAATCGCCTTTTTATGCTTCCTCAAAACCTGCAAAAGCTTATTTTCTTGATCGAAATCAAGGTTAGAAGAAATTATAACCGGAAGTTTTTCATTACTATCTAAATAAGCATATTTCATGTTTTCAGGGAGTTGTTTCATCTCTAGGGAAGGTGGTTGCTCAATGGATGGGGTGTTTGGGACATCCGGGACGTCGAGAGCTTCAACTGCATAAACAACTTTATGGACAACTTCACTTGTAGGAGAAATGTTACCCTGCAAGGCAGCATCAATCTCAGCACATATAACACAAAGTTTAGTGTCAGTACAATCATCACATGAATAAACATCATCAAACCCAGGTAGAGATGGAAAATCAAGTGAAAACAATTCAGAAAAAGTGTCATCAACCAACTCATAGATCAATTCAATATGAAAAACAGAATGCTCCTACAAGGGATGTTTCATGGCATCGAAAATGTTAAATTTTGCGACAATGTCACCAAATTCCATGGACATGGTTCCATCGTCGACATTAATTTTTGTTTTCACCGTTTTCATGAACGATCTGCCTAAAATGATGGGCGATCTGCTTGAATTTGTTTCTCTATACATGTCCAAAATGTAGAAATCTGCAGGAAAAATCAAGTCATTAACTTGAACAAGCACATCTTCCACTACTCCAATAGGGCGAACATTGCTTTTGTTTGCCAGTTGAATGATTAAACATGTATGCTGCAAAAGACCAAGATCAAGGTTATTATAAATAGAAGTAGGCATAACATTAATGCCCGCTCCCAAATCAAGCATGCAATTTTCGAATTTACTATCCCCAATGGTACATGGAATAGCAAAAGTTCCTAGATCCTTGCACTTTTGGGGTATGGCCTGATTGAGGGATGAAACAATAGCTTTTTCAGGTGAATGTTTAGGATGGATAAGGGCTGAAATGTTTCGTCCCAAATTTACTCTTTCATTGCCCTTCAACCTTCTCTTACTTGTAACACCTCAAAATTTGCCCTCCTCTCTTGGGACTAGCTTAGCATATTGCATTGCATTTCTTAAGTCATTAGTCATTAGCATGTTGCATATCATATGGCTACATTGAGCAAGTCATCCTCCTAGGTCTTGATCAGAAGATAAAGAGGTTAAGGTGCAAGCTAGGGTTTCATTGAACTGATCACTAATCATCTGAGGGTTGGTGATTCAAATTAGGGTTTCTTGGTTCTCAAGGAGGGTTGAGCTTTATCTTGGTTGAAATGGTACATCATCACCATCATGGTTTTGTCATCACCAAGAGATTGATCATATTCCTTGAGATTAGGGTTTTGACCTCTGGTCAACCCTAATCAGTTGTATTGGGCCAATCAGGGCTTGTGAAGAAGATGAGGTTTTCAATGGGTATGGGGATCATCATATGATTGTATTGAGCTTATGGAAGCTAGGGCTTCATCATTGAGCCATGGCATCAGGAGTTTGAGGCTCAAGTTCATCAGTCAAGCTGAAATTCATCTATCAGTCAGAAGAAGTCAACTGTGGTCAACTGTGCCTGAAATGATGGATTTGGAGGTGGGAGAGGGTTAGAGACACTTCATTCATGTCCAAACAAGTTTCATTTGACATTTCAAAGATCAAGAATGAAGAAAATAAAGTCAGATGGAAACTTTCCAAAAATAGAAAGTGACTTGTAATTGAAATCTGCCAAAAATGGAAAGTTTTTCTCCTCAAAATTACATGTCCAAAAATGCTCCAAATGAACATTTGTTCAACATGAAAGTTGTAGATCTTGCTCTCACCTTTCCAAAAAGTCTAAGAACATGAATTTCTCATGTGTGGTTGGCAAGTTATGGATTGATCATTGTCAAAAAAAGTGGAATTTCAAAGTGGCATAACTTTTGATTCACAAGGCCAATTCATGTGGTTCTTTTTTTGAGCAAACTCCATTTGACATGCTTTATCATAATCCATCATCACATTTCATCAAAACTCATCACATAAAAAGTCCATTTTTCAAGTGGATTTAATTTGAAAAATGGAGGGAAAAAGGTGTTTTTGTAAAATATTCATTGTTTTCACATGATTCCTTTTGCACTAGCTCACAAATGCCATTTGAAACTTGCTCAAACCAGAAAATTCCACTGTTACATTGCATTGCACAAAGGAGGTGAATTGACTAATTGGCATTTAGCATGAAAACTTACATTTTCACTAATCCATTCCATTAGCACTAAACATGTTCACTAACATCATTAACATAACATATAAAAGCATAATTGTAACTGTTTTCATCTTAACCATAACAGAATTTCAGATCTAGATCCAAAATTGCACAATTCTCTCAACTTTTCATCTTCACTTTTCTTGCAATTTCTTCACAAACCTAGCCAAATTCTTCATTGCTTCATCATCTACAATCATTGAAGAAGCTTTTGGAAGCAAAATCTTGAAGAATTCAAGAAAAATCAAGGACTGTTAAAGTGAGGTGCAACAATGGCAAATGGAGATTTCATCAAGATCGTGCGTTATTGAGCCAAGGCCTTGCATCCATTCACTTCTACTAGCATCGTAGAACATCTGTTTTTGCTTTTGGAAGCTTGAAACGCACGATTTAACAACTGTCCTCAAATTAAGGTGAGTTTTCGACTTCAATGATTCTTGAAATTGTTTGATGCTTTGGATAGATCTTGTTTAGTAGAGAATTCTGCACTTTGAACCACTAAATTTGGTTGAGAAACAAGGAAGTTATGATGATTTGAAGTTTTGTGCACAAATATGTTTGCATTCGAATTTCTTAAATCATGAGGAATTAGGTTAAATTAATTTGAGATTGTGAATGTACGTGGAAAGACCTTTCCATTGATGTAAAGTTTGTCCAATTTGGTGGAGATTTGTTCTTGGACCTATGAACATGAAGAACACATGAAGAACATTCAAAAAATTTCCAGAAAGTGCTTTTTGATCCAGTTTTCGCGCTACTGTTCATGGCCAGCGTGTTTGAGCACCTTTTTTTCAAATCCGGACCTCCCTTCGATCCTTGCCCACACCGTTTCCACATTTGGCCTTTCCATTTTATTTTCACATGCTTACATGATTCACATGGCGCCATTTCACATTTTTTTATTGTTTCATGACACTAAATAATTCATATCTCATTCAATTTTTATCCAAATCACATGCAATGTTTTGTGGAATGATCCTTGTAGTCTCTACTTTTTTTTGATAATTTTTAATAAAATTGTGCACGTGTAAATTTTGGAATGGCCTAGGGTTTGTTTGGATGTGTCATTTGTTGCACCATGCTTGGTATTTTGATCATGAAATGATGATGCTTAATTGGAAATTCTTGAACTTTTGTATGAATATTCTAGACTCATTCCTGGTCATTTTGGTATATGGTTTGTGATTTTTACATTCCTGGATTGAGAGATATGACATGATCATTAGAGGTGTGATAATTTGTGTCACACCATGTCTTACTTGACTCCCTGATTTTATTTTCCATGCCATATGAAATTGGATTGAGCTGAAATTTTGCATGTTGATGTTTCTGGATGTTAAGCTCACATGTGAATTTTTCTGGATTTTTTGAGTGCATTTCCAATTTGTTTGATAATTTCTCCCCTGTTTGACCAAATGTGGACCTTTTGTGAGTCATGTTTTTAAATGTTTTGTGAAATTCTGGATATGCATTGGATGGACTTGAAATTTTGTGGAGTGATTATAGACACATTAAAGTTTGTCATGGTTTTGGTTTGGTGCATTTATCCTGTTCCTACACTGTTTTATGCTTGCTTGAAGTTGATACATGATATTGTGCCTTGTTTGGACTTGTATGAGCATGCTTTAACTTGATGAATTTAATTGACTTGCTTCCTCTTATCCAAATGGCCTGAAATTTGGTATGTAGATCATGTTGTTAATGCTGTTTAGCTGTGATTTTTTTTGGGAATTTATTGAATTGTTTGTGAGTTGATTTGAGTTGAACCATTCTGTTTGGTCCTTTGAGGTTCTAAATTGCATGTTTTGTACTCTTTGCCTCATGAAATGATAATGGTTGATGATATGAACATGAGACCAACTGGATTTGATTCTTATTTGATTGATATTGATTTTTGATAAGTTTCATGTTCTGTTTTGACTTATTGATCCTATTTTGACCCTAGTCTTATACTAGTGGTTTGTGTTCTCACATTTGAGCTTTGTTTCAGGTCAAAGAGCACAATTGCTTATACTTGATGATGTGCACTCAATTGGGATTGGTTTTTTGCTTGTTTATGACTAACTTGAGTTTGTTTTGTAGGCATTGAGAATTATGCTTAGGCCTTGTGGCTTGCACCTTTGTGCATTGATGCTTGCTATCTGTTTGTGCTGTTGACTTTTAACTTGTCTGTTTAACTGTTTGAGCTGAGTACTGATCATATTAGATTGATTTCAGGTACCTTAGTTGCTATAGTTCATTGTGAACTTGCTTTTGCTGTGGCTTGGTTGTGTTAACCAATTGAGGTAGAATCACTAACTCCATGTAGTCTGGAAGACCTGGCCTGTTACTTGGCCAGGCACCTGTCTGAAGTCCTCCTTAAGAGGCAATGCTTGTGCTTGTTTATTTTTGTCCCCAAGCAGGAAAAGACCTTTGTTAAGGCAATTGGAAGACACAAGAGGTGTGTAGTCCACCTCCTGCTAATCTGTTGAGTCATCCCTTGGCTCACATTACATGTTGATGCCTTGAGGATATTAACCTAAGATCAGTTGAGTCAGTGTCATAAGTGTAGAAGGGTTCCCACTTTCTGGACCCACACTTCATTGTCTGAAGCTCTCCCAGGCCAGGGATAAGAGCTGTGAGGCACACCCCTCACTCACCTTTCATCTGGCTTCACTCTGACTCTCAATGTCAGGGTTAAGAGCTAACATCACTCTGATACAGTTGACTTGCTTTGGCAGTCTAACCCTTGTTTGAGCCACCTCTGTTTGGATATAGTGTGTGCTATTTGTAATTGTTTGCTTTGATTGCTTTGCCTGTTTAGGATTAGCTTGCTGCCTGTGCAAGTTAGGATAGAAACCATGACTTAGGGATGATATGCATGATAATATCTAGGCTCGAGTCCAGCTCCCTAGTAGTGTGTCTCCCTTTGTATCTGGTTAGAATTTCTTTCCCGTTCAGGGGAACTACGTCGCCCTGATCCTCATACCAGATGAGGTACGTAGGCAGGAGACCGTGCGATGTCTCTCCGGGTACTTTTTTTTTTCTTTTTTGTGTGTGTTTTCTTGACAGTTACTAGGCTCGAGTGCCTGACTCCTTAGTAACTTGTTGCTTGTTTGTTCTTGTGTGTCAGGATATGGATGTAAGGCCAGCGATTGGCTGTCCGTATCCTGATTGTGTTTGTTTGGTTCGGAAGCTGATGTAAGTCCAGCAATTGGCGTTCGGGTTCCATGTTTGCCTTTTTGTGCGTGTGTTTTGTTTCGGCGTGCGTGAGCCGAACTACGGCAGCTCTGATTCTCGTTCCAGACGAGATACGTAGGCATAGGATGCGATATCCTAGCGAGCCCTCTCCCCTCTTTCTCCACCTGTGTTGTGTGTGTGTTTGTGTTTGTTTTAGCAACCTTAACCTATCTTTTGAGCGTGGATCCCGTCAAGTACGACAGATGCGTAGGGGTGCTAATACCTTCCCTTCGCATAACCGACTCCCGATCCCATTCTCTTTGGTCGCGAGACCATGCTTTTCCCAGGTTTACTTCGAGCGTTTCCTTTCCCTCTTTTGGGATAAATAACGCACGGTGGCGGCTCTGTGTTGTTTTTGTTTCAGCCCGCCGGTTGTTTTTCGCGGATGCGTCACTTGTGCACAAGTCTTTTAGAAATCTTGCATACTTTGGAACCTGCTTAATAACATCAAGAAGCAGAATGTTTACCGCCACTTTTCTGAACACATCTAAAATCTCTCTCTCCTTGTCTCCATCATCAGTCCTTTTATTTTTCAGTATTCTATGTGGGAAGGGAACTGGTGGCACATACTCCTTCTCTTTTTCTTTTTCAGTTTCTACCACAACAGAGGGTTCAGTTTCTATCATAAAGGAAGAAGGTTCAGGTGTTACCTCAAGAATTTTTTTATTTTTTCTGGGGCTGGTTCTTTTACCTTCCCGGATCTCAACAAAATTGCACTCACATTAGCATTAGGGCCTTTTGGATTCACAATTGTTTGGGAAGGAAGTTGGTTTGATCCTTGGGCTTGCTGCATGGCATTCATCGAAGTGGCAAGCTATCCAATCTATGTCTGCAAAGTCTGAATACTGGAATTTATTCGTTGCTAAAATTGGAGATTGTTCACAACCATTTGTTTGACAAGATCCTCTAATGAAGGTCTGAAAGGTGCAGATGTGGAGACTTGGGTAGTGGTTTCTGGTTGTGTCAGGGGTATGACTAATTGTTGTTGGGTGGGCTGCTGGCTTCCATATCAAAAGTTTGGATGCTTCCTCCAATTGAGGTGATATTTGTTGGTGGACAAGTCAGGAATGTTGTACCCTTTCTGATTGTTGCTTTGGTTGAAAAAGTTAGATGCATATGCTTGAGGCAACTGAGTGACCGACTCATCTTGAAGAATAGGACATGTGTCAGTTGGATGTTCAGTAGAAGTACAAATACCACACAACTTTGCTGTTTGAGGTTTACTCACTACCATTTGTTTCACTAAAGAAGTAAGCTCTTCAATTCTGGTTTCTAAAGCCTTGTTGGAAGAGGAAACCTGGATGTCATTCACACCTTTTGTTTGGACCATAGAATTATTTCTGGTTGTGAACTATTGGGAATTGAGTGACATGTTCTCAATCAAGGCTTTGACAGCAACTGGAGTTTTATCGGCAAGTGCTCCACCACTAGCAGCATCAAGAATGTTTCTATCCATTGGTGACAATCCCTCATAGAAATACTGAATAAGCAGTTGTTCAGTAATTTGATGTTGAGGGCAGATGGATACTAATTGTTTGAATCTCTCCCAATACTCAGCCAATGACTCATTTCCCTGTCTAATACCACATATATCTTTTCGGATTGATGCAGCCCTGGAGGCAGGAAAGTATCTCTCTAGGAAGACTCTCTTCAAATCATTCCAAGTCATGACAAAATTTGGCTCAAGATAATATAACCAATCCTTGGCAGCACCCTGTAGTGAAAACGGGAAGGCTCTCGGTTTGGTGTGATCTTTGGTGATTCCTTCAGGTCTCAATGGTGTAGAGCAAACAACCTGAAATTCCTTAAGATGCTTATGCGGATCCTCACCTACAAGACCACTAAACCTTGGCCACAAGTGTATTAAACCAGATTTCAACTCAAAAGGAACAGTAACATCATCATATTTAATACATAAACTATTGTAATTCATATCAGGAGCAACAAGTTGCCTTAGTGTTCTTTCTTCAGCCATGTTATTAAAATCAAGTTCAGAATCATAATCAAATAAGTTATGCAAATAGTCAGAATCAGAATCGCTAACGGGTGGTGAACTAGTGCTAGCTTGATTTTCTCTACGACGTGCGTGCAAGGCTCTCTCTATCTCAGGATCAAAATAAAAAAGATCAGAACAACCAGACCTAGTAGCCAGAACTAATGCAACAACAAATGCGAAAATGCCAATAATGTCCCTATTAGGCAGAAACAAAAAAAAATGATCAAAATAAATTCAGAAAAATACAAAAACACAAAATTTAATCTAATTAGACGAAATAAGAGTTTTGGAAATTTTTTGGAATTTTTTTGAGACTATGGAAACAGTAAAAAATTCATAAAAAATAGAAAAAAAGATGAATTTTGGAAATTTCGCACGATTTTTCTGCTCCTAGTAGACAAAACAGAATTTGAATCGGACACAATTTTTTAGAAAACCGGGTTTTCGGACCAGGTCGGACGAACGGACGCGAATTGACCAAAACAGTAAATCGGAGGGCCAAAACACTACAATCAACACATATGACTCAACTAACGATTAAAAACAACAAGAATCCCCGGCAACAACGCCAATTTGATCCGCTGTCGCA
The DNA here is from genome assembly GCF_024323335.1 of Lathyrus oleraceus. Lineage (NCBI taxonomy): Eukaryota > Viridiplantae > Streptophyta > Magnoliopsida > Fabales > Fabaceae > Lathyrus > Lathyrus oleraceus. Next base: position 244,743,639 of record NC_066584.1, read on the forward strand.
CACAGGTCAAAACGAGTAATTAGAAAACTGTAGTTTAGCGGAAGCGACAACTCGAGTATCGTATCGCAAAGATTTTTGTATTATTCTTAACCTAATGAAATCGATTTAAGGGGGGTTTATTTTAGTAGTCGATTTAGAAAACAAAGCAAAAAAAAGTGATTAAAATAAGCGATTATAAAATAAGTCAATCTACTATTTTTGGTTTCCGGCTAATCACTGGTTTTTACCTACCAATTCCCTAAGCGACTTCGATCTCTATTCGATTCAAATTCGATTGACAAGCGCAATAGATATATGGCAGATTTATATTCCTATATTTCGAATTAAGCAAACGGATAAATACAATCGTGAATTAAGCAAACACAATTTACAAACGCAATTTAACGACAAAGTGACGAAAACGGCGATTAATAGTTAGGAATGCAATCATACGAATTTAATCAAAACCATTCCATAAGATACAGATTAAGAAAATGAAATTTCATATAATAGAATTGAAAGGGAACGAAATTAAATTGATAGAATAAAAACCTCAAAGCCTTGGAAATTCGGTTACAGCAGATTGACTCTAGAAGATTAGTTCCTCTTCATGATCGCACAAAAGCAAAAAGTTATGGTGAATAATGTGTGTTTTCTACAGTACCACGGCTTCCCTTTTAAACAGAATAAGGGTTTCACTTATAATTCAAACTGGGCCAGAAAACCTAAATTTGGCCCAACAAATGACCCAAAAGAAATTATTTCCTAAAGTACGAAACTACAATGAATTATTTGAGACGTTTGCACTCTGAATCAACTTTTAGATTCAACATGAAAGTTGTAGCCCTTTCTCTTAGCTTTCTGACACATGTTAAAGCACGCAAAACGGTATCCCGTAGCTCAAGTTATGATCTAAACAGTGGACAGGTATCAAATAACCGCTAAAATTGAAAATAGCAAACAAAAATAGATTAAAGGCAAACATGAACTTAATTCTAAAAACATAATAAAATATTAAAATAAGTAAAATAAACTAGATAAATGATTAAGTACAATTATAGAAGAATATGCATCAAAATGCACTGATCATTATCTTTCTCGGATACTCTCAATCTAGTAAAGCATATAGACTATACAACAAAAGGTTACTTATTGTTGAAGAATCCGTGCATGTTTCCTTTGATGAATCTTATCCGAAAATTGTCGGAGAAGGTATTATTATTGATGGTCTAGGTGTCCCTTCGGAAGATATAATAAAAGATCAAGAAGAAAAGAGTGTTGAACCCCATCCGGAAATAGCTGAGGAGGAGCCGGATCACATATCTGAAAAGAAAGAGGAGGATCATTCGATTAATAAAAATGGTCTTCCTTTGGAATGGAAATCTTCTAAGGATCATCCCATCGATAATATTCTAGGAGATATCTCAAAGGGAGTTACCACACGGTCAAAGATAAGTAACTTTTGTTATCATTTCGCTTTCGTCTCTCAAAGTGAGCCTAAAAACTCCAAAGACGCATTACTCGATGAACATTGGTTTTTAGCGATGCAAGAGGAGCTTAATCAGTTCAAAATAAATGAGGTGTGGGATCTTGTTCCCCCTCCGTGATACCATCGAGTAATCGACACTAAATGGGCGAAGATTTTATCAAAAGAAGATTTACTAAAAGTCTCACTGGACACTAAACTGTTTGGGATAACTATGATATCTAGATTAGATTGATTGATTTATAGGGAAGTAATGTCAAGTGTATATGGGTTTTCTACCCCAATGGATGAAAAAAAGTCCCCACTATTTGGGTTATTCACCGAGCCCACATGTTGGTCATCTATATTGGCCACAAAGAAGATAAATGAACGTAAACAACAAAAATGTGAGTTAAAGGCTAGAGGTGGCACCTGAGAAAAAGGTGAATCAGATAAACAATCGTAAGCAAGTTGAATGGGAGGTTGATGATGAACGAAGAACACATTACTCCAATAAAGAAGGAAGGCGATATAGCTAAAGTCAACATAATTCAGGAAATGAGAGGCTTGTTTTACGAAGGCAAAGTATGCTTTAGTTTCCGATAGGAGCGAAAATGTGTTTGAAATTCAAACATTCCTTATATAGAAAAGAAATATAATTAAACCAACGATCCAAAATGAAAGAAAATGGGAAGATGAAAAGAAACAGCCAGAGTTCTCCTAAAATATGCAAAGGTACTCAAGTGCACTTAAGCATCCTAAAGTTGAGTATCACACTCCTTCCTTTGAATCTAGGGTCGCATGTACGAAAATTCTGTGAAATGTCTCAATGATGGGATTTGCATTTAATGCGCCTATCTTCTACTCTCGCCTACAAACAACCCAACATCTTGAGTTCAACACATATTTTGAAAGACTTCCCGTTCGACACGTCACAACAAATCTTGAGGGAAACTGTTCTAGATCGCCCACGAGCCCAATATAGAAGTGGTCCACTTAACAGTTTTGAGTTCCAAGACTAAGGCAGACATGGGTTATTAACTATCCATCATATATATTAGCATACGTAAGACTTAAGGTACCCACACTTTTTCTATACTTCACTTTATCCTTTTTTGTAGACTTATTCATTTACTTGAACGTTAGAGTATTAATCTTGCAGATCTACCATCGCGTTAGGAATCCACTACATCAATTCATCTGTAAATTGTGTTCTAGGACGAAACTAAAAATTAAAATTTATTTTAGTTTTTGAAAAAAAATTTAAAAGCACAACACAAAAATGGATTTTAATTTTTGAAATTTCAAAACATTATTTTATAAAATTTTATATACTATGGAGGCTAAATTGAAAAATAAATAAATAGTTTAGGAAACAACTTTTTTTAAAAGTGATAGTCCATGATTAAATTGATAATTTATTCTATTAATAATATTACACAAAATAAGCTCGAAACAATTTTTAAAAAGAGTCACTTTAGTTTAATTTTTTTATATTTTTTTGATAACTTGAATTAAACCGATAGAAAATGACTTAATTTGATTCAAATTTATACATTTTTTAATCATAATTTTATTATAAAAATTCTAAAAATAAATAGTAAGATTTTATTTGTGTGAATTATTTGAATTTTTTAAAATAGATTTTTAAATTAAAAAAGTTTTTATCAAGTCTTATAATTATTATTTTATTTTCAATTATGTTTTTCTATTATAGATTGAATAATCCGCGATCACTCACATTTCAGATAATTTCCCAAACAACCCCACTTTGAGAAAAAAATATCATAGCATTGGTGTCAGACTAATTGACGATTACCTTTTAATTTAAAGAGGAAACGTCAATTGAATTGTCTTTTGCACCTAGTGCTGCCAATCCAATTGACGCCTATTTAAGAGGAGACGCCAATTGGTCTGACACCTATGTGTGTTATATATTTTTTTTTGTATAAATAGAGGTGTGGTGTCATTCATTTTTCCATATCTCTTCTCATTATATTGCAAACATGGTTCATCTTCGACGCCGCAATGAGAAAGTGATTTATTCGAGAGACAAGTCTCCGATGGAGATGCTCTTCTGGAACATCTATAGTTTCAAGCAACTATAGAGGGAGTTGGTTCGTTGGTTAGACTGAGACATACTTGAAGGCGAAAAAATTAGAAGTATTGAGAGACACGTTGTCGTACGTGGGTGGGTGTGAGTTAAAAATGATAAGAATGCGAGGGAAATGATGTTTGGACCAAATGGTATCAGTTTGATTGTTGTAATCAGTTAGAAATGTTGTGTTTAAATATTGTGGTTAAGTATTTTTATTTGTTTTGATATCTGATTTCTTGTTGGAAAGTGTTGTTGTTTTTAAATGTGTTTAAGTTGGGGTGATGTTTGTTGTTAACATTGTTATAACAAAAAGTTATTAATATATTAAAATTAAATGTTACAAAAATTGAAAGGAGGTACTAAATTTTGATACAGAGGTTGCTCAGAGATTGAGACAATTTTTCCTATTGTGTCTAGGTTGACGACATATACTACAAGTCGTCCTTTTTTCTATTCTAATATGTGTGCTGTTTGATAATCCTTTTTTCTTTCGTTGCCTCTCATCGTTGTGGTTCTATTATGCATGTTATGTATTTATCCTTATTAAAACATGTAGATAAAATAAGAAGTTATAGTTTGGGGTCCGCTTGTTTGGCTTATCTTTATAGATCTTTGTATAAAAATGCACACAAAAACACATCTATTTTCTGGATGCGTTATTTTGCTCCAAGCATAGGATTGATCCAGACTACCGTCCCTAGCGCCCGTCAACCATAACCCGTTCACATTCCCGTACACACAAAAGTAAGTTCTTAACATTAACTATACTTATTTTACCGATTATTATCTCTAAATAATATATTTACTTTTTTGGTGTAGATGGTCGGCCCGTAGTATGAGTTACAATAGATGTCCTATACACTGCATTACCTAGTATTGCAATCTCTTAGATCACATTCGACCAGCAGATGTATTGCCATTAATCTAATTAATTTGTAATAATTTGTTTTTAATATTAATATGAGTTAGGCCATCTCAGTCAACGATATTAGTCTTTTTGGTATTCGTATGTAAACGCATATTAATATTAATAACAATTGGTTCGATTTCGACTTTTATATAAAATGTCCATTATTTTTCAAAAAAAAATTACATAACATACATAGGTGCGAGATCAATTGGTGCCTCCTCATAAACCTAACACAAATGTGTCAATTGAATTGACAACACTAGGTGCAGAAGTCAATTCAATTGGTGATTCCTCTTTAAATTAAAGGGCATTCGCCAATTGAACGGGCACACGTGCTTCCATGTAGGGTAGTTTGAGAAATTATATTATTTTGAATTTCTTTTAAAAGTAAATTATTTGAATAAAAAAAAATAAAAGAAATAGACCACAAGTATATCTCATGACTAATTCAAACATATGAAAGTCAATTTTTTTTAAAGATTGAAGCATAACCAATTTAATATATTTAAATCAGAACTAAACAAAAAAAATGTCTCAACTAATTTATAAGTTTAGATTGCACCTAAGCTAAAATAATGTATAAACATTTCATCCAAATTAAAACTTGATCGAAAAAATAGCAAGTGTACTATTTTTGCCGATGTAGTAATAAGAGGGATGTTTCCCAAAGATCGATCTCGAGGATTGCGCAACATTATAAGGGTAAACAGTCACTCAATTGAACAAAAGTATGGTTTTGGAGAATTCATTGTAAGGAAAAATATAACAAATAAATATTTTCACAAGTTAATATGATATGTCAAGGAAGGTGTATAAAAATCTCCTGTAATGACCCTTGAGTGTATATGTCCTTAATACTGAACATTGTTTCAATTACCGGATCTTAAGATTACTTCCCCCTAAGACCTCGGAGGGAAACCTTTGGTATTCAATCGAATCTCTAAGTCCTTAGGTGATTATGATGAAACCAAGCATTTTAATTTAACAAGAATAACCCGGTAACCATAGGGTATCCCTAGTCCTAGGTGATATCTACTATGGTTTCACTGTATAAAAACCTTAACCATTGCAGTCCTGCTAATCGTTAACCATACATCAATCTTAATTTTTGCCATAAAGAAAACAGTACGCGAATCATACAGTGAAATTGATAACAAATAACATATATTAAGGAAAATATAACATCAGAGTCATTACATGATCAATTCAGAGACACCCCTGGCATTGGGGGGTTTAGCCCATCATATTATTCAAATCAGATACAAGATAAAATTGAGACATTACAAAAAGTTTGAAATTCTGTTGATCTTCAATCGCATCCGTTCTTGAAGGATCTCCGTTCTTCTTCGCTTTCCACTACTTCAATCTTGATCGTCTCTAATTTTTGCTCGTCTCAAAAGTCCCTCTCTCCATATTCAAATCTTCTGTAAATAGTTCCTGATGACAATTTTTCTCTCGTAAAAGTCCAAAATGCCCTCCGGGATAAGTTGTGCCAAAAACAACACAAAATTGGAAAATCAAGTGCCCAAGCCAACACTGACCGTGTTAGGCAACACGCCAGGCTGTGTTGGGCTTCTAGAGCACAAGGCCTGGACACGCCTGCTCAGGGAGGCTGACACGGGCACCCGTGTCAGCTCCCTGTTTTCCTCTTCCATGACACTTCTCCTGACACGACCCGTGTTGGGCAACATGGGTGGCCGTGTCAGGGCTACTGTAGGTCCAATTTTCTTCTTCCAATGGGCCTGGAACGTCTGATTTGCTTGTCTATCCCTCCGGTGCACTTGTTTACACCTGAAACCAAAAGAACTACCACAAAAGGATATAAAATGGAGTATGATGATGCATATAACATGTAATCAACAAATGGAAACAACAATACCAAACATCTAAATAACTAAACAAAATAATAAAATAAGTGGACTAATGTGTTACCGACTTCTTACAAAGGTGCCGAATGAGTGTCAGAACACAAGGAGAATCGGAGACTGATCAAAACCAAACAAAAAAATATATAACTGTCTAAAATCTTTACAAAATAAAAAAATGATCCATTACTAATGTCTAATTAATTATAAACCACAACTATCAATCGCGTTTTAAAGGTTTAATTAGATTTTAAATCTATTAACTAAATTGTTTGTTTCACGTTGTTCTCCTAATTAATAAACTTTTTTTTTGTTGCCTTCTAAGTATACTTCAATTAATCAACTTGATTCTTTCTTTTAGTTTTAATTATAAAAAAAAATTAAGATGTCTCATTTTTAAAAGAACTCGTCCACACTTGACCTCTGGTGTAACTCCAATTCGTGCAGGAACCAAAGAATTGTGGATATCTTTCACTTGATCCAAAACTCTATATGATGAGAATTCTACTCATTCATATGAATAGTTAACTCTTTAATCAAAGTAGGGTGAGAATTCTACTCATTCATGTTGCAAATATGAAGTATGGTAGTCAATGAGGTCATACCCATATAATGAAACAAGTGGAACGTGAATATGTAACATCTAGTTATAAAGTTGTGAGGGCATTCTTTATGACTAAATCTTGACAGTATGATCAAGACTAGAATACCACATGGAAGCTCTTGAACTCAAGGATTCTATTCATTGTATAATGCAAAAACATTCTACTGTTCATCATATTGTACATGGGCAATAAGGGCGACCAAGTAACCATCAACACACAAGTTAACAAGTCATTTGACATCAGTTATACCCTAATAACAAAACTACAATACTAAACATGTGTGTATCAATTGTATACACTGCCTAACTTGTAGCCTTCACCCATCCGTCTTTGTTTTTCTCTATATGCTATGTAACCCTCCATTAATAGCCAAAATTTCTTGAACTTGAATATATTCAACACTCTTAAATTTCAAATTCTACTTTTTATATACAAACGATTTTACATGAAAAAGAAAGAACAAATATCTAATTGATATATGCTTACGAATAGTAAACCACCTTGGTAAAGAATCTCTCTCAACCTCTTTTAAGATATCAGAAGTATCATCAAAATTTTTTTTTTGAAATAAATTAAAAAGTGAGAAGGTTTTTGAGGTTTAGTGCAAGATAATCATTTGCTAATAACAACATCAAAGGTTTGGATGTTTTGCGCAAGAGAAACAATTGCTAAGACACTATTAAAAAAGTAGTATTTAGCGTCAGTCGTTCTTTGACGCTATAAGCTAAAAACTCGACGGTACGATAGATTTAGTGTCAGATTAGCATCAGTGTTGGGGTAGGCTAAGTGGCTCGAAGTTAACATGTTAGCGTCAGTGAAAAATAGTCGAGTCTACTATAGCGTCGGCTAAGTCGAGCATATGCCGAGGTTAAACTGAAGCTAACGCAAAAAATCAAATTCCAAAAGTCAATAAAAATTGAATAGCGTGGGTCTAGCCAAGGCTAAAGTCAACATGAAAAGTCAATAAAATGTGTTAGTTTCGACTACACCGATTGAAGGTGGCAAGAAACACAAGAAATGAGGGTTTGAATTGAGTTTCTAAAAATGAAAGCTTTTTAAAAACCAACACAATCAAACAATAATACGAACAAGAAAAATAACACATTTATTTTTATATTGGTTCGTTGTTAACGAAGCTACCTCCAGTCCACCCTACCAAGGTGATGTTGTCTCTTCAACAAGGACTTAATCCACTATAAGAGAAACTAATTAGAGACACCACACAGACAAACCGTCTTTGTCTTCTTGAGTCTATCTGACTAAAACCTAGTCACTCAAGAAAATCACTCAAACAAATGAGATTTACAAGAATGTGTTTACAAGTATTGTTTTTAAGAAAGCAGATTAACACAAGTTAAATACAATGAATTTCCCACACAATAATGAACAAAAGTTCTATGTGTATTTACAAAAACTATACACATAAAATATATACTTTAATAAAAGTGTTGGATATGAGCACGTGACCTAGCAATTAGCAACTTGTCCAATTTTTCAAGTCTCCTTTATATGGCAGTTAAAAGATTCATTGGAGGGTAGAATTGGAATATCAAGAATGCATCTGTCTCCTTGTATAACGATTTGAATATTGGGAGGAAAAATGGTATAATAGTATTTCCTTAGCCCACAAAATCAGCGTAGTGGAGGGATGAATGATCTTGTACTGTGTACTATTTTTTTGACGCAAAATCTTTTGATCTTATCTTCAAATCTTCAGAGGCTTTTGAATAAATGATGTTGAAGTATGCTTAGAAGGATCAAGATACTAGTTGAGAGAATATTTAGAATCTCGGTCTTCAGAGTCTTGACACAGTTCCTCAGAACCTGGTCTTCAGAGTCTTCAAATCTTGTTCTTTAGAGTCTTCAGAACTTGAGAGCGCATAATCTTAAAGGCTTGACAATCCTTCAGAGACTCTTCAATCAGAGCCACAATCAGAATCTTTAGCACAACCGTTCATCAGAACCGTTGTCTAAGATCTTTCTAGAACTTGACAGCATCTTGTAAAGCAATGTGTATCTCTTCAGAGTCAGAGTGTTTTGAGTCCCGAATCTGATGACATCACACGTCAATTTTTCAGAGTCAGAACCTGTAAGAAAAAACTACACACTAGATAAAAAATATTAGTGTATACAATTTTTCTCTAAGAAACAATGCATTGTTATTATCAAAAATAAAGGTAAGATGCAGAGCCAAATATTGTTCTTACAATTTCCCCCTTTTTGATGATGACAAAACCATGTATTTTGATGAATAATTTTTACTTGGTTTAATCACATAAAAATATCAGAGTGAGGTTTGTAAGCTCTCCTTGAATTTTATATTGTTAAAAGTTATTTTTCAACTTAGAATATCGGAGTTAGATTTGCAAGCTCCCCCTGAATTTAAGACTTAAAATAATCTTAACACATATAACAATTTCAATCAACATAAAAGAAATAACTTGCCATAAGGCAGAATCCTGGTTACTATGGATGTAGTAACTTCTCAGAATGCAACAGTTTGTGTACAAAAGTATTTCAGCTAGAATTGACTTTGCTTAAGTGTAAAAAAGTATGGTCATCAACCTCGTCACAGAGCATGATTTGTCAGAGCTTTCATATGCTTGGTTGTATGCATGTCTGGTTGTTATCAGAACTTATATACGCCTGGTTCAGAACTTCGTCTGGTTCATAACTTGTATACACTTGGTTCAATACACACCTGGTTCACTTGGACTTAGTTCAGAATGTGAATATACATGGTTAACTACAAATTGTCTAATTAACTATTCAGAACATATGCCTTGTTCTCTTGAACTCAACTCAGCTTGGTTAATGTCTTAAAACCTAAAACACTTGGTTAACATGATGAACTTATTCAAAGTGCCTAGAAAAGTTACCAATGTCAAAATTAATGTTAAAGACATGTTTGGGCTTCGGAGTTGGAATTAGGTATATCAATATCAATCATTCTTCTCCCCCTTTGTCATCATTCAAAAAGAAGTAAAGACAAAGTAAACCAAACAAAATTTCATTTCATTGATAAAATAATACAAGTACAAAAATGAAAAAGACTAAGAAAACATAAAGGTTTAAAAATAAAGGTTTAAGGAAGGGGTGGCAGTCTTGATAAGATAGCTCTAATCATCCTTTCAATCCTTGTTGTCTTCTCATCCCGACGCTTGAACATATCTTCCGTGTTGCTCAGTCTTTCTTTGACCTCAGAATTCTCATCCTGCAGAACTTCCAAAGTCTTCATGATGATTTCCTCATAAATCATAGTCTTCTTAATCCCAGAGACACTTCCAGCTTCAAGAGTCGTCTCAGAAGTAACTAAAACAGTCTAAACTGGTGAAGGAGGAGGGATCACTTATGGAGCAGGAAGAAGAAACGTTGGAGGAACCTTCTGAAGCAGAAGTTCAACTATACCAGAGAGTCTGGCATGAAAGTTCCTTTTGGATTCCTTCACTCACATAAGCTCCAACTCTTCAAAGTTGAATTTTATCCAACTTCTGAAGTTTTTGGTCAGAGCACACACTTCAGAGAAGTTTACGTTATAAGTACAAACTTCAGAGAGAGTATTTAGTCTGTCAACAACCTCACCTTCAAACTGTGAAAACAATTCATCCAAATAAGTAGGATGAATGTTGGTTTAAACTGAAGTTTGATTAGAATAGAGACAAGAGTTTCTATCTGAGACTTCAATGACCTCAACATTTGATTCAGACTATCTAACTAAATCATCAAATTCCTCAGGGTTGGGGTTAGGTTCAGATTGAACCTCAGTATCAGAGGAAATGGTAATGGTTTGGTCAGAAGAATCAAAGGTATAAGGTTCATTGTTTTTGATTCGTTATATGAATACGTCAATGACAGGTTCATCAATGAGAGGTTGATAGGGTGGAGTTGGTGGAGGGGGTGTGTATTCTGGAAAGGCACAAGATTTTGGCATGGTTAGGGTAATTGAAGTAGGTTTGGAAAAGTCAGAGTCAGAGGGATGGCTTTCTGTAATCAAAGGTTTGGGGGTAAAGCGAGTAGTTTCAAAAGTGGTATGAGTGTCTAAGGTTGGTGGTGTAAGGGTTGTGGTGGTGGTTGATTCAACAATTGTTGTATTAGGTATGAGGAGTGTGATAGAAATGGATGGCATAAATGTGGTGATTGTTTCATAAACACTAGAGGATCTAAGAGGAAGGGTGGTTATGGTTCCAAAAGGAATGTATGGTGGCGGAGAAGGTTATGGATGAATATATGAAGTAGAAAGAACAGAACACGCAGAGTGAAAAGGTGTCTCGGTCATAGGCGACTTACCATGATTCCTAGAAGGAGTCACTTCATAAGTCCTAGTAGACTCAGAATGGACAGACTCTACTGCTAGTCTCATTGTGTCTCTCAGAATGTCGAGTCGAGAAGTCCTAGTTACTTTGGTAGGGGGTCTAGCATATTCAGATGGTCCTTCCCCAGAATATTTAGTCTTCCCTTTTCTGTTCAGAGAGTACACGTCAAATGGATGATCTAGAAGCTCAACATGAGATAACACACCCGGATGAACACCTCAAGCCAAGCAGTCAACAATATAAATTTCCAGAAACTCTTTAGATTCTTCTTTGGAGAAGAGAGGATAGTCATGCAATATAATCCTTCTAGAACCAACAGACGCCTTGTCTAAAAACTCTAAATGGTTAAAAAGAATTATAATAAAGGACATGTTCTTTAGCTTGTGTTCATTGAAATTCTTCCTAATTTCAAATTCCACTTCTTTAGTCATTCATGCTTCCATAAGCTTCTGCACTAGCTTGCTTTCAAACAAGATGTCAGAAATTAACCTACCCAAAGGTGTCCAATTTATGATCTTATTAGATTCATTTCTTGTTTACCCAACCATTTCCTTAGATACTTGAAGATAATGGAGGGAAAGTTCATCTTGTTGCCACTTGACAGATTGTACAACATGTACTTCTGATCTGTGTTGATGTAATATAGAGAGTTTGAAGAAGGTTTGGGATGAATACACCCAAGAATAATCTTGAACCAGATCCTAGGTTCTTGATGAAGATGATTAGGATTGAATGAGGGTTTTCCATCTATAAAGATAACTTATGCGATCTCTGCCATCCTACTCTTCTTGGCAAGCATATCAAAACACTGTCTCCCATAACCATCATGACTAAGAAATGTAGCAATAGACTTCTCAGAGATAGTGATCTTTTGACCTAACACATATGACATCACTTAAAGATTCTTAGCAGTGGAAAATATCCATAATTGCTTTACCAACTTGGTGTAAACTGGTCCTTTGAGACGTTCGAAGTAACCTTCATATCCTTAAGTTCTAGCAGTTCCAATCAGATCATACCCATTAGCTTTGAGATTATCAAAATCCACCAATAACTCGCAAAGAACCTTTAACTTTTCAATTGGAGTAGAGAGTGTAAGCTCTTGAATTACTTCTTTGACTTGCTCTTTCTATTGATGTTGTTGTTGAACTTGTTGAGCATATTATTCTGAATCCATTGTTGAAGAAGAACAAAGGGTTTAGGGTTGCTGAAACTTTTAAGCTCAAAGAGAGAAAGTGTAGGTTGTGACTGTAGAGAAAGTGTGTGAAGTGGGTTTAAATAGAGTTTTTTACAATCATGAATTTTTTTAATAGTGCGAAAATTTGTGAAAGGGGTAAAGCGTGAAGATTTTACGTAATCTCAAGGTTTATTCACCCAATGTGTCACATCAGCAGATCAGAAACGGTTCAGTTTTCTAAGGCAACTCTCTTTAAAACTGTTCCACTAATGGAGACTGATTGACAGCTATTAAATTCAAAATTGTTCAGTATCCATAAGAGATATTTGTTTAACCAAACAAGTTCTGATTAGATACTTCTGAACTTATGAAACCTTCTCACTTCAGAAGACTCACACTTTCAGAACCAAAAACAAATCTCAGAGTCTCATTTAACCATTATGAGAGATTAACATTCTGAGAAAAACATCTTTTTCATTCTGGGCATACGTCCATTTTCAAAATTTTCAGAATGAAAATAAATCTATCTCCAGCAAGAGGTTTTATAAGGATATCATCCCATTGATGGTTTGTATCAATAAATTTTAAATTTTAAATTCCCTAATGAACATAGTCACATATAAAGTGAGGTTTTATCTCAATATGTTTTTCTCTAGAATGAAAACTGAAATTCTTAGATAAATAAATAGAAGAAGTATTATCACTGAGTATATGAATGTTACTCTCATATATCTAGAAATCTCCCAACTGACTTTTTATCCAGAGCATCTGAGTACAACATCTTTTAGTTGTAATGTATTCAACTTCAGTAGTTGAAAGTGTTATTGTTTACTACCTTTTGCTGGACCATGAGATCAAGTTGTCTCCTAGAAACTGACAACTTCCATAAGTGCTTTTCCTCTCATGTCTATCTCCAGCATAATCAACATCATAATAACCCACTAGCTTGTAATCTTTAGATTTTCTATAACGCAAGCCAAGGTTAATCATAACTTTCAGATACTTGAAAATCCTCTTAACAGCTATTAAGTGGGATTATCTAGGATCTGATAGAAAGTGAGCATACAAACAGACACTAAATGAAATGTCTAGTCTAGAAGCAGTCAAGTATAAGAGAGAACCAATCATACCTATGTATACCTTCTTTTCTACCTTAGCACTTACCTCATTCTTTTCAAGGATACATGTAGGATGCATATGAGTCTTTGACATCTTGCATTATAACATGTCAAACTTCTTTAGAGGTTCCTTGGTTTACTTGCTCTGATGAATGTATGTTCCCTCTGGACTTTATTAATTTGAATCCCCAAAAAGAACTTGAGTTCTCCCATCAGACTCATCTCAAACTCTGCCTACATAGACTTAGCAAACTCCTTGCACAAAGTAACGTTAGCAGAACCAAATATGATATCATCAATGTAAATTTGAACAACAAGTATCTCACTTTTTTAATGACTTACAAAACAAAGTTCTATCAACCTTCCCTCTAGTGAAATCATTTCCTAAAAGAAAGTTGCTTAGTCTCGCATACCATGCTATGTGAGCTTGTTTCAGACCATACAATGATTTCTTAAGTTTGAAAACAAAATATAGATTTTTAGGATTTTCAAAACTAGGGGTTGGTGTACGTAAACTTCTTCAATAATGTAACCATTCGAAAATGCATTCTTAACATCCATATAATATAAGATGGTTTTATGATTAACAACAAAGGAAATTAAGAGACAAAAGTAGACTATAACCTGCCAACTGGTGCAAAGGTTTTTGTATAGTCAATCCCCTCTTGCTGACTATAACTTTATGCTACCAATCAAGCCTTGTTTCTTACTACCTCTCCTTGTTCGTTAAACTTATTTCTGAAGACCCACTTTGTTCCAATAACATGAGTTCCTTTTGGTCTTGGCACAAGATCCCACATGTCATTTCTGGAGAATTGATTGAGTTCCTCTTGCGTAGCCATTGTGTCCAAAAGTGCTTCATCAATTGATGTAGGCTATATCAGGGACACCAAACCCAGAAGAGTCTCTTCATAAGATCTAAATGAAGATCTAGTTCTGATATGTTCGGATTTGTCTCCTATAATCAATTCTTCAGAATATGAAGATCTTTGTTTCTGCCTTCTCAGAGGAGTCTGAGCTTCAACAACTTATGGTTGAGCAGCTTCAGAGTATTTTTCCTTATCATCTTTTGCTTCTGAAGTCTTACCTTCAGAACCTAAAGAAGTGATCTCAATATCTGCTAATTTTTTAACTAGCTTTAACTTTTCAGAGTTAAGCTTATCATCGAATCTGACATGGATTGATTCTTCAACAATCGGTGTCTCAGCATTATATACTATATAGCCTTTTGAGCATTCAGAGTATCCTAACATGATGCACTTGTGTGCCTTATAATCAAACTTGCTCAGATTCTTCTTAGTGTTCAACATAAAACAAGAACATCCAAAAGGATGAAGATATGAAATGTTGGGCTTTAGATTCTTCATAGGGAGTCTTACCCAGAATAGGTCTTATAGAGATCTCGTTCTGAATGTAACATGATGTGTTTACTGCCTCTGCCCAGAAGTGTTTAGCCATATTAGTCTAGTTGATCATGGTTCTGGCTATCTCTTGCATGGTCTTATTTTTCCTTTCTACAACTCCATTTTGTTGTGGAGTTCTAGGGCAGGAGAAATCATGGGAAATGCCATTAACATCAAAGAGTTTTTAAAAATCTTTATTTTCAAATTCTCCACCATGATCACTCCTGTCTTTTACAATTCTAAGATCTTTCTCATTTTGCACTTGGGAGCAAAAGGTAGAAAACATAGAATGTGACTTATCCTTGTGTCTAAGAAATTTCACCCATGTTCATCTGCTGTAGTCATCAATAATGACTAGTCCATACTTCTTACCATTGACAAAAGCAATTTTCACTAGTCCAAACAAGTCAATGTGCAGAAGTTCCAATGATTTGGAGGTTGAAACAACATTTTTAGCTTTGAAAGAAGTTTTAGAAAACTCTCCTTTTTGACATGCTTCAAAAAGAGCATCTGAAGCAAACTTCAAATTTGGCAGGCCTCTAACTAAATTAAACTTATTTAGCTGAGAAATCCTCCTCATACTAACATGGCCCAATTGTCTATGCCACGTCCATTGCTCTTCATTTAAAGACATAAGACATTTTACATTTTTATTTTTCAAATCAGAAAGTCTTATCTTATAAATGTTGTTCTTCCTCTTTCCATTGAAAAGAACTGACCCATCCTTTTGATAGACAGATTTACAGGACTTTAAATTAAAAATAGTGTCATAAGCATTATCACTTAATTGACTTATGGACAAACATTTATGCATTAATTCTTCAACTAAAAGAACATTAGTAATGGAAGTGAGAGTAATGTTACCTACTGTGTCGGAGCCAATGGTCTTCCCTTTTTGATCACCTATGAAACCGACGATGCCTCCAAGCTTAAGTTCCAGGCTTCAGAACATATGCCTTCTTCCTGTCATGTATCGTGAGTATCCAGAGTCTAGGTACCATGACTGGTGTCTTAAATCCGCTTGCAAGGATATCTACAATATATATTATCTTATCCTTAGGTACCCACAACTTTCTGGGTCATTTTGGGTTAGTCTTCCTAGAGTTTTTAACAAACTTAAGTTTTTTGTGCAGGATATTTATACATGAATGCATGGTTGAAACAGGAATGAGGTTTTTCTTTAGCCTTAGTGTAATACCCCAAAATTTACCCTTCATTTTTCCTGGAAGCACGGGATTATGTTTTACACTTCATTAGCATCATACTAGGTCATACTCATTGCATACTGCATTAGTGATTTGGGAATCAGGTTTTGATTGATCACTCCTTGACAGAAGGAGCCCACACAAAGCAAGATTGAGAATTGGACTTCATTCTCTAAATATAGAAGTCTCAAGGGTCTCAGGAGGCCCCAGGTATCTTATTATGGTCCTCAGTTCATCAGTGAAGGATTCAGAGCTATCAGAGTATTCATCTGGATTAATCAAGAAATTAGGGTTTCATGGCTACTTGCAACAGGAAATGTTTGGTTGGAAGTAGAGGAGCTCATCCATGTCATGTTTGAAGAGGCATCTTGGCCTAGGAAGACTCACAATTATCTCAGAAAGATCCATTGGCAAACAGTGCAATCAGTTCCTGATCATTTTGCCCTAAAACTAGGGTTTGGTATAAAATCAGTTTATTTCTGATTCTTAGGGTGAAACTCTTTTACATGGCCCTCCATATGTCCACAAGGGTCTATATACAAAAATATCAGCTCTTTATTTGAGTTAGAGGTGCTTCAGTAGATCAATGGAATCGAGAATCAGACAGTTTGGGAAAAGTCAACTGTGGGGCCAGAAAAGTCAACTCCTGACATTTTGAGAGTGGAATCTCAAAATCCATGCCTAAGGGAGCCTACATGTGAAATTTAATCAAGGTTGGATCATGGATTCATCATTTAATCAGGAATTGGAAAAGTTACTTAATTTGGAAATGGTTGACTTTCCATTTAGGGCAAGTTTTCATGATTGTTGCACTCACTTTAAGCCCATTCCCCATCAAGATAAAAGATCCAATTAAAAATTTCTCCAACAGGAAAGTTGTTCCTCTTGTTCCAAGCTTTCTATAGATATAAAGTTTTCTCCATTTGGATTAAAATTGAGAAAGTTATGCTTAGTCAAAGTGGGACATATTTTTAGGACACTTAGAAAAATTTCTAAGTCCGAAAATCTTCAAAGTTTGTCAAGACTTCTTGGCCAGTTTTCTTGCACTTCAAGGCATCATTTGAAAATACTTTCTTCACAACAATTGTACCTTGCCATGTCCTCTTTCACATCCTTTTGGAATCATCTCATTTGGATCCATGGTTTGAGAGATACATTCACCTAAAGTGGGCACCATGACATGACTTTTTAGGCATATTTTAGGCCAAACTGGCCCAACCAGTTCTGCATGATGAAACCTGAACTTGAGGCCCATTTTTCACCTTCTTCCATTCATAATTTCAACTTGTGCTCAACATGAAAGTTTCTAAGCTCCATGATATCTTGCTACTGTTTGCATTATTTCTCCAATTGGTGACTTGAGCATCAAGTTACATGGCCATAAAGTCACCATCTTGGACTGTTTTCTTACTTGCCAAGCCATGCATAAAATCAGCACACGTTTTTTCCTCATGTGGCCATGCTTTGGATATTTAATCACTTAAGTTTGGCCCAAAATAACAACATTTCACACATCACTTGGCATTATTTTGGATTATGGATAAATCACTTATTAAAAAGCCCATGAGAACACTTAATCCACCCTATTTAAGAGGCTGAAACCCTAACGCTAAAGAGGCATTGGTGAACTTTCGAGCAAGGCAAGGCAGAGCATTAGAGATCTGTTTCATCAAACATCCACTAGGTAATCATCTTGCTCTCTCTTCCATGTCTATATATGGATATATTCCATGATTCATCATCATCATCATTACCATGCTCATCATTATTATCATTATTGAAATTCTAGTTATCAGACTTTAGATGTCACACGGGTTGTTATGACATCCAATTCTGCACAGACAGGAATTATACAGAACTTAAACGTAAGTGCAGTAATTAACACAAGTGATTGTTTACCCAGTTCAGTCCAACATGACCTACATCTGGGGGCTACCAAGCCAGGGAGGAAATCCACTATTAGTAGTATCAATTCAAAGCTAAACTCACCCGTTTACAACTTATCACTTAATCCCTACCCAATGCAATTTCAATCTTACACTAAGATCAGAGTTCCTACTCACTCCCCCTCAATCACCTCAGTGATTACTACCTTTAATCAATATTAAAGACAATTTGAAGTCACACTTCAAACAACTCTTGATTGTGCTTCACAACTTTAATCAAGATACACAACACTCACGCTTAAAAGCTTTGAGTGACACAACACTTACAACTCAATGAACACCCTATACCAAAACTATCATCAACGTGACAATGGCTTGGCTTACAAGATATGTCTAATACAAGACTCACAAAAATACAGCAGTGAAGTATGATGGACACACTTAATCTTCACGCCTCAAAATCCCCGAAACTGAATGAAGGAACGCCTTCCTTTTTATATTGCAGTACCTGGGATTTTGCACCTGTATTATCCTGAATTTAAGGTCACACGAGTTCCCATAAATTCAACATTTAGGTTACTAACAAATAGGCTATTTGTTAGGTTCATTAAATGTAACTTGGTTGTTGGTTTCCTGGTTTTTCTCTAAGCTGTTGACTTCCTGAAGAATAGCCCAAGAAAAGCTGAAACAGAAAACTGAACAACCTACAATATAGCATATGCTGTCAGGAATGAATGTCACGACATTCAGCTTGACATCAAGGTCCATATGCTGAGTCTGTTTTTCCAGAAAACAGACTGTACAATTTTGCTGACCTGTACATGATCAAAAAGACCATACCACAGTAACAGCTTACATTAATAAATGTTAAAGTGTCCAACTTAACATTTACACATTTGGCCTTAAGTTAGTTCTGTTATTCTCTTGAAGAACAAACTAAGTTACATGCTGAAGTATAGCAGAACACCACTCTGTCTAATGTTCAGTATCTGCTGTCAATGATGAATGTCATAACATCCAATTTGACATTCAGTCAGTAGGCCTTATGCCAGGTCTGGTCTTTCCTTGATAACCAGACTGGAAATAAATACTAAGTTCTAACAGAACACAGCTGTTCTATTCCTTAGTATCTGTTGACAGGTATGAATGTCACAGCATCCAGTTTGACATTCAATAAATCCTGTGTTAGCTAATCCTGCAGTAACTACTCAAGTGTGTCATGACATCAGTCAAGACATCAGAGTACAGTTAGATATTCTAACCTACAATGTAGTCACACATACATACTATGTCATGACATCAGTCAAGACATTTGTAACCAGCTAGTGTTTTACCATATAATGCAGCCAATTAAACACCTACAAACTCCCCCTTTGGCAAATTTTTGGCTAAAACACTTTGATCCCCATAACAGAGTTCATAGCAGCGGAATCACACACCTAGCAGGAAATAATACTAGCTAATACACTCAGAGTGGCAGTACACTCACACACATGGAAGTTAAAGAAAAACTTCACACAGCAGCACACACATACAGGGGAGGGAATCTGTCACGAGAGTCTGTTGTAGAGACCCACTCTGTTTGTCAGGGGTGGTGGTTATTACTCCCCCTTTTTGTCAAAAATGTTGCCAAAGCCAACAACAAAACCAGAGAATAATGACAGAATTACAGACTTGGTTTTACTCCACAGTTTCAACCAAGTTAGCATCCACTTGATCTTGCTTCACAGCTTTGATCAAGTAATTACCCACTTTTGCTTTACAGTAGGTACCACCATATCAGATGCCATGATTTTGTTTCTGACATCCAGAACCACTCCTGCATGAACAACATCCTTGAACTCCTGCAGGTACATTGGCCTTCTCACGGAAGGGTGTCTCCTTACCCTCTTGTAGCCACACTTGTTGCAAGTAGCATAGCTGTGATCTGTTGAACAATCAGAGCATAGTACCAATTGTTTAATAGGCAGAGATATTAAACAATACATCCCAAACATCAGTGGTTGCTATAAGGTCTCAGAGAGACATATTCCCAGTTTGCTCCTTAAGTTTTCAAACTGAGTAGCATCCAGAGCCTTTGTAAATATGTCAGCCAGTTGAAGGTCCGTGGCTACATGTACCAAAGTGATCACCTTGTCTTCCACCAGATCTCTGATGAAGTGGTGCCTAATGTCAATATGTTTGGTCCTGCTGTGTTGGATGGGATTCTTGGAGATATTGATGGCACTGAGATTATCACAGAACAATGTCATAACATTTTGAGTGACATTGTACTCAGTGAGCATCTGTTTCATCCAAACCAGTTGGGAACAACTGCTTCCAGCAGCTATGTATTCAGCCTCTGCAGTGGACAGAGAAACACAATTCTGCTTCTTGCTGAACCAAGATATGAGATTGTCTCCTAAGAAGAAACATCCACCTGATGTGCTTTTTCTGTCATCAGCACTCCCAGCCCAGTCAGCATCACAGTACCCAGATAGGACAGGTTCAGACCCATGTGAATACAGCATCCCATAGTCACAAGTCCCATTGATGTACTTGAGAATCCTTTTGACTTGATTCAAGTGGCTCACTTTAGGCTCTGCTTGGTATCTAGCACATACTCCAACTGCATAAGAAATGTCAGGTCTACTTGTAGTTAGGTAAAGTAGGCTTCCTATCATGCTTCTATATAAGCATTGATCAACACCAGGCCCTCCATCATCTTTGGTTAACTTCAGATGAGTAGGCGCAGGAGTCCTCTTGTGCCTAGCATTATCCATACCAAACTTCTTAACTATGTTCTTGGCATACTTGCTTTGGGAGAGAAACATAGAGTCCTCCATTTGGTTTACTTGCATTCCAAGGAAATAGGTCAGTTCTCCAACTAGACTCATTTCAAACTCAGATTGCATCTGGTGAACAAATTGTTGAACCATTTGTTCTGACATTCCACCAAAGACTATATCATCCACATAGATTTGAGCAATCATGATTTTGCCGTATTCATCCTTCACAAACAAGGTTTTATCTATTCCACCTTTTCTGTATCCATTTGAGGTTAGAAATTCGGTCAACCTTTCATACCATGCTCTAGGTGCTTGTTTCAACCCATACAAGGCTTTCCTCAACTTGTATACATGCTTAGGTTGGTTAGGATCACAGAACCCTTTAGGTTGTTCCACAAAGACTTCTTCATTCAAGTAGCCATTCAACAATGCACTCTTCACATCCATTTGGAATAGTTTAAACTTCAGGATGCATGCTACCCCTAACAGCAATCTGATGGACTCAAGCCTAGCCACAGGAGCAAATGTCTCATCAAAATCTACCCCTTCAACTTGAGTGTATCCTTGAGCCACTAGTCTTGCCTTATTCCTAGTAATTACTCCTTTCTCATCAGATTTGTTTTTGTAGATCCACTTGGTACCAATGATGTTGGTCCCTTCAGGTCTTGGAACTAGCTCCCATACTTCATTCCTTTTGAACTGCTCAAGTTCCTCTTGCATGGCAATGATCCAGTATTCGTCAGTCAGGGCTTCTTTCACATTTTTTGGTTCAACCTTGGATACAAAGCAGGAATTTGAGCTTATTCCCCGTGACCTGGTAGTCACACCACTATTGGGATCCCCTATGATAAGATCCTTAGGGTGGTCTTTCTGAATTCTGATAGATGGCACTTTGGTGGTTGCATCTACTTCACATTCAGGAGGAGGTTCCTCTACTTCTTCAGACTTGACAGGAATGTCAGTTGAACTGTCAAGGAATGTTTCAACATCCTCCATGACATCGGTTCCTTCCTCTTTATCGTCCACAATAACATTTATGGATTCCATCAGGACATTGGTCCTGTAGTTGAACACTCTGTAGGCTCTGCTGTTAGTTGAGTATCCCAGAAATATACCCTCATCACTTTTCAGATCTAGCTTTCTTCTCTGTTCACGATCTGTGAGAATGTAGCATTTACTTCTAAAGATATGAAAGTACTTCACAGTAGGTTTTCTGCCTTTCCATATTTCATACAGAGTGGAGGAGGTTCCTTTTCTCAAGGTGACTCTGTTGTGAACATAGCACGCGGTATTCATTGCTTCAGCCCAAAAGTGCATGGGGAGCTTCTTTGCATGAATCATTGCTCTGGCAGATTCTTGAATAGTTCTATTTTTTCTTTCAACTATCCCATTCTGCTGGGGAGTTATAGGGGAGGAGAACTCATGACTTATTCCTTCAGACGAGCAAAACTCATCAAACTTGGAATTCTTGAACTCCGTACCATGATCACTCCTAATTCGGACCACACAACTGTCCTTTTCCCTTTGAAGTCTGATGCACAGGTCTTTGAAGACATCAAATGTATCTGACTTCTCTCTGATGAAGCTTATCCACGTGTATCTGGAATGGTCATCAACCACCACGTAGGCATATCTCTTCCCACCAAGACTTTCAACCTGCATAGGTCCCATTAAGTCCATATGCAACAGTTCCAGAACCCTGGAAGTTGTAGGATGTCCCAGCTTCGGATGTGACATCTTGGTTTGCTTGCCCACTTGGCATTCACCACAGACTCTTCCTTCATCAATAAGCAGCTTTGGGATCCCTCTGACTGCTTCCTTGGATATAATCTTCTTCATTCCCCTTAAGTGGAGATGTCCAAGACGTCTATGCCACATCTTCACCTCCTGTTCTTCCTTGGTTGAGGAGCATATTGTAGAAAAGTTAGAGACTTTAGGTTCCCACAGATAACAGTTATCTTTGGACCTGGTTCCTCTCATAACTTCCTGATTGTCACCATTAGCCACAATGCAAAGCTCCTTAGTAAACTGAACATGAAACCCTTGATCACACAGCTGACTTATGCTGATGAGGTTTGCAGTTAGTCCTCTTACAAACAGCATATTATTCAGTTTTGGAACTCCAGAGCAGTCCAGCTTACCCACACCTTTTATTTTACCTTTGGCCCCATCACCAAAGGTCACATAGCTGGTAGTGTGAGGTTGAATATCCACCAGTAGATTTTCCATACCAGTCATATGTCTTGAGCATCCACTGTCAAAGTACCAGTCTTCTCTGGTAGAGGCCCTTAGAGCAGTGTGTGCTATCCTAGCATACCATTGTTGCTTCTTGATGGGAACATATCGCTTATATGGTTTATGCTTAGGCCTGACATGCGTGGCTTGGTTAGGGAAACCATGAATCCAGTAGCAGAAGGCTTTTATATGACCAAGCCTACCACAGTGGTGACACCTCCACTCCTGGTATTTCCTCTTCTGATGATCATTCATCCTAGTTCCTCGATGTTGAGACATTGGCTTTGACTTCCGCTTGAACTTCTGAACTTTTGCCTTTGGGCGTTTGTGTTCAGCTGAGGATCTTTTCCCAAATCCTAGGCCAAATTTGGTTCCAGACTGCTGTCCCACCTTTAGTATCTCTTCCAAGATGTCAGTTCCCTTATTCATCATTCTGATGGATTTGGTCATCTGATTCAGCTTGGAGGTCAGCAGGGCTATCTCACCATTTAGACCCTCTATGACAGACAGTTGCTTCTGTCTCTCATCTTCTAGTTCCTTGATGAGGTTCTTCTGTTTTTCTCCTTGTGCACGCACTTCTGCACTGGTGGTACACAGCTTCTTATAGGCTGCAGCAAGTTCATCAAAGGTCAGTTCATCTGCACTTGAGTCATCATCAGAGGCACAAACACTGGTTAGTGCAGTGACATGTTTGGCAGATTCTCCTTCAGATTCACTTTCAGAATCTCCTTCAGACCATGTGATAGTTAGCCCCTTCTGTTTCATCTTGAGATAAGTAGGACATTCAGCTCTGACGTGTCCATACCCTTCACAACCATGACACTGGATTCCCTTGCCTTGGTTGAACTTTTCTTCAGAAGTTGATCTTTTCCTGATGTCAGACGGGATGTTCTTGACATTAGGTCTCCCTCTTTGATCAATCTTCTTCACGAACTTGTTGAACTGTCTCCCAAGCATGGCTAAGGCTTCTGATATACTTTCATCACCTTCAGTATATCCTGCTTCTGACTCCTCTTCAGCATTAGATACAAAAGCTATGCTTTTGTTCTTCTTTTCAGCATTCTTACACAAGCCCATTTCAAAGGTTTGGAGAGAACCAATGAGCTCATCCACCTTCATATTGCAGATGTCCTGTGCCTCCTCTATGGCTGTGACCTTCATAGCAAATCTCTTAGGCAAGGACCTGAGAATCTTTCTTACAAGTTTCTCTTCAGCCATTTTCTCACCTAGTCCACCAGAGGTGTTTGCAATTTCAAGAATATTCATGTGAAAGTCATGAATAGTCTCATCCTCTTTCATCCTCAGATTTTCAAACTTGGTGGTCAGCATCTGAAGTTTGGACATCTTCACCTTGGAAGTACCTTCATGAGTTACCTTGAGGGTATCCCAAACTTCCTTAGCTAGTTCACAGTGGTGTACCAGCCTGAAGATGTTCTTACTGATTCCATTGAACAATGCATTCAAGGCCTTGGAGTTTCCAAGAGCTAATGCCTCTTGCTCCTTGTCCCACTCTTCTTCAGGAATCTGCACACTGACTCCATCTTCACCTGTCCTCATTGGATGTTCCCATCCTTTGTTGACAGCTCTCCAGACTTTGTTGTCTAGAGACCTTAAGAAGGCTATCATACGAGGCTTCCAGTCATCATAATTAGAGCCATCCAACATGGGTGGTCTGTTTGAGTGTCCTAAATCCTTGTCCATGGTACTAGAAAGTAACTTCCCTAGATCTCACCCAAAAATTCACAGGCAGGGTGCCTGCTCTGATGCCAATTGAAATTCTAGTTATCAGACTTTAGATGTCACACGGGTTGTTATGACATCCAATTCTGCACAGACAGGAATTATACAGAACTTAAACGTAAGTGCAGTAATTAACACAAGTGATTGTTTACCCAGTTCAGTCCAACATGACCTACATCTGGGGGCTACCAAGCCAGGGAGGAAATCCACTATTAGTAGTATCAATTCAAAGCTAAACTCACCCATTTACAACTTATCACTTAATCCCTACCCAATGCAATTTCAATCTTACACTAAGATCAGAGTTCCTACTCACTCCCCCTCAATCACCTCAGTGATTACTACCTTTAATCAATATTAAAGACAATTTGAAGTCACACTTCAAACAACTCTTGATTGTGCTTCACAGCTTTAATCAAGATACACAGCACTCACGCTTAAAAGCTTTGAGTGACACAACACTTACAACTCAGTGAACACCCTATACCAAAACTATCATTAACGTGACAATGGCTTGGCTTACAAGATATGTCTAATACAAGACTCACAAAAATACAACAGTGAAGTATGATGGACACACTTAATCTTCACGCCTCAAAATCCCCGAAACTGAATGAAGGAACGCCTTCCTTTTTATATTGCAGTACCTGGGCTTTTGCACCTGTATTCTCCTGAATTTAAGGTCACACGAGTTCCCATAAATTCAACATTTAGGTTACTAACAAATAGGCTATTTGTTAGGTTCATTAAATGTAACTTGGTTGTTGGTTTCCTGGTTTTTCTCTAAGCTGTTGACTTCCTGAAGAATAGCCCAAGAAAAGCTGAAACAGAAAACTGAACAACCTACAATATAGCATATGCTGTCAGGAATGAATGTCACGACATTCAGCTTGACATCAAGGTCCATATGCTGAGTCTGTTTTTCCAGAAAACAGACTGTACAATTTTGCTGACCTGTACATGATCAAAAAGACCATACCACAGTAACAGCTTACATTAATAAATGTTAAAGTGTCCAACTTAACATTTACACATTTGGCCTTAAGTTAGTTCTGTTATTCTCTTGAAGAACAAACTAAGTTACATGCTGAAGTATAGCAGAACACCACTCTGTCTAATGTTCAGTATCTGCTGTCAATGATGAATGTCATAACATCCAATTTGACATTCAGTCAGTAGGCCTTATGCCAGGTCTGGTCTTTCCTTGATAACCAGACTGGAAATAAATACTAAGTTCTAACAGAACACAGCTGTTCTATTCCTTAGTATCTGTTGACAGGTATGAATGTCACAGCATCCAGTTTGACATTTAATAAATCCTGTGTTAGCTAATCCTGCAGTAACTACTCAAGTGTGTCATGACATCAGTCAAGACATCAGAGTACAGTTAGATATTCTAACCTACAATGTAGTCACACATACATACTATGTCATGACATCAGTCAAGACATTTGTAACCAGCTAGTGTTTTACCATATAATGCAGCCAATTAAACACCTACAATTATTGTTCTGCCAAGGCCAATTATATGCTTGTGATATTGATTGTTGTTGCTGAATTTTTCGGCCTAGCCATGTCCATGTTGACCTCTTGTGGTCGACTTTTCTCCATGATTAAGCCATTATTTTTACTAAAACAAGTCACCATGATGATCTACACATTTCATACTTGAATTTTGGTTTTTATTTCGTGGTATTTGGTGCACTATAGCGTTTGTAATCTTGAGTGGAAGTTTTGAAAAATCCATTGCATGGGCTGCGTTTTCAGCATGCATGGTTAGGGTTTCTTGTTGCATGGAGAAGATGATGATGTGTCACTGTAAGGACCACTGGATCGTGTGCTTTTGTTTTAATCCTGACTGTCCATCTCTATTTTGTCTTTAGTCACTTAAAATGACCTTGACCAATTGACATGAGGTCACATGATTTATTTTATAAAATGTTATTTAAAGCTTGTCACATGCTGGATTTAAATGATTTGGACTGGGCCTTTCACGTTTCGCTCCTCACACCCCCACGCCTGGCCCATCACCAACATGTCCACTTTTATTTTCTTTTTTCAATTCACATTTATTTTTCAGTTTTGATTTTAATTACCATAAAAATACCAAAAAATATTTTCCATATTTCTTAACGTTTTATTTAATTTTATATAATTTTTATTTTCGTATTTTTTTAATATTAATATTTTATTTTAATTATTTATTCCAAGTGGTCCATTTTAGCATAAATTTTACTATTGATTTTATTTTCATGACTTAAAATTATTTTTAGCTTTTTATTTTTGGGATGAAGGTTGACCACTGTCTCATGGTCAACCTGACCTTTTCTTGGAATTTTATTTCACATTTTCAATTTATTTTGGATTTATTTTTGACCTAGTTTGGTTGGTTGACTTTTAATTTGACCTCTGTTTTATTTTAATTAATTTATGTACCAATTTTCATTATTTTTAAAATCTTTTTGGGGGATGATGATGTCCTGACCCCACCTAACTTATTTTAATTTTTCATAATTTTCTTGATTAATTTGCTATTTATTTGCTATTTTTTAAGTTGACTTGAATTTTCAATCGACTTTCTTATGATCGATGTTTGACTTAGGGTTTGCTTATGGCAATTGAAGAGATCTTTTGATCCTCCCTTGTTCATCTCATATGCCATGTATTAGAGGCCTTTCATCTTGATTTTATTTGGTCTTCGCCTGATCCGCTGTCGCACGCGGATCAAAACGAGTAGTTTTTCAAAAATGTAGTTTAACGACAAATTGACTCAAATATCGTTCTCAAGGATTCTTGTTTAATTAATCTACCGATATAACAAAAAGGGGGGGGGGTTGGTTAGTTTAGATTCGAAAAAGTGATTTTTAAAAGTGATTATAAAATAAGCTGACACGAACCAACCTACTGCATCATCTTCCGACTTATCATTGATTCTTATAAAATTCCAAATCCCTAACGGGTCTGCTCCTATTCGATTACAATTACCATTGACAAGCACAAAGGAAATTATGTGAGTAATATTCCCAAATTCCGAATTAAGTAAACGGATTAAAAACTATTGCGAATTAAGCAGACGCAACTTGATCGTTCGTGATAAAATAAAAGCTATGTTAACACGAAATTGATTCGGGATCATCATTCATCAATCGAATTTAAGGATTCTATCCTATAGCAATAATTAGATTAAGCAAATAATTGGAATTATAAGAAGAATTCAAAGGAAACAAATTGGAATTAATAAAAACCTCAATGCGGATTCTGAATTACAGCAGGTTGATTCAAAAGGGATTAGTCCTCCATAGTCATCTTGCTAGCTCTCAAAAAATCGTACATGAACCAAAAAATGTAACCCTGTTTTTGGCTGCCTAACCTAGGTTAAAACACCCAAACCCGTTTCACAACTCAACCGGGTCAAATGTACGATTCAGGCCCAATACAACTAACCCAAACAAAATATAAAAATAATGCAGCAGCTTCAATGAAATTTCTGGCCCTGCTACATTCTGATTCAGCTCTCGACTTTTGAACAAAAATTGTAGATCTTTTTCTTAGCTTTCCATCGACTGGTAGCACGTCTCAATCCGATACTCCTAGCTCAAGATATGATTTTTCTCGCGAAAGCTGCTAATGCTGAAAATTAAATAAGTGCAAAAATAAAATAAATTATGAAAACATATTAAAACATAAAAATAATCAAAGCAAACCGAAGAAATGCTTAAGTATAAACATGGAAGAACGTGCATCAAAATGCACTGATCAAATTCCCCCACACTTGAACTTTTGCACTCCGAGCAAAATGAAAAACAAAACAAAACACAGACACATCAACGGTTACTCATTCTAGGCTACAAGTCATCTTCGGTTAAGTTTGCTTCGATAGATACTAATCTTGCACACTAAGGACATTGTAAGAACACTAATCCACAGTTATGCAGACATAGACCTCCTGAATACACAAATCAACTCGAATCATGTTATTATATTAAAGCCTAACTTACTCATCCTTCTTTGGCTCTTTTTCATTCAGGCGCAATCACATTAAGCCCGTTATCTCCACACACTCATAGCAAGGCGACCGGTTAGTGACTCTGATCCTTTTCTGCACGGGGTTCTGGTACTTAAGTGGCATAACCCTTTGCTTACTCAATTGTAGGTGCGGGGGATCGGACCGTAATCCGCCCTACCAAGTTCAGCACCAGAACCCGCTGAACCAACTACAAAAGAGTCTTATTTCCAACTTTTTTTGAAGGTTCCACAACCGTTGGGTTAAGTGACCGGGTGAGGGTCACCAAACTTAGAAGGTGCATTCCTTTATTTTTTTTTTCTCTTTTTCTTTTCTTTCGGAACACTCACTTATATTCATCGGCTTCCCTGCGTAGATGTGTGTGAGATGGTGCTGACTGCTGAAATAAACTACTCAAGAGTTGTCAGAGAATGAGAATTTAAGGCTAAAACATAATAAGAATTCGAATCAATTTCCATATGCAGGAGACTTACGGTGTTAATACGATACCGATCTTGTAAATTTTTCCCAAGTCTCCGCAAACTAATCTCAAATTAGTCAGTCTATAGCCTAAAACTTTCAAGAAGATGCATTTTTTTATTTTTTTTTATGACTGAAAACAAACAAAACACTAACAAAAACAAGGAAAACAAACGAAACAAATGAATAAATGGTTCCCTCCTCCACACTTAAAACATACATTGTCCTCAATGAAAGAGCATAAATATAAAATAAGAGTGAGAGAAAGGAAAGAACACACCCGATGAGTCAAGGCGGATAAGTGATTGCATAAGAAAACTTTCTCAAAGAGAGTTCTTCTACAGTCTCTTCTTCCAAAGTCGGGTTCTCATGTAGTAGCTTTGGGTAGTGTCCATTGACCTTGAAATTTTGATTAGTGCATTCGCCTTGTATTCCAGGATCAAAGAATAATCTTTGATAAGTAAAAGTGTTGAATGGGCGCGTGAAAGTGATCTCCTTTTTCACAACATCAAGAATCAAAGGATTACGGGGCTGCCTCACTACTTTTATTTCATCTTTAAGTAAGATCCTATGCATATATATGGATGGGCTAAGATCACGAGTGTCAGCCATGGTCCATCCAATTCCCTTCTTATGTTTCTGCTTAAGTTGAAGCTTTGATGAATAATATGAATCTTTGGGAAGTGGTTTAGGCTTTACAGAATGTGGTTGTTCAATGGATGGTATGTTTGGGGCAGCCGGGATGTCAAGAGCATCAACTGCAAAAACAGGTTTATTGGTAACAACTTCACCTGTAGGAAATGTATTAGCTTGCAAGGCAGCATCAATCTCAGCACAGACAACATAAACGTTAGTGTCAGTACAATCAGAACATGAATAAATATCATCAAAACCAGAGAGAGATGGAAAATCAAGCGCAAATAGTTTAGAACTAGCGTCATTAACAACTTCAGAAACCAACTCTATTTGAAAAACAGAATGCTCTTCCTCGTCAATCTTCTTATTTTTTAGTACTCCTTGTGGGAAAGGGATTGGTGATACATACTTTTTTTCAACCTCAACAACAATAGAAGGTTCAGGTTTATTTTCAAGTGTTACACTAACAATGTTTTTATTTTTTTCTGGGGCTGGTTCTGCAACTTTTTCGGATCTCAAGGAAATTTCACTTACATTAGCATTAGAATCCTTTGGATTGACAACTGTTTGGGCTGGAAGCTGGTTCGACCCTTAGGCTTTCATGTTATTTATTTGAGTAGCAAGTTGTCCAATTTGTGTTTGTAAAGTCTAGAATCTGTTCGCTGCTGAAATTGGAGACTGTTTACAACCATTTGCTTGACAAGTTCCTCTAGTGAAGGTTCAGAAGGTAAAGAGGTGGTTACCTGTGGAGGGTTATATGGTGGTTGTGATGGAATGGGTAGCATCAATTGTTTCACTAAAGAGGTAAGTTCATCAATTCAGGTTTCTAGAGCTTTGTTGGAAGAAGAAACCTGAATCTCATTCACACCTTTTGCTTGGACCAAAAAATTATCTCTTGTTGTGAACTGTTGGAAGTTAAGTGACATCTTCTCAATCAAGGATTTGGCCGCAGCTGGAGTCTTATCAGTACACAAATCATTATAATCAACATCAGAGGCAACAA
Source organism: Lathyrus oleraceus (assembly GCF_024323335.1). Lineage (NCBI taxonomy): Eukaryota > Viridiplantae > Streptophyta > Magnoliopsida > Fabales > Fabaceae > Lathyrus > Lathyrus oleraceus. The sequence continues at coordinate 244,774,528 of NC_066584.1, forward strand.
GTTCTCTGAGAGTTCTTTGGTCATCCATGTTAAACTCAATAGAAAAAAAAACAACAAACAATGAGAAAACACAACTAATTCAACAATGCAGCAACAAATAGGAAAATACCGACAATGTCCCTATTAAGAACAAACAATTGAAATACGAAAAAAAAACGATTAAAATAAAATACAAAAAATACAAAAACACGAAAATTAATTTAATTACGTCAATTAAGAATTTTGAGATCTACAAGAATTTTGAGATTTTTTTCAGATTTTTTTAAAACTACCAAAATAGAAAATAAATCATAAAAAATAGAAAAATAAGGAATTTCGGTTTTTTAGGGCGGCATCCAAAATTTATTCTATAAATAGAGGCTTTTGATTACTGATTTTTTCCTAATGAATCGACAAAAAATCAGAATAATCTGAGATAATTTGTTTAAAAACAGATTTTTTTTTAATCCTAAACCGCAAAAAGACCAAGACACAAGAAGTTTAGAGAAAAAAAATGCGAAAACACAATACCTAAAATTATAATATTGGTTAAGATCTACAAGAGTCCCCGGCAACGACGCCAATTTGATCCGCTGTCGCACGCGGATCAAAACGAGTAGTTTTTCAAAAATGTAGTTTAACGATAAATTGACTCAAATATCGTTCTCAAGGATTCTTGTTTAATTAATCTACCGATAGAACAAAAAGGGGGGGGGGTTGGTTGGTTTAGATTCGAAAAAGTGATTTTTAAAAGTGATTATAAAATAAGCTGACACGAACCAACCTACTGCATCATCTTCCGACTTATCATTGATTCTTATAAAATTCCAAATCCCTAACGGGTCTGCTCCTATTCGATTACAATTACCATTAACAAGCGTAAAGGAAATTATGCGAGTAATATTCCCAAATTCCGAATTAAGCAAACGGATTAAAAACTATTGCGAATTAAGCAGACGCAACTTGATCGTTCGTGATAAAATAAAAGCTATGTTAACACGAAATTGATTCGGGATCATCATTCATCAATCGAATTTAAGGATTCTATCCTATAACAACAATTAGATTAAGCAAATAATTGGAATTATAAGAAGAATTCAAAGGAAACAAATTGGAATTAATAAAAACCTTAAAGCGGATTCTGAATTACAGTAGGTTGATTCAAAAGGGATTAGTTCTCCATAGTCATCTTGCTAGCTCTCAAAAAATCGTACATGAACTGAAAAACGTAACCCTGTTTTTGGCTGCCTAACCTAGGTAAAAACACCCAAACCCGTTTCACAACTCAACCGGGTCAAATGTACGATCCAGGCCCAATACAACTAACCCAAACAAAATATAAAAATAATGCAGCAGCTTCAACTAAATTTCTGGCCCTGCTACAGTCTGACTCAGCTCTCAACTTCTGAACAAAAGTTGTAGATCTTTTTCTTAGCTTTCCATCAACTGGTAGCACGTCTCAATCCGATACTCCTAGCTCAAGATATGATTTTTCTCACGAAAGCTGCTAATGCTGAAAATTAAATACGAAAATTAAATAAGTGCAAAAATAAAATAAATTATGAAAACACATTAAAACATAAAAATAATCAAAGCAAATCGAAGAAATGCTTAAGTACAAACATGGAAGAACGTGCATCATCGTCTCATTTCCTGATTAAATTATTCAGTGAACCTTTTTGTGCATTGTTTCATCTGTCTGATTCACCTACCATTTGTTATACTTGTTTCTTTCATCCATGCTTCTATTGTTTGATTGTCTAACATATTCATACTTCCCATACATTGTTTAAAGCTCCATTATTTCATTATTCGATTCTTTGACTTGATCATATACTTGTTTACTTATCTATTGTTTGATAACTGTTGCCTACTTGTATGATGTATGAGGCATATATTCTTATTGTTTGGTTGCCATGAACCATCCCCATTCATAAAAAATGTACCCCTCTCCCATAAAGTGTATAATATTTATTCTTCTAATCTTTATTCATCTATTAATACAAGAATTAAAACGAACATCCGATAATCATTTCAAAACAAGATCAAAAGCTCGATCCAACGTCGAGTAATCATTTTCAAAACTTAACAGAACCAACACGTATTCATCCATCCTTTTGTAAGTCGATTGCTTCATGCATCGCCATTTCTCTTGTAAGTCGATTGCTTCAGGCATTGCCATCTACCTGTAAGTCGGTTGCCTCAGGCATCGCCATCTACCCTTACCCGTGGTTCCTCTCCTTGCTCCATCTGTCGACTCTTGTTCCGTTTAGGTAGCACTCATTAGGTAGAACCCTTTGTATGATAACATAGGTAGAATTCCATTATTCTTTGCATGCTATCACTAGGTAGATGTTCCCTTTTGTAAATCCTAACACATAGGTCCATATTGCATGACAACTCTAGGGCAGAGCTTCCCTACTTTTAGACCTTCCGTGCGTCTCCGATCTTGTGGCATGTCAGTCCGTTCTATTGCAAAGAGGTAACTGCCTAAGACTCGATTCAGCGAGCTGCGACACCTACTGCTAGGACGTGAACACATTGCCCACTCTCCTTTGACACAGCTGGTGTCCTTCTTTGTAAGTCCATGTTCAGATGGAAATCCTTAACCCCTAGCTAGTCGAACTACGGCAACTCTGATTCTCATGTTCAAATAAGATACGTAGGCACGAGATGCGATGTATTTCCGAGTTTTTTGACTGACGACTAACAACTAATCCTTGTTTGCTTTCACCCTTGTTGCGATTCTTTTCTCTCGCCCTCGTTGCGATTGAGACCTTCCCTTTCTCTTGCCCTAGTCGCAATCGAGACCCTTGTTCCCGTAGTTAGCTGAACTACGTTTTGCTCTGATTCTCATTCCAGATGAGATACGTAGGCATAAGACGCGATGTCTTACCGAGCACACTTCTCTTTAACCCATAGGTAGCCGAGCTACAAAGACTCTGATTCTCATTCCAGATGAGATACGTAGGCAGTGGATGTGACATCCTTGTGAATCATTTTATTTTAACCTCCTTTTAGCAGATAGTACATTTATCCGCGCGAGTCATTTTCATTTAACCTTTTTTTTAGTAAATAACACATTAGATAAACCCACACCCTTTAGACTAGAACAACAAGAGTGGATCCCGTAGAGTACTACGGATGCGTATGGGTGCTAATACCTTCCCTTTGCATAATCGACTCCCGAACCCAAGATTTGGTTGCGAGACCTTGTCTTTTCCTTCTCTTCAGGTTTTCTTCGATTGTTTCCTTTCCCTCCTTTTGGGATAAATAACGAACGGTGGCGACTCTTCTGTTTTCTTTTTCTTCGCCGGTTGTTTTTTTTCATATTCCAGTTGCGATAGCTGGCGACTCTGCTGGGGACCCGGTTTCCCTATGCGAGTCCCTCCTAGCTTTTATGGGGTTCTTGTTTGTTGGGTGTTTATTCTTTTGTACAGTTATTTACTTTCAACATTTATCTGCTTTATTTTATTGCATTATGTATATATGATTGCTCTATCTGTTGGACCTGTTGGTTTGGTTGTTTGTTGGGATGGGTTGTTGTTCTATGAGAGATAAGCCCACTACCCAGACTTGAGCGTACACACAGTTTTTAGAGTGGATAATCATGAGGCTTACGTAGCATGTTGCTACGTTAAGTCGTTCATGAAGACCCACACCCAGACGAGGTTTCTTTCGGATATATTCTGTCATACGGGTGTTCCGTAACGACATGATGTTCCTTTAGAAATCGTCGACTCTGGTGACCATTTCCCGAGGACTCAGCGGAGGCCTCTCCTCCGAGACGTAGTTATGTTAGCTCTGGTGGGCGCCTTCTCGCTGCTCAATCCGAGGACCCCGAGGTTGGGAACTTGCTTTTAGGATGTCCTGTTGAGGGGAGTCAGTGGAGGTCTTTTGTCACGTAATAATGCCAAACCTTCAGTGGTAAACGTATTATTCTCGACTGAAGGGCTAGAAGCTGACGAACTTCTGTTCTTAGAACCTACCAGTGAGGGGCGGGCTAAATTCAGGAAACCTTAACCTTCAACCAACCCGGTTTTCTGGTATTCTTGTTGGAGTAGAACTTTGATCTCTTATATGTTCCTCAATGGTTTTCTCTTCAGACAGTGCGACCTGACAGTTGTTCAAGCAGATACAACAATCCTGATTCCCATGTCACTGCATTGCATCACATCATTTTGCATTCATATCATTTAACACATGTTTATCTATCCACTAGGGGTTTATATCTTCTTCTTGATACCAGTCGGGGTTTTCTGGTTCTCATAAGATGGATATTGGCAGAAAGAGACACGTCGCCTACAAGTTTCCTGTGGTTTGTTTGGATCCCATTCAACAGCTGATGGAGTTAATGGATCATGATTCTCTAGAAAGATTCCGTAAGGATTACGGGCTGATTCTAAGTTTCGTTACGGTCCTCTCCAAAGATCAACATGATGCTCTCTTTACATTGCTGCAGTTCTATGACCCTCCATTGAGGTGTTTTACATTCCCAGATTATATCTTGGTCCCTACTTTGGAGGAGGTTGCCAGTTTTCTTAGAGTTCCCATCAAGTCACAGTCGCTATTCTAAAGTTCCGAGTTTCGGCCCGACTTCAGCATGGTTGCTTCGGCCACATATTTGGGGAAATCAGTCTTGGAGTCCAATATGTGTCAGAAAGGAGGAGTCAGTGGTTTTCATCTGAGTTTCTTAGTGAGAGAAGCCAAGAAGAAGCTTGAGGATGGTGATTGGAGGTGTTTCAATGCTATGTTGGCTCTTTGTGTATACGGGATTTTCCTGTTCCCTAATGTTGCAAAATTTGTGGACGTAGACGCAATACGCCTCTTCGTGTTGAGAAATCCAGTGCCGACCTTGCTGGGAGATTTCTTTCATTCAGTGCATCACAGGAATGAAAATAGAAAAGGAGGATTGGTGAATTGTTGTGCACCCTTGTTTCATAAGTGGTTCAGTTCTCACCTACCTAAGTCGGGAGCATTCGTTGATGTCGAGGACTCGTTGAGTTGGTCGAAGAGGTTGATGGGGATAAGAGCTAAAGATATTTCTTGGTGGGCTGACCAGAACTTGCTTCGGGCGGATATTATTCACAGTTGTGGGAACTTCCCGAATGTACCGTTGGTAGGAAGAAGAGGAGGAATCAATTATAATCCTTCCCTAGCAGTCAGACAGTTTGGGTATGCTTTAAGAACTCCGCCTTTGGAAAAAGATGTGGAAGAATCTCTGTTTTTCCATTCTTCATCTGATCGGACTGTATCCCGTAAGGCAGCTGAGGCTTGGCTCAAGGTGATCAAGAGAGGAAGGACTGTGCTTGGAAAGGGGGATTGTAGGACTTACCCTCAGTATAAAGATTGGCTTCGGAGAAGAGTCGAAGAGTTTGGTCTGCCATTTCCTATTGAAGAACCTTTGTATTCACCTACTCTTGAGCAGTCAACAGTGGTGAGCCGAGAGGAGTATGACAAATTGAAGAATACCATGGAGGAACTTCAAACTGAAAACTCGGAGTCGAGTGTGAAGTTGCAAGACTTTATGCGTCTATACCAGGAGGTAGAATATCAGAAGGGGGAAGCTATCAGATTGCAAGAGGAAGCGGAAAAGAAATTGGCTATGGAGGTGAACTTCTTCAGGAAGACTGACAAAGCCTTGTGGTCATCCAGTTCTGAGTGGAGGCGAGTCAAGCAGCAGTTAACAGATGCCCGTGGTAAGTTAGCCGGTTGGCAAGAACAATGGGATGCATTTTCAGCTTCTCGGAAGGCAAAAGAGGAGGAGATGGTGGCCCAATTGACTGATCAGATGGAGAAGTTGAAGACTTTGCTGAAGGAGAAGAATAATGAGCTACTGTGTGCCCGTACAACCAATGGTTACATCACAGATCAACTCGAAAAGGCTCAATAACAAATTGAAGAACTCAAAGTGCTGGTGGGTTTGAAGAAATCTAGACTTGAAGAGGCATTCGGGGAGGATGATGGGAATTATTACTTAGAGCACATCAACGAGCTGGATGGGATTATTCACAAGAGGAATTTTCTTATCTGGCGTTTGACAGAATCTCCAGATCATCCTGACACGGTGGCACTGTTGGCTGAAGTTAGGAACAGTCCTTATGGGTTGTATACAAGAGGCTGATCCCTGATTTTTGTTCCTCTTTTTACTTGTTGTGTTTCTTTGTTGCTTGGTAGTGATGATCCACAGGCTTGTTGTGGAGATCCTCTTTCGATGTACTATTGGATAAGGCCATTCTCTTTGAACTCATTTGTATGACGGTTTTTCTTTATTGCATCTTGGTCTCCGAAGTTTGTCCACGGCTCGATCTTCTTACACTGTTTATCTATTGAGAGACTGGAATCAAGGGGTAGAATACCCTTTGGAATTGATAAACATGTCATTGCATTTGCATATCCATTAGCATGTCTTGCATAACAGGTACCGCCGCAGTGTTCTCACTTTGTTTGGTATTCCACTAGCAGGATAGCTGACCCAGGAATTCATCGATACGGTACCCGAAGAAATCAACAAAGAGCAATGGAAGGCCTACAAGCAGAGCTCGCTGAGATGAGGATTCACATGAATCAGTTCATGGAAGTGGTCCAAGGAGTGGCTCAGGGACAACAGGAGCTTAGATTGTTGGTACATAGGAATCCCACTACTACTCATTCGAAGGTTGTGGTTGATCCTACAGCTGAAGAGGCTAATGGACCCAATGGACAGGGGCCTATCCCGATCCCACATGTCAACCTTGATCAACAATCCATCCATGATGATCAGGAGGATCAGTTCCCCCTGCTGCAGGAGGACTTTGGCATGGGCCATGGTATGGACCCTATGTTTCGGAGACTGGAAGAGAGGTTGAAAGCTGTGGAAGGGCAGAATGCTCTGGGGGTGGATGTTGCTGACTTGGGGCTGGTCCCAGGTGTGAGAGTTCCACCAAAGTTCAGAGTCCCTATTTTTGATAAGTACAATGGCAACTCTTGCCCGAAGACTCACGTATAAGCTTACTTCCGCAAGATGGTTGTGTATTCTGATGATGAGAAGCTGCTCATGTACTTCTTCCAGGACAGCCTAGCGGGGGCATCCTTGGAGTGGTATATGAGGCTAGACAAAGCCCATATTCGCTGTTGGAGAGACTTGGCCGAGGCCTTTATGAAGCAATATCAGTATAATGTGGATATGGCACCTGACAGGACTCAACTCCAGAATCTGTCTCTCAAGAGCAACGAGTGCTTCAAAGAGTACGCTCAACGCTGGAGAGAGATGGCTTCCCGTGTTCAGCCTCCGATGTTGGAAAAAGAGATGGCCAACATGTTTATGAACACACTGCCTGGATCTTATTTGGAGCAACTGGTGGGTTGCAATGCCTCCAACTTTGCTGATGTGGGCTCTACCGGTGAGAGGGTGGAGAACTACTTGAAGACGTGTAAGATCCAAAATGGGGTTGGATCATCTTCGGGGTCAAAGAAGCCGTTCTTAGGAGGACAAAAGAGGAGAGAAGGGGATGCAAATGTTGTGTCTTCTTATCAGAACAGGGGTAACCGAAGGACCAGTTTTCAGAATTACCATCGGCAACCTTATGTTGCAGCTGTGACCATTCCGGCTGCAGCACCAGTGCAACAACAACAACCTCAACATCAACATAATCAATACCAACAACAACAGGGTAACGGACTCGCTTATCAACGGAGATAGAGGATGATGGATAGGCGTTTCGACGCTCTTCCGATGTCGTACACCCAATTGCTTCCCAACCTTCAGCAGTTGCAACTTGTGCAGTTACACACTTTGGCTCCTCCCGTTGGCAGACTTCCGGTGGGTTATGATGCCAATGCTAGGTGTAATTTCCACTTTGGGGCACCTGGCCACACTATTGAAAACTATAAAGCTTTTAAGCACGTAGTTCAGGACCTTATTGATTCAAAGGCCATTAACTTTGCGTCGGCTCCTAATGTTGTCAACAATCCTATGCCGCAACATGGTAGAGCAAATGTTAACATGGTGGAAGGAGAAGTCAAATTAGTCAAAGATGTGTTGAAACTGAAGACTCCGCTGTTGGAAATTAAAGAATACTTGCTAAAGGCAGATATTTCCCCCGGTTGTGGGAGCGGTTGTTTGGGTTGTGTTGCACAGAGTGGGGGTTGTATGAGGCTGTACCAGGGTATCCAGCCCTTGCTTGACGATGGTGTCCTTCAAGCTGAAGACTTATCTGCCCAAAAGTCTGTTGAAGGGGTTCTTGAGAATGCAGATGTTGATCCTCTCTCTCCTGAAGATGCTGAAGAATTTACGAATGTTGTTCCCGTTGAGTTTGTAATTCCTGATGATGTAATTAATTTTTCTGATGCTGTTGCTGATATTCCAAACAATGTGTTTAATCCTGATGTATCTGTTGAACTTGATTCCGATGTTTCAGATGCTTGTTTTTCAATGAATGAGATTTCTGAGTATGACTGTGACGTTGCCACTATCACAATTTTCTACAGACCGCTCAGATCAGTGTGCCAGAAGTGCAACCGATGCCACCAGGGCGACCACATCAATCCACTATGACCATCACGACCCCTGGTCCTTTACCTTTCACCAGCGAAAGGGCCATTCCTTGGCATTACGGGGGGAGTGTGTACACGTATGATCATAGAGTGGAGCAGCCACTGAAAGTAGAAGAGGTGCAGGATCAGAAGTCTGGACCTGGAGTTGAGTTAAAAGATCCCGCAGTAGACAATGTTGGTGGAATCGGGCGATTCACCAGAAGTGGTAGACTGTTCTCACCACCAGTTACCCTACCTGATAGTGTTGACGCCGCGGCGAAGGCCAAAGGCAAGCAAGTTGCGAATGAGGGTACCTTTGCACCACAGGCTGGCTCTGAGCCTGCTTTCGCGAAAGATGTGGACGAGCTCTTGAGAATTATAAGGAAAAGTGACTACAAGGTAGTCGATCAGTTGATTCAGACACCGTCTAAGATATCCATTCTCTCACTCCTGCTGTGTTCGGAGGCACACAGGGAGGCACTCCTGAAGGTCCTTAATGCTGCATATGTGCCTCAGGAGATCTCAGTGAACCAACTAGAAGGGATCTTTGCAAATGTTCATGCAAGCAACGGGTTGGGTTTTACTGATTCTGACTTGACGCCAGCTGGACGCGATCATAACAAGGCTTTGCACATTTCGATGGAGTGTAAAGATACCGTGCTATCCCATGTTCTGGTGGATACATGTTCCTCTCTTAACGTGCCACCCAAGAGAGCCCTGTCAAGGTTAGGTGTAGAAGGTTTGATCTTGAAGCCTTCCGATCTTGTGGTGAGAGCCTTCGATGGTTCTAAGAGATCGGTGTTCGGAGAGGTAGAATTGCCAATTCAGATTGGATCACAAACCTTCAACACCGTCTTCTATGTGATGGATATCATTCCTTCGTATAACTGCTTGCTGGGTCGTCCTTGGATCCACAATGCTGGGGAAGTCTCCTCGACCTTGCATCAGAAGATCAAGTTCCCGGTCAACGGAAGAATTATCACTGTCTGGGGTGAGGAGGATATTCTGGTCAATCACCTGTCTACATTCAAGTATGTAGAGGTAGAAGGTGAGATTCATGAGACCCTGTGTTAGGCCTTTGAGGCAGTTCAAATCAAGGATGCAGCTCTAGTGGAAGAGGTTGAAGCAGGTGCCTCTATTTCGTCCTTCAAGCAGGCACAGGCCTTGGTAAATTTAGGTGTTGCTCCCGGTTGGGGACGACCTGTGAAGGAAGACAAGTTTGGGATTGGGTATCAGACAACCTTGACTTCTACAACTGCAACGCCTTAGACTCTTCAGGGGCCGATTACTTTCTCCAGTGATGGTATCATTCAGCATGGCCAGATCTCTGCAATCAACGAAGAAGATGGGGATAGTGATTGCGACATTGACAACTGGGTGCGTCCAAGGGTCCCAGGTGAAGTTCTCCGCAATTGGTCTTTTGAAGAGATTATCCAAGCCACTCTTCTTGAAGAGTAATTTTCTTTGTTTATTCGTGCATATCCAAGTCTTACGTTCCGCCCAGGGCGTAATGACTCATTGTAGGGCTCATCTATGTGGATACCTGCATTTTTTATCATAAATAAAGGACGTCTTTTTGCATTCAAATATTTTGTTCACTATCTTTCTATTTTTGCAGTTTTCAAAAATATCAAAAATATTTTGGCAATGTTTTATTTAGTTTTCACTTCTTGTTCACACTCATAAGCACATACCATCACTCATGCAGATGCACGTCACCGGACTCTATTGATAACAGTTCTGCTACGACTCGCTTCGACTTTGAAAATTCAATCTTTCAAGTTGAAGAAGAGGGTGATGAAGACTGTGAACTCCCTGAAGAACTTGCCAGGTTGCTAAAACAGGAGGAAAGGGTCATTCAACCGCTTCAAGAGTCTATTGAAGTGATTAATCTCGGCACCGAGGACGTCAAGAGAGAAATCAAGATAGGGGTTGCTTTGGAAGATAATATGAAGAAGGGGCTGATTGAATTGCTGCAAGAGTATGTTGACATCTTCGCTTGGTCTTATCAGGACATGCCAGGGCTTGACACAGACATTGTGGTACACCGTTTGCCTCTCAAAGAGGATTGTCCTCCGGTCAAGCAGAAGCTCAGAAGAACAAGACTAGAGATGGTTGTCAAGATAAAGGAAGAAGTGCAAAAACAGTTGGATGCAGGGTTTCTAGCGGTTACAAATTATCCGCCATGGGTTGCAAATATCGTTCCAGTACCTAAGAAGGATGGAAAGGTACGGATGTGTGTTGACTACCGGGATCTGAACAGAGCTAGTCTTAAAGATGATTTCCCATTACCTCACATCGACGTTTTGGTGGATAACACGACTCAGTTCTCGGTATTCTCCTTCATGGATGGCTTTTCTGGCTATAATCAAATTAAGATGGCACCGAAAGACATGGAGAAGACAACTTTCATAACCCCATGGGGCACCTTCTGCTACAAGGTGATGCCGTCTGGTCTGAAAAATGTTGGGGCAACATATCAACGAGCTATGGTAACTCTTTTCCATGATATGATTCATCATGAAATCGAGGTTTATGTTGATGATATGATTGCCAAATCTCAGACGGAAGAAGAACATTTGGTGAATTTGCAGAAGCTGTTTGAGCGTTTGAGGAAATTCAAGCTAAGGCTTAATCCGAACAAGTGTACTTTTGGGGTGAGATCTGGAAAACTGCTGGGTTTTATTGTTAGTGAAAAAGGGATTGAGGTGGATCTTGCCAAAGTAAAAGCAATACAAGAAATGCCTGAGCCAAGAACAGAAAAACAAGTCCGTGGTTTCTTAGGGAGGTTGAATTACATTGCAAGGTTCATCTCTCACCTAACAGCCATGTGTGAGCCAATATTCAAATTGTTAAGAAAAGATCAGGCTATCAGGTGGAATGATGATTGCCAAAGGGCTTTCGAGAAAATAAAAGAGTATTTGCAGAATCCTCCTATTCTTATACCTCCAGTCCCAGGGAGACCGCTGATTATGTATTTGACAGTACTCGATAATTCCATGGGTTGTGTTCTCGGTCAACACGACGAGACAGGTAGGAAAGAGAATGCCATCTACTACCTGAGCAAAAAATTCACAGATTGCGAGTCGAGTTACTCAATGCTTGAAAAGACATGTTGTGCACTTGCATGGGCTGCTAAGCGATTGAGGTAATACATGCTGACTCACACAACCTTACTGATCTCCAAAATGGATCCAATCAAGTATATATTTGAGAAGCCAACTCTCACCGGAAGGGTTGCTCGTTGGCAAATGGTACTGACAGAGTACGACATCCAATATACGTCCCAGAAAGCCATCAAAGGGAGTATTCTGTCAAACTATCTTGCTCAGCAGCCGATTGATGATTATGAGCCGATGAAGTTTGATTTTCCGGATGAAGACATCATGTTCCTCAAAATGAAAGACTGTGAAGAGCCAGTTGTTGAGGAGGGACCTGATCCAGATGAAAAGTGGACTTTAATGTTTGATGGGGCCGTCAATGCCAAAGGAAGTGTGGTGCTGTCATTTCCACTCCGAAAGGTGCCCACATGCCTTTCACCGCTCGTCTGACTTTTGAGTGCACCAATAATGAAGCTGAGTATGAGGCATGTATCTTGGGTATTGAGCAAGCCATTTATTTGAGAATCAAGACTCTGGACATCTTCGGAGATTCAGCTCTAGTGATCAATCAAGTGAATGGTGATTGGAATACTCTCCAGCCTAATCTGGTTCCCTACAGAGATTGCACGAGAAGACTGTTGACTTTCTTCACAATAGTAAAGTTGTATCAATACCTCGTGATGAGAACCAGATGGCAGATGCTCTTGCTACTCTATCCTCCATGATCAAGGTGATTCGATGGAATTGTGTTCCCAGGATCGATGTTATGCGCCTTGATAGGGCTGCGTATGTGTTTGCTGCTGAACTGGTAGTTGATGACAAGCCCTGGTATCACGATATCAAGTGCTTTCTGAAGAATCAAGAGTACCCTGCAGGGGAATCCAACAATGATAGAAAGACTTTGAGAAGATTGGCAGGCAGTTTCTTCTTGAACAAAGACGACGTGCTGTATAAGAGGAACTTCGACATGGTTTTGCTCAGATGCGTGGATAGACACGAAGCGGACATGTTAATGCAGGAAGTTCATGAAGGCTCCTTCGGTACTCATGCCGGCGGACATGCAATGGCTAAGAAATTGTTGAGAGCGGGTTATTACTGGATGACCATGGAATCTGATTGTTTCAAGTATGCTCGGAAGTGTCATAAATGCCAGATTTATGCTGATAAGGTGCATGTGTCGCCAAATCCTCTGAATGTGATGTCTTCGCCGTGGCCGTTTGCTATGTGGGGCATTGATATGATTGGAAAAATTGAACCGACTTCTTCCAATGGGCATCGCTTCATCCTTGTTGCCATCGACTATTTCACCAAATGGGTCGAAGCAGTGTCATTTGCAAAGGTCGCCAGACATGTGGTTTCCCGATTCATTAAGAAAGAAATCATTTGTCGTTATGGGATTCCCGAAAGAATCATTACTGATAATGGTTCTAATCTCAGTAACAAAATGATGAAGGAGTTGTGCAAGAACTTCAACATTCAACATCATAATTCTTCCCCTTATCGTCCTAAGATGAATGGTGCTGTTGAGGCAGCAAATAAGAACATAAAGAAGATTGTGCAGAAGATGGTCGTTACGTACAGAGATTGGCATGAGATGCTACCCTTCGCCTTGCATGGGTACCGTACTTCAGTGCGTACATCGACCGGAGCAACCCCTTACTCCCTTGTGTATGGTATGGAAGCAGTCCTACCTGTTGAAGTGGAGATTCCTTCTCTAAGAGTCCTACTGGATATTAAGTTAGACGAAGCTGAATGGATTCGGACAAGGTTCAATGAGTTGAGTCTTATCGAAGAGAAGCGGATGGCAACCATTTGTCATGGGCAGTTGTATCAAAGTCGGATGAAGAGAGCCTTTGATCAGAAAGTACGTCCTCGATGCTTCCAAGTCGGAGATTTGGTGTTGAAAAGGATCCTTCCTCCTTAGACAGATCATAGGGGCAAGTGGACGCCTAACTATGATGGACCATATATTGTCACCAAGGTTTTTGATGGTGGAGCCCTAATGCTTGCAACTATGGATGGTGAAGACTTCACTTCCCCTGTGAACTCAGACGCAGTTAAAAAATTCTTCGCATAAAACAGACCCGCTAGATAATAAAAAGAATAGTCCAGGCAAAAAAATGGGCATCCCGGCGAATCAAGAAAATGAAAAAAGGTTCGGGCAAAAGTTAGGGATTAAAAATGAAAGAAGATTGTACACCCGGTAAGTTGAAAACCTGAAAAGGCAACTCAGGCAAAAATGGGTATCCCGGTGGATTGAAAACCCGAAAGGGCGATCCAGGCAAAAGTTAGGGATTAAGCGAATGACTGCGTTCTGAGTAGTTCTGAATCTCATCTCGTGTCAATAACTGGAAACTTTTGAAGGATAGGAAACAATCCAATTACCTTTTTCAAAAAGCTGATCATCTGGAGGATCTTGAAGACGAGCGAGTCATAGCAGAATTGGAACCTAATAGAAATCCATTTCACATTGCCATTAGATTAATTTCTGTTTTTATCTTTTGTGCAATTACCTCTTTCCAGGGATTGCTTCCTGATGTAAATGCCTATCCAGAGGCCATTCAATCAATAAAATCATGTTATTCAGTATATCTCTGTGTTCATTTTCATTTTACTGTTTTGTTTGCAAAAATGACGTCCGAATTTTTGATAAATATTGCATCATGAAACATAAGAGCTTTACAGGTATGTGCTTAATAAACATTCAAAATTGCTGTAAATTTTAAGTACTTTGGATCGTCTATTCAAAACAGGTACACTCGGGGCATTTCCTTAAGATCCCCAGCAGATGATTGTAGATGTTTTTCTTCAACAATTGGTATTTGGTATCTTATCCCTGCAAAGTTGATCCAAGCATTGGATTCTTCAATCCCCAGCAGATTCTCACTACTGTACTTCCCCAAGCATTTGTTTCAGACTATACACTCCCCAGTAGAGTCGACAGTGCCAGACTGTATTTCCCCAGCGGAGTCGACAGTGTCAGACTGTATCTTCCCAGCAGAAGCAACTGCTCCTCAGAGTTCGATGCCAGATCGATGATCTCGACGCCAGATCCACGGTGTCTTTCCTTGAAGCAGAATCTTGGTACCGTATCGATGTTTGCTTCCCCTACTGAGTCGTCTTTCTCGCAGATTACGGTTGCCAGAACCACTGTCGTTTTTCTCAGCAGCAAGCTTTCAGTGCCATTCTCTCCCCAGTCAGAGTCTCGATATTTGTTATTGCCAGAACACCACGTGGCTGTTCATGTCCCCACAGAGTTCATTGTGCTGTATGTCTCCAACAACATTGCCAGGGTCCAGAAGATGGTGATCATTTCCCCAACAGAATTCCTTGCCTCGGCTTGGCGTTCTCTCTAACCTAGCATTTCGCATCCCTGCATATAGAATCATATCGCATTGCATTCTCCCAAATCGCGTAGCATTTCCATCTTCATGGAGCATTACGCCATTGAAAAATTCAAACATACGCATGTAAAGCATAAGACATTCTCGGTATCCCAAGTGATAAGCCAGAAGTTTATTTCCGGTGCTCAGACTGAAGTTTGTTCATGACCTATCCTCTATTATTCCCAGCAGGGGTCGTTGGCCCACGTGCCGCCTCAATTATCATTTTCCCTATTTCTGCCGATACTGACAGGCATGAAAGTTTCCGGTATTCAGACCGAAGTGGCATTCAGGCCAGTTTCCGGTATTCAGACCGAAGTGGCGTTCAGGCCAGTTTTCCGATGTTCAGATCGAAGAATTTTCCGACGTTCAGGTCGACGCAACTTGTGGCATTCAGGCTAATTTTCCGATGTTCAGATCGAAGAAGTTTCCGACGTTCAGGTCGATGCAACTTGTGGCATTCAGGCCAGTTTTCCGGTATTCAGACCGAAGTGGCATTCAGGCCAGTTTTTCTGAAGTCCAGATCGAAGAAGTTTCCGACGTTCAGGTCGACGCAACTTGTGGCATTCAGGCCAATTTTCCGATGTTCAGATCGAAGAAGTTTCTGACGTTCAGGTCGACGTAACTTGTGGCATTCAGGCTAGTTTCCGGTATTCAGACCGAAGTGGCATTCAGGCCAGTTCTCCAGTGTTCAGACCGAAGTGGCATTCAGGCCAGTTTCCCGGTGTTCAGACCGATGTTTGATAATCTCGTATCTTCCGATGCTCAGATCGAAGTCATTTCCAATATTCAGATTGATGAGCGGCATTCAGGCCATGGTTTTCTGTGTTACCATTTATTTTGTTATTCGAGCTAACTTTCTTTTTCGGTGTTCAGACCGACTCTCACCGTACCAGACAAATTCTTTTTTCAAGACTACCTCTTTGATGATTCTGACAGGCATTATTACTTCATTTTTCACTTCAATGTAAATTTTCGGGCTTTTATTGTATTCAATCCCTTGATACCTCGAAAGTGCGAAAGCTGTTGCTATCTTCCTTTCGGGTCTCCAGTTGATTGAATATGGGCAGCTGTAATACCCCAAAATTTACCCTTCATATTTCCTGGAAGCACGGGGTTATGTTTTACACTTCATTAGCATCATACTAGGTCATACTCATTGCATACTGCATTAGTGATTTGGGAATCAGGTTTTGATTGATCACTCCTTGACAGAAGGAGCCCACACAAAGCAATATTGAGAATTGGACTTCATTCTCTAAATATACAAGTCTCAAGGGTCTCAGGAGGCCCCAGGTATCTTATTATGGTCCTCAGTTCATCAGTGAAGGATTCAGAGCTATCAGAGTATTCATCTGGATTAATCAAGAAATTAGGGTTTCATGGCTACTTGCAACAGGCAATGTTTGGTTGGAAGTAGAGGAGCTCATCCATGTCATGTTTGAAGAGGCATCTTAGCCTAGGAAGATTCACAATTATCTCAAAAAGATCCATTGGCAAACAGTGCAATCAGTTCCTGATCATTTTGCCCAAAAACTAGGGTTTGGTATAAAATCAGTTTATTTCTGATTCTTGGGGTGAAACTCTTTTACATGGCCCTCCATATTTCCACAAGGGTCTACATACAAAAAAATCAGATCTTTATTTGAGTTAGAGGTGCTTCAATTGATCAATGGAATCGAGAATCAGACAGTTTGGGAAAAGTCAACTATGGGGCCAGAAAAGTCAACTCCTGACATTTTGAGAGTGGAATCTCAAAATCCATGCCTAGGGGAGCCTACATGTGAAATTTGATCAAGGTTAGATCATGGATTCATCATTTAATCAGGAATTAGAAAAGTTACTTAATTTGGAAATGGTTGACTTTCCATTTATGGCAAGTTTTCATGATTGTTGCACTCACTTTAAGCCCATTTCCCATAAAGATAAAAGCTCCATTTAAATATTTCTCCAACATGAAAGTTGCTCCTCTTGTCCCAAGCTTCTTAGAGATATAAAGTTTGCTCCATTTGGATTAAAATTGAGAAAGTTATGCTTAGTCAAAGTGGGACATATGTTTAGGACACTTAGAAAAATTTCTAAGTCCGAAAATCTTCAAAGTTTGTCAAGACTTCTTGGCCAGTTTTCTTGCACTTCAAGGCATCATTTGAAAATACTTTATTCACAACAATTGTACCTTGCCATGTCCTCTTTCACATCCTTTTGGAATCATCTCATTTGGATCCATGGTTTGAGAGATACATTCACCTAAAGTGGGCACCATGACATGACTTTTTAGGCAGATTTTAGGCCAAACTGGCCCAGCCAGTTCTGCATGATGAAACCTGAACTTGAGGCCCATTTCTCACCTTCTTCCATTCATAATTTCAACTTGTGCTTAACATGAAAGTTGCTAAGCTCCATGATATCTTGCTACTGTTTGCATTATTTCTCCAATTGGTGACTTGAGCATCAAGTCACATGGCCATAAAGTCACCATCTTGGACTGTTTTCTTACTTGCCAAGCCATGCATAAAATCAGCACACGTTTTTTCCTCATGGGGCCATGCTTTGGATATTTAATCACTTAAGTTTGGCCCAAAATAACAACATTTCACACATCACTTGGCATTATTTTGGATTATGGATAAATCACTTATTAAAAAGCCCATGAGAACACCTAATCCACCCTATTTAAGAGGCTGAAACCCTAACCTTAAAGAGGCATTGGTGAACTTTCGAGCAAGGCAAGGCAGAGCATTAGAGATCTGTTTCATCAAACATCCACTAGGTAATCATCTTGCTCTCTCTTCCATGGCCATGTATGGATATATTCCATGATTCATCATCATCATCATTACCATGCTCATCATTATTATCATTACTGTTTTGCCAAGGCCAATTATATGCTTGTGATATTGATTGTTGTTGCTGAATTTTTTTGCCCTAGCCATGTCCATGTTGACCTCTTGTGGTCAACTTTTCTCCACGATTAAGCTATTATTTTTACTAAAACAAGTCACCATGATGATCTACACATTTCATACTTGAATTTTGGTTTTTATTTCGTGGCATTTGGTGCACTATATCGTTTGAAATCTTGAGTGGAAGTTTTGAAAAATCCATTGCATGGGCTGCGTTTTCAGCATGCATGGTTAGGGTTTCTTGTTGCATGGAGAAGATGATGATGTGTCACTATAAGGACCACTGGATCGTGAGCTTTTGTTTTAATCCTGCCTGTCCATCTCTATTTTGTCTTTAGTCACTTAAAATGACCTTGACCAATTGACATGAGGTCACATGATTTATTTTATAAAATGTTATTTAAAGCTTGTCACATGCTGGATTTAAATGATTTGGACTGGGCCTTCCACGTTTTGCTCCTCACACCCCCACGCCTGGCCCATCAACAACATGTCCACTTTTATTTTCTTTTTTCAATTCACATTTATTTTTTAGTTTTGATTTTAATTATTTTAAAATAGTTTCGTTATTCATAAAAATACCAAAAAATATTTTCCATATTTCTTAACGTTTTATTTAATTTTATATAATTTTTATTTTCGTATTTTTTTAATATTAATATTTTATTTTAATTATTTAATCCAAGTGGTCCATTTTAGCATACATTTTACTATTGATTTTATTTTTATGACTTAAAATTATTTTTAGCTTTTGATTTTTGGGATGAAGGTTGACCACTATCTCATGGTCAACTTGACCTTTTCTTGGAATTTTATTTCACATTTTCAATTTATTTTGGATTTATTTTTGACCTAGTTTGGTTCGTTGACTTTTAATTTGACCTCTGTTTTATTTTAATTAATTTATGTACCAATTTTCATTATGTTTAAAATATTTTTGGGGGATGATGATGTCCTGACCCCACCTAACTTAGTTTAATTTTTCATAATTTTCTTGATTAATTTTCTATTTATTTGATATTTTTTAAGTTGACTTGAATTTTCAATTGACTTTCTTATGATCGATGTTTGACTTAGGGATTACTTATGGAAATTGAAGAGATATTTTGATCCTCCCTTGTTCATCTCATATGCCATGCATTAGAGGCCTTTCATCTTGATTTTATTTGGTCCTCGCCTCATTTCCTGATTAAATTATTCAGTGAACCTTTTTGTGCATTGTTTCATCTGTCTGATTCACCTACCATTTGTTATACTTGTTTCTTTCATCCATGCTTCTATTGTTTGATTATTTAACATATTCATACTTCCCATACATTGTTTAAAGCTCCATTATTTCATTATTCGATTCTTTGACTTGATCATACACTTGTTTACTTATCTATTGTTTGATAACTGTTGCCTACTTGTATGATGTATGAGGCATATATTCTTATTGTTTGGTTGCCATGAACCATCCCCATTCATAACAAATGTACCCCTCTCCCATAAAGTGTATAATATTTATTCTTCCATTCTTTATTCATCTATTAATACAAGAATTAAAATGAACATCCGATAATCATTTCAAAACAAGATCAAAAGCTCGACCCAACGTCGAGTAATCATTTTCAAAACTTAACGGAACCAAAACGTATTCATCCATCCTTTTGTAAGTCGATTGCTTCATGCATCACCATTTCTCTTGTAAGTCGATTGCTTCAGGCATCGCCATCTACCTGTAAGTCGATTGCCTCAAGCATCGCCATCTACCCTTACCCGTGGTTCCTCTCCTTGCTCCATCCGTCGACTCTTGTTCCGTTTAGGTAGCACCCATTAGGTAGAACCCTTTGTATGATAACATAGGTAGAATTACCTTATTCTTTGCATGCTAACACTAGGTAGATGTTCCCTTTTGTAAATCCTAACACATAGGTCCATATTGCATTGTTGGTGTAAGCCCTAGAGGCCAATACTTTTGGTACTTGTATCAAATTATTTATTAATAATAAAAGGCTTTTTCTTTATTATGTTTGCTTAATAAAGTCCCTAGAATAGCTAGTCCGTTTTAATGTATCAAGTATGACTTAATCATGAGATCACATTAAACATAAGGACACTATTCTTAAAGTATCCGTAGTCAAGCTTTATTGTGAAGTGGGATAACATTAAAGCATGAAGACTATTATGTTTATAGACTGATGATCACATCTCATGGATCATGGATAAAGAGTTATCAAGTCTTAAACATATGTATGAATATTAAGAGTAATATTTATACTGGATTGACCCGCTATGAGAATACTATATAGAATGTTATGCAAAGTGTCATAAGTTATTCTCATGGTGATAATGGTGTATACCACCCTTCGACCTGAAACCACTATGGACCCTAGATGTAGAGTCGAGTGCCTTATTGATGATCAAACATTGTCCGTAATTGGATGACCATAAAGACAGTTGATGGGTACTCCACGAAGCATGCTATGGGACATGAGTGACCTAGATGGAATTTTCCCATCCCGCGTAACAGGATAAATGTCTATGGGCCCAATATTGAACTGGACAAGGATGACACAGTCTATGCCTTGTGTTCAATATAGACATAAGGGCAAAAGGGTAATTATACACATAATTATTATCACAGAAGGATTTGTCAGATCACATGACATTTTCGTGTCTTGGGTAGCAGTGATGTGTTGCTAGATACCGCTCACTGTTTATTATGTTAAATACGTGATTTAATATAATTGCCAATGCCGCGAAAACCTATAAGGTCACACACAAAGAACGGATTGATGAGAGATAGAGTAATTAAGGAATACCGTAATGTACGGTGCCCTTAAGTGAATTATAGAACATCGTAAGGTACAGTGTACTTAAGTAGAATATGAAATATGGTAAGGTACCACGCGCTTAAGTGATTTTGGCATATTATAAGATATGAGCCATATACACTTGAGTGGGCTTTTTAGCTTGCAACCCACACAAGTGGTTCTATAAATAGAACCCTTGTGTAGAAGCATTGTCACACTTGCAATTTCGTTTCTCTCTCTCTCTCTCTCTCTCTCTCTCTCTCTCTCTCAAAGCTTTTATTCGTAGCAGCTAGCGCTGAGATTGAAGGAATCCGTTCGTGTGGACTAAGTAGAGGCATTGTCATCGTTCAACGTTCGTGATCGCCACAAGAGGTAACAATTCTATCACTGATCATGCCCATTCGTAAGGATCATTAAAGGAGAAATTTTAAATTCTGTTGTGTTTTGGATCGCCCTTCTCCTTCATGCACGACAACTCTAGGGCAGAGCTTCCCTACTTTTAGACCTTCTGTACGTCTCCAATCTTGTGGCATGTCAGTCCGTTCTATTGCAAAGAGGTAACTGCCTAAGACTCGATTCAGCGAGCTACGACACCTACTGCTAGGACGTGAACACATTGCCCACTCTCCTTTGACATAGCTGGTGTCCTCCTTTGTAAGTCCATGTTCAGATGGCAATCCTTAACCCCTAGCTAGTCGAACTACGGCAACTCTGATTCTCATGTTCAGATGAGATTCGTAGGCACGAGATGCGATGTATTGCCGAGTTTTTTGACTGACGACTAACAACTAATCCTTGTTTGCTTTCTCCCTTGTTGCGATTCTTTTCTCTCGCCCTCGTTGCGATCGAGACCTTCCCTTTCTCTTGCCCTAGTCGCAATCGAGACCCTTGTTCCCGTAGTTAGCTGAACTACGTTTTGCTCTGATTCTCATTCCAGATGAGATACATAGGCATAAGACGCGATGTCTTACCGAGCACACTTCTCTTTAACCCATAGGTAGCTGAGCTACGAAGACTCTGATTCTCATTCCAGATGAGATACGTAGGCAGTGGATGCGACATCCTTACGAGTCACTTTCTTTTAACCTCCTTTTAGCAGATAGTACATTAAATATACCTACACCCTTTAGACTAGAACAACAAGAGTGGATCCCGTAGAGTACTACAGATGCGTATGGGTGCTAATACCTTCCCTTCGCATAATCGACTCCCGAACCCAAGATTTGGTTGCGAGACCTTGTCTTTTCCTTCTCTTCAGGTTTTCTTCGATCGTCTCCTTTCCCTCCTTTTGGGATAAATAACGAATGGTGGTGACTCTTCTGTTTTCTTTTTCTTCGCCGATTGTTTTTTTTCGCATTCCAGTTGCGACACTTAGGTCTTGAAAAAGTTCTACCTTTAGGAACAACACGAACTTATTTACTAGAAGGGACAAAGTTGGACTAAAGAGTATTTGATTTATCATCTTTTTTAGAATCAGAATCATAACCAATACCCCTTGTTTTGTTTATGCTTATGACATAAATCATGGAAGCCATTAAGCTTCTATTCAGGCTTCTAGCAAGAAATTTCTAGAAAGAATTATCATATTTATTTATGATATCTCTAGAACCTTTAAAGGCTTTTGAAAGAATTTTCTTCACTCAAACTTGAGAAATTTTTTTGAAGCTTACAGTATGCTTTTGATTCTGATACATGGATCATCTTCAGATCCTTGTATTTTTCCAGAAGCGTCTGACATCTATCCAGAACTTTTGATAAACTAGATTCAAGTTCAGAATGAGAGAGTTCAACAAACACCTCTTCAGAATCTGACTCAGATTCTAATTGAATAATCTCTGCAGGAGCTTCTGTGCAAGTTGTAACACCCCGTTTTTTTATTAGATATTTTATTATATTTTAATTGTTTGAATTATGGATTTTGATGATTTATTTTATGGCTGGGTGTTAGGGGAGTATGTATCCTTGAGTTAGGGGTATATATGGATGATAGAAGTAAGCAGAATAATTTAGAATTGTTTTGATAATTAAAAATAATGTTTTATTTATTTTTATTATATTAATTAGTGAAGATAGAATAATTGGGCCAAATATGAAAAATTGAGAAAGTTAGTGGGCGGAAGGAATATAGATGATTAAGTTTGGGTCGCTGGTGATTTTGAAAAGTTTACCCTAAAAATAAAAAGTTAAGAGGAACCTAGGTTTAGGGAGATTTTCACATTACGTGACATTGGAGAAAAATGAGCAAAGAGGCAATATGCAAGGTAATCAAGAAAAGAGAGTGAATGTTTCAATTTATAAATTTTGCAAGGAATTCAGGTAAGGGTTGAAACTTGTTTCAATAGTAAAGAGTATGGTAGAAGGGTAGAATGGATGAACCCTTAACCTCCGTAGGATTGGGTGTTTTGATTCATAATTTTAAATTAGGATGCTATGATGGTTGTTATATGATGATTTTCGTATGACTTATATGCGTGTATTATTTCTGTTTTGATGATTGAACATATATTCAGCATTGTTACAATTTTGAAGGTTTTAGGCATAATCTTAAAACAATGATTAGATGATTTAATTGTGTTAAAATTGTAAATAAACTTTAGATAAATAGAGTATTGCATGGGTTGTAATTTTCTGAACGTTTGGCTTTTTAAAAAATCGTAATCGGAGGTCCGGAAGGCCTCCAACGATGAAAAATGCAGAAAATTCGGCATTCTGTCCGTCACGACCGCGCTCAGCGCGGGAGCCTTTTTTATGTTTTTCGGTCGAAATCGTTTTGGCTATAACTTTTGATCAGTAAGTCCAAATCGAGTGTCGTTTGAAGTGTTGAATATCTGAAGTAGAGGGCCATAACTTTGTTTCAGGGATAAAATAATTTTGGTGAATATTTCATGGATATTTTTGGGGTTGAAGAATATGAAAATTGTGTTGGAAATTTTAGAAATAACAAATTTTTAGTAACGCCTTCGTGCACGGTCTTGATCATAACTTTCAACTCGTGAATCATTTTGGGTTGGGGTTTGAAGCATTTGAAAGATGACTCTCAGAGATATAACATGATAGTGATAAGTGAATTTTTTGAGTATTTTTCCTATGCCTACTATGTTGGTGAAGTTTTTGTTTATACGTTCGATTAATGAATTGTTGACATATCCCGATGGTTTTGGTCATAACTTTTATTCTGTAGGTCTGGTTTTGATATTGTTTGAAGCTTTAGAAAGATAACGCTCATACCTATAAGATGGTAGTAATTGTTGATATGTTTTAATAATATTCAAATGCCTAATATGTTAATAAATGTATTGGTTTATACTTTGGTTGATGAATCCTTGCATTGTTGTAATTTCGTGGTGTGATGATTATGTTGTTATGTCGATGATGTTGAGATGTTGACGAGTTATGTTAGACAATAGTACCGATCTAGAAGGGGGGTTGAATAGATCAGTTTTTGAAATTTAGCGCTTTTTTAAAAATGATTTCAACGGTTGCGGAAGCACCTTAGATTTTAATCGTCTAAACATTCCGTTAATGGAAAGATCGGATATGCGTGAAACTGAATGGAATTACTAAGATAGAGAGTATCAACCATTATCTAAATCAATTGATCAACCACTATAATCCTTGATATTTTTAGCTCTAATAATGCTTAAACAAAATAAGATATCAAGTAAAATATTACTAAGTTTGTGTGAGATTAGTTTTATCGAACACTTGGTGTGCACTCCACACCATGTTTCAATTTCACTCAAATTGAATGTGCAAAATTTTACTCAGTTGCAATCAAAGTGATAGTAACAATTTATAGAATAGTTATTATGCACAACAATCAAGCAATATTGATTTTACTATTAATTTTACACAAAACGTAACTAATGCAGAATTTAAAGAGTTAAGAGATAGAGAGAATAAGACCGGATTTATTGAGGCAGTTCCCCTATCGTCCTTGCTTAGGGTACGTTTGCCCTCAATTCTAAATCTAGAATTGAGATGTTTTTATTAACACGTTGCAAAGTCAATACAAGAGAACAAATGATCGCCACCAATCAACCCCTAGAGTTGTTGCAAATCCTATTCTATTCTCTCCCCTTGATTGGAGTTGAACCAAGTCCTTCAAGCGCTTCGAACAAACCTCCGGTTACCGCTATCTTATTGCAAGAATGCCATGTTCTCCAAAACTTCAGCTCGGTTGTGTTCGAACGTAAGTCGCTTGAACCCTAAGCTTTCTTCACAATCCTCCGGTTACCTTTACTTGTTTAACCGAACCTTCCGTTCTTCAAACTTTTCACTCGGCTAAATCAGGGAAGCAAAGGTTAGTGCAAAAACCCCCAATTCTTGGAGAACAAAATCCCAATGGTTTTATTCAAGAAAAACCCACACAAATCCTCAACCCAAACTAAGATTAACCCAATCTTATTTGGGCGTTATCACAGCAGCAATGCATAATGCTCAACAAAGATTATTATTGTGATTATTGAAAAATGCAATGAAGAATGAAGATGATAAGTGCTTTGGTGTATTTCTTTCACTTTTATTGTTATTTGTTGAAGAATGGACACTTAAATATTTATGTGATGCATGGACCAAATAAAAAACATAACATAATTATTTTGCAAAGTTACACAGCAGAAAATTAAGTCTAACCAGCGACTGCTCAACCTGTTCATATAGGTCACTCGACCTGAGGCAAAATTATTCAAGTAAAACAGGCGATAAGTCGACTTAAACAGGGGGTGAGTCGACTCAAACAAAGTTTTTTCTAGGGGTGAGTCGACCTATGACTCGACCTGTTCAGACCCGTGGCTATATGGTTCAAATGAAAATAGGCAATGAGTCGACGCAATAAGTGGATGAGTCGACCCATTCAGGTTTCCCAGGATTGAGTCGAGCTGTGACTCAACCTGTTCAGACTTGAGAGTTTTGCTATGAGTCATGAGTCCACTCACGGTTTTTAAACTCCCAAAAATGAATTTTGATTTTGACCAATTTAAACCGATCTCTTATGAACCTAGGATATTTACTATGATCAAGTGCATGATTCATATCTATGATATGCTCCTATATGCCTGGACACATTGAACCTATATTTTGAACATGTTAGAGGATGAATGCATTATGTGATATGATGATACTGTCCAAAGTACACGTTGTGGGTGATTAGAAAGGTTTGACATCATTAAAATAAGGATTAGGCATATTTGCCCTCACATACTCCCCCTTTTTGATGATGGCAAACCGTGGCACAAACACGTAATTTGATAGACATCATCCCCCTGATTTTATGCATACCTTCAAACATTCTACTATTATCCATCTGCTAAATATGCTAAATCAACTATTGTGTTTGTTTCCATTGCTTCTCCCCCTTTGTCAACATCAAAAAGAAACAATGAAACGGTCAACATGAAGTAAAGATATTCATAATCACTTAGTCAACGACTTTGCAACATATAAACATCAACAACCATGCATATAATATGAAGTCAATGGAAGAAGTATAGGCATAAATATTTCAAGGAGCAAAACAAAATAAGTAAATAAGATTACAGTAATTGTTCAACAGAAACTTTAAGACAAATAAGTAACTACAATAACATGCAAACATAGGGAAATGGAAATGCATTGAATTAAACAATCATCTAAGGTCGTCTTCCTCGGAACGGGTCATTTCTGCTTCTATAGTCGTAAGGTGGACGCGAAGGCATGTCTTCTTGATAGAGGTTGGTTAAGTCAATGGCGTTCGTGTTAAGCATATTTATGGATCCTGCGAGAGCGCGATGAGTGCCATCAGTCCTTTGTAGGATGGTGGAGGAAAAAGAGTTGAAGTTGTCACTGTAGGTTTGGATTTGACTCCTTAGGTCCGAATATCGTTCCTCTTGGATGGAAGCAAAAGATGCAAAGTTGTCACCTTGAATCTGAAGCTGATCCTGCAAGGCCGTGAATCTCTACTCTTGAAGTGTAGCAAAATCCTGTTGTTGTATTTGAATGTTTCTTAACATTTCCATCACTTCAGAACTTTTAGGTTGAGAAGATGGTGTATGCATATAGGGTGAACGATTGCTTGTCCATCCGGTGTGTTGCCATTCTCCCCGGCCTTGGTTATCAGATGGATGTTGTCTAGGAGTAGGACCAAGCCAATCACCATGGTCAGTGACTTGTCGATTGTGCTCCATAGGTTGAGAGTTATCTTCATTATTTTCTTCCTCGTTTTCATCATCTTCATCCTCCTCCTCCTCCTCCTCTTCTTCCTCCTCATAATCATCATCATATTTTTCCATAGGCCGAGCATTAGTACCTGGAACTGGTTTACGGGTCTTGTATAGTCGCATTGTACGATCCCAAGTGTAGCCCATCAAACTTAATGTTTTCTGACAAAATTCTTGATTTGTAGTCATGGATTTATATGGAATTCCTTGAACTGTAACATTTTCTCTATTAAGGATACTTTGAATAAATGAGGGATAACAGAGAGCAGTGCCTCTACCTGACTCCTTTAGAGCAAAGATCCTACTTGCGACATAGTGCAGCCAATTCACTTTTATTATGTGTTTCAGCACATAAACCATGTGTACTTCGGCCTTGTCCACTCTGGAGTAACCTCCTTGTTTAGGACGCAGAATATGCGTCACAACCCAGTGTAAAACCCTGTCAAGAGGCTTCAACTGACCCGTAGTCACATTGGTAGGGAATAGATTGCTCTGAACAACATTTGGAGAAAATAGTTTCCTCAGCATTTGGTTTAAGGCATTCCTAAACTCATAGTCTGGAGCATACACAATGTCGGTAATTTTGAGATCATTTGGAGACGACGATGGAGAGATCTCAAACAGAGATTTACAAACGTCATCATTCACTTCAACAACCTTATTACCAATATTGCATGCAAACTTAAAACCCTCGAGTTTTCTATCAACGCCGGTATAAATCAATTTGACTAAATCCTCATTATACTTATTGGTACAGTTTAAGAACAAATCAATTTCTTGAAAACTTATTCGTCCAACAATTTCTGGAATGTGCATACGTCCAACCACTAACGGTGAGTAAACGTACTGCTTTATAAATGTTCTATTTTTGAGCTTATTTTCATAGGTTTCAGCAAGATCATCAGAGAGTAAGGATAAAGCAGTTACCAGAGCATTCAATCGAGATGGTGCAGTCCCAGTGTGAAAAGAGGGTCCTCTAGCAGATCTTTTTCCAGATGCTCTTGAAGCCATTTGAGTGTTGTTGGTAAGGAGATCTTAGGGTTTTTGTATGGAAGAGAATGATAGAGAGAGGAAGAAGACCAAATGACCAAATGAACAAATGAATTGATTATGCAAAAAAAAATCTTGAAAACTGAGTCGACCTAATTAAGACTCATATGTGTTATTTCTAGCAACGAAGAGTCGACTCATGGGTCGACCTAGTGGGATTTGAATTTAATGCAGTCTCTGCATTAGGCAACGAAGAGTCGACTCACATGTGTAATGAGTCGACACGCTCCTGTTTGAAATCCCAAAAGACTTGATTATGGGTGTAAGACCCCAATTTTGACCCTAAGACCCCTCATACTATCTCACCATATGCATTAGCTTTGGGATCACACTTTGGCATCCTCCTTACACCTCATTCATTGGGTTTGCATTGGAGATATCACCAAGCACATTTGATTATATCATACTTTATTTTTCTTTGTTTACTAACCAAAATACCAAAAATATGTCAATGTATAGTTTATTGCTTTTGTAGGTAGTGTGTATGCTCACCTATGCTCCATCAAGCTCATGTCTAGGGTTTAATACCCTCAATGTAAGGAGCACAATCAAGAATTGGTTTGCATTGGTTATAAGAATCATATATGGATCCCCATGATATTCATATGTTATTTTGATCAAGAAATCATCAAGAGTTTGGAGTTTGTTTGCCTTGGAAACCCTAATTCATCTAAGTATCTTGTGTGACTTCTTCAACAAGTTTCCTCAATAATTGATCAAATATTTCAAGGGATACTTCACATTACATCATATTATGCATATATGATCCTCCATGAGTCCCAAAATATCAATAGAATATCAAGCTAGCAAGTTGGTTCATGGTGGTTGACCAGAGAAAGCCAATTGGTCAAAACTGGGGTTCCCTAGACCCTATCTCCTACAATGTTTGTCATATTAAAAAGATTCCAAGAGAAACGTTACTCAACATGACATTCCAAACAACTTTCATGTTGAAGTCAAGATCTAGTTTTGCTTGGGAAGCCATTTTTTATGGTAAAGGATTATAGGTCATTTTGTCTGAACCCTAGTTTGGAGGTCAACTTCCCAAGACCATAATTTGCTCAATATTTATGATATGAAATCCATTCAAATTACATGATCAAATTCAGGGTGTCTACTTAAAATTTTATGTTTGGAGTAAGTTGAAATTCAACTTTCAAATGCATGTGCCAAGAGGAAACATTATAGGTCATTTTGGGCCAATACCATTGAACAAGTGATTTTCCTCAACTTCTAAAATGAATAACGCCTTCATGCCAAATCAAAATGAGGTCAAACTTCTGACCAAATTGAAGAGGTTTTAAATAGCTACAACTTTGATGAAGAAATTGTTTTCATTTGAAGTCCATAGAAAAAGTTATTCAAGGTGGAAGAAGTGAACATTTGACTTGGGACTTAGAAAATTTTCAAATATGTTTGATTCCCCAAACTTCCACCTCAAAATTAATCACGATACAAGCTTCAAATGAAAAAGTGTTCAAAATGAAAGTTTTCCCCCTTGATCTCACCTTTCCAAAAAGTCCAGGATCACCTCATTTGGCCAAAGTATGAAGGACTTGCGCATGGGTGTAAGTTGAAGAACCATTTGGATGTTTTCCACTTCCACTTTTCATACACAATTGCATGGCCTTCTAACATGGTTTCAGCATGATTCACACTCAATTATGGATCATATTACATCACTTGGTGGGCGTAGCATATGCCCATGCAAGCATGCAAAGAGAATTTTCAAATTTTTCCAAAATTGGAAGTGTGTGGAAATCAATATCATGGCCTATAAATAAGACCCTCATTGCTCAGAATTAAGGACCTCATGCCCAAGCTTTGAACCTGTAACCCCAAACCCTCACCATTGAAGGATAAACTTAAGGATTTTCTTTGAAAATTAAGTTTCAATTCTCCATCGGTTTTGAGATTGAAACTCCAAGAGTCCATACCTTTCCTTGATCTATTTTACTTCCAACAAGCATCTGAAGCAAGGCCAAGCATAATTGAAAGCAAGATAGTGCCAATCTGAAGCTCCATTGAAGGTGAATTTTCAGAATTTTAATCTCTTCGATTCTCCCTCAATTCTTCACCATTCTTGTGGATTTTTGGTTGTCTGAAGTCCTATCAATGTAGGAAAGAAGATTGAGTTGCTTTGAGGTTAAATCGAAGCAACTCAGTTGATGATCCTCAAAATTAAAATCCCTGTATCTTTTTATATACTTGGAATTCGATAAAATTGAGGCCAGATTCGTGCTCCTGAGCATTTTTACTTCAAATTAGTGTATTCATTTTTCATTTTCCTTTGAGTTGAGCTTGAACCAGACTGGTGGCTCTCACCAGAGAAGATGACCGAAGCTAGAGCTCCGGTGGTGTGCTGGCTTGTCTAGGACCATCTGAATTGTGTCTCATCTTCTAATCTCATGCGTCCAAACAGATTACAATGCTTGCAGCGTGTTTGACTCGTGTGCATGTGGAACACACGCTTCTGGCCATCTGATCCATCACCTCAATTAATGAGGGAGATCAAATGACCCTCATTTTTTTGATTTTCTGTTTATTTCATTTAATCCTTTATTTTTGATTAATTCATATTAATTTCATTTTTAATCCAAAATATATGGGACTTTCACAAAAAAAAATCTAATTTTTTCCTCTTTCATTTTCTGAATTAAAATTAATTTTTGGATTAATTTTGATATTTTTCATGATTTAATTGTTTTAATTGTATATATTTGTATGTGTATCTTGTTTATGTTTGTGGTCTTAGGACCTTAAAATACTTAATAAATAACAAAAAACCCTAAAAGATGTTTTGTGTGGACTGTTGTGTTGATCTGAGCTTTTGGACTTAGAGTTAGGCAACATTCCCTATGCAAAAGGACTTGGCCAATGCCAATATTTCTGAAATCAAGTTATTGTGATTTGAGCTTCCATTTGATGCAAGTATTGGGATCTACATGAATTCATCTGCTACATGGTCTTGATGTAAATGTTACTTTGAACCTGTGCCTAACGCCTTATTCTGAGCCAATCGAGGAGTAGTTCATCTGATACATGGGAAGATTAAGAAGAAGACTGTGAAGTTGCTTGCTTGGATGTGGCTATCTTTATTTGATGCCTTGCTCTTCATATTGCTACTTGCTTGCTAATTATTGCTTGATTTAAAGTTCAAAGGAAATATGAGTTTCTATATGACATTCTTGTCTATTGGATTGCATCCCATTGGTCAGATCTTTTCAACTCTTGACTTTAAAATTATTGCTTAGGATTAGTCTCTTCATCTCCTCTCATTCTCTTAAATTTCAAAATCTCTCCCCCTTTTCAAAATCTTCTTTGCTTGTGATTTCTAAACTTAGACTTTATTTCAAATTAGAAACTTTGGTCTTATGCCATTGCATTTTTAAACTCTTTTCTCAAATCAAACTTGTAAATGAATCTAACCCTATTGACTAAAAATTTCAAAAGACAAAAAGAACTACCACTCATTCAAACTCATTTGGGCCTTTCAGTCTCTTTTAAATTTAAATTTTGATTAAAAAGTAACCCACTCATTTTTAAATTGTTACCACGAACTACGAGGTTTTGATCCCTCATTTTTATGTTGGTACGTAGGCACAAGTCCGAAGGTCTTTTCAAACAAAAAAATATAATTAATGAGTTCTTTTCTCATCCCCACACTTTATATATTGCAAACATCTTTTATACCAAAAAACACATACACGCATAAAAAAGGGCTCCCTAGGAGTACCTAGGACACTTTGGATGCTAACACCTTCCCTCCTTGTAACCAACCCCCTTACCTGTAATCTCTGGCATTTTATTAGTTTTGATTTGAAAACCTCTTATCTTTGGGTTTTATTCGTACTTTTCCCATTTCCTTTGGAAACAATAAAAGCGCGGTGGCGACTCTGGTTTTATTGATGTTAAGTTTATCCATAACTTAATGGTCATGAATTTACCTCCACAGAAATTAAGTGGCGACTCTATTGGGAAGTAGTCCTTAGTGGGTTTAGCCTACTTTTTTATGTGTATATAATTGTATATTTGTTGTTTGTATACTTGTTTGTATGATATAATCTGCTTGTTGTACTTGATGATCTCTGAGTGGTGAGATAAGTTCTAACCCTAACTTGAGTGCAATTAAGATAGAAGGAT
The DNA here is from genome assembly GCF_024323335.1 of Lathyrus oleraceus. Lineage (NCBI taxonomy): Eukaryota > Viridiplantae > Streptophyta > Magnoliopsida > Fabales > Fabaceae > Lathyrus > Lathyrus oleraceus. The sequence goes on from NC_066584.1 coordinate 244,806,593, forward strand.
GGTATAGTGATGTTCAACTTATGTGGAGTAGTCCTTAACAAGTTGGCTTGACACCCATCTACTCAGTAGAGACCCTTTTGGAGCTATTGATGTCACACAAGTTATTTGTGATTAGGCATTACTTTATCTGATTTGGGGACCGAGAAGCTGAGGACCTTAGAACATTTAACCCAACTTGGCCTATTTAGGACATAGTGCGGAGACTGTTCAAGTGTAGACTGGATAATAGTTGTTATGCGATGCTACACTCAGACGAGTTTCTCTTGAGAATATTATGGATTGATGAGTCAGTCATCCTAACCTGTAATATCCGATAGAGGGGATTAAGACTCTGGGAACTTTTGAGAACATGATCTACATGCTTTTATCCTTAGTACACTCCTTTGGGATGGTTCTTAACCTGACTCCATGCTCGTGACTCACAACAAAACCTTGGTTCTTGGTTGATCCAATCAAGTCTTGTCAATATCAATGGAACTTGGGTGTCGATAAGGTAAAAACCATAATCCACCAAAATGGATGATTGATCTTGACAATGACTTGATTCATCCCTCGTCATCCATGTAATTGTTGCATTCATGTATTCATACGCATGATTACATTCATCACACGAAAAATAACTTCAAGGAACAAAGGTTTTATTTGCAAATATTTTCAGACCATGGATTATGGACGAAGGAACACTAAGAAGTACAGTTTCAGATATCCAAACTTAAAAGAGTTAAGTAAGTTATCATCCTTTGTATTAGATCCCTTGGACTTCAAGCAACGTCATGGGAAGCTTCTATCTGTGTTATCTACTGATGTGGTTGAAGGACTCTTGAGTGTGTTGGTTCAGTTTTATGACCCTCTCTACCGTTGCTTCACTTTTCCCGATTATCAGCTTATGCCTATGTTAGAGGAGTATGCCCATCTCTTGAAATACCCATTTCTGACAAGGTGCCTTTTAGTGGATTGGAGGAGATTCCCAGATTCCATATTATAGATGAAGCTCTTCATCTGAAGAAGTCTGAGATTGAGGCTCATTGGGTGAAGAAAGGAGGAATATTTGGGTTGACTTTTAAGTTTCTCATAGGGAAAGCCACTACCTTTGCTCAAGCCGGTAGTGTGGATGCTTTCGAAGCCATATTTGTGTTTCTCATCTATGGTTTGGCTTTGTTCCCTAACATTGACGGTTTTGTTGATGTTAACGCCATTAGAATCTTCTTGATTAGGAATCCTGTCCCTACTCTGTTGGATGATATGTACTTCTCTTTGCATTTGAGGAATTCTAAAGGTGGTGGAACTATTGTGTGTTGTGTTCCTCTTTTGTACAAGTGGTTTATTTCGCACTTGCCTCAGACGCCTGCTTTCGTGGAGAACAAGAAATGTCTACGGTGGTATCAGAGACTTATGTCTCTCACTAATGATGATATAGTTTGGTATGACTCTGCATTGAGTAGCTTGGAAATTATTGATAGTTGTGGTGAATTTTCTAATGTGTGTCTCATTGGTACACAAGGAGGAATCAACTACAACCCCGCTTTGGCTTGTCGTCAACTTGGGTTCCCCTTGAGAGACTAACCTAATAACACTCAGTTAGAAGGTCTTTTCTATCAAAAGGGTAAATATCCCTAACATTTGAAGCAGAAGATGATACATTCTTGGCATAACATGCATAGGAAAGGAAGATCTGAGCTTGGTCCGTGCAACTGTGTAGCTTTGGAAGCTTACACTACTTGGGTGAAGAAGAGAGCTTTGGAGTTAAAGATATTGTATGCTTGTGAAAGACCCATGTCTATGGTTGTGGTTGAGCCATTAACTATCCCTAACCAAGATGTAGAGGAGTTGGAAGATGCACTCTCCAAGATGAAGCAAGAGAAGGATATGTGGGAAGAGCGGTTCCATGCTTTAAGTCGAAAGCATGAGGAGTTGCAGATTGAGTCAAAGGACAAAGACACACTTATTGAACTTCTTGAAGACCGAGCAGTGAAGAGTTTGGCCTACGCAAAACTTTTTATCCCCAGAGTCTTTGTCTCCCCAGTGAGTTTTCCTTACGGAATGCATTATACTCCTGTGGACTTTCAGTCTCTCCGGATTCTTTTCCTTTGTGGCGACATTTTCCCACAGAGATTATTTTTAAAATTTCATATCATATGCATCATGAGGTCTCTTAGGGACCAAAATTTGCTTTTATTGTTGTTATTTAAGTCCAACTTACTAAGTCAATACGAATATTTTAACCTTCATCTCCTCAGCTAGAACGTCCTTAAATAGGGGTAGCTGTAAGACCCAAATTTTGACCCTAAGATCCCTCATGCTATCTCACCATGTGCATTAGATTTGGGATCACACTTTGGCATCCTCCTTACCCATCATTCATTGGGTTTGCATTGAGATATCACCAAGCACATTTGATTGAATCATACTTTATTTTTCTTTGTTTACTAACCAAAATACCAAAAATATGTCAATGTATAGTTTGTTACTTTTGTAGGTAGTGTGTATGCTCACATATGCTCCATCAAGCTCATATATAGGGTTTAAGACCCTCAATGCAAGGATCACAATCAATAATTCGTTTACATTGGTTCTAAGCATCATATATGGATCCCCATGATCTTCAAATGTTATTTTGATCAAGAAATCATCAAGAGTTTGAAGTTTGTTTGCCTTGGAAACCTTAATTCATCTGGGTATCTTGTGTGACTTCTTCAACAAGTTTCCTCAATAACTGTTCAAATATTTCAAGGTATACTTCACATTACATCATCTTATGCATATATAATCCTCCATGAGTCCCAAAATATCAAGAGAATGTCAAGCTAGCAAGTTGGTTCATGGTGGTTGACTAGAGAAAGTCACCTGGGCAAAACTGGGGTTTCCTAGACCCTATCTCCTACAATTTTTGTAATATGAAAATTATTACAAGAGAAATGTTACTCAAAATGACATTACAAACAACTTTCATGTTGACATCAAGAGCTATTTTTTCTTGTAAAGTCATTTTTTATGGTAAATGATTATAGGTCATTTTGTCTGAACCCTAGTTTGGAGGTTAACTTCTTAAGACCATAACTTTCTCAATTTTTATTATATTAAATCCATTCAAACTCTATGATCAAATTAAATATATCTACTTCAACTTTAATGTTTGGAGGAATTTCAAATTCAACTTTCAAATGCATGTTCCAAGAGGAAACATTATAGGTCATTTTGGGCCAATACCATTGAACAAGTGATTTTCCTCAACTTCTAAAATGCATAACTCCTTCATGCCAAATCCAAATGAGGTCAAATTCATGACCAAATTGAAGAGGTTTGAAATACATACAACTTTGATGAAGAAACGTTTCTCATTTGAAGTCCATAGAAAAAGTTATTCAAGGTGGAAGAAGTGAATATTTGACTTAGGACTTAGAAAAATATGTTCAAATATGTTTGATTCCCCAAACTTACACCTCAAAATTCATCATGATCCAAGATTCAAATGAAAATGTGTTCAACATGAAAGTTGATCCCCTTGATCTCACCTTTTCAAAAAGTCCAAGATCACCTCATTTGGTCAAAGTATGAAAGACTTGCGCATGGGTGTAAGTTGAAGGACCATTTGGATGTTTTCCACATCCACTTTTCATACACAATTGCATGGTTTTCTAACATGGTTTCAGCATGATTCACACTCAATTATGAATCATATTACATTACTTGATGGGCCTAGCACACGCCCATGCAAGCATGCAAAGAGAATTATCAAATTTTGCCAATATTGGAAGTGTGTGGAGATCTATATCATGGCCTATAAATAAGACCCTCATTGCTCAGAATTAAGGACCTCATGCCCGAGCTTTGAACCTGCAACCCCAAACCCTCACCATTGAAGGATAAACTTGAGGACTTTCTTTGAAAATCGAGTTTCAATTCTCCATCTGTTTTGAGATTGAAACTCCGAGAGTACACACCTTTCCTTGATCTATTTCTCTTCCAACAAGCGTTTGAAGCAAGGCCAAGCATAATTGAAAGCAAGATCGTGCCAATCTGAAGCTCCATTGAAGGTGAATTTTCAGAATTTTCATCTCTTTGATTCTTCCTAAATTCTACACCATTATTTTTTATTTTTGGTTGTCTGAAGTCCTATCAATGTAGGCCAGAAGATTGAGTTGCTTTGAGGTCAAATCAAAGCAACTCAGTTCATGATCCTCAAAATTAAAATCCCTGTATTTTTTTATATACTTGGAATTGGACAAAATTGAGGCCAGATTCGTGCCCCTGAGCATTTTCCCTTCAAATTAGAGTATTCACTTTTTATTTTACTTTTAGTTGAGCTTGAAGTAGAACGGTGGCTCTCACCGGAGAAGATGACCGGACCTAGGGCACCGGTGCTGTGGTGGCTTGTCTTGGACCATCTGATCTGAGTCTCATCTTCTAATCTCATGCGTCCAAATAGATTACCATGCCTGCAGCGTGTTTGACTCGTGTGCATGTGGAACACGTGCTCCTGGACATCTGATCTGCCACCTCAATTAATGAAGGAGATCAGATGACCCTCATTTTTTTGATTTTCTATTTATTTCATTTAATCCCTTATTTTGTATTAATTCATATTAATTTCATTTTTAATCCAAAAAATATGGGACTTTCATCAAAAAAATTCTAATTTTTTCCTCTTTCATTTTCTGAATTAAAATTATTTTTTGGATTAATTTTGATATTTTTCATGATTTAATTGTTTTTGTGCATATTTTTAATTGTTTAAAAATACTTTTGACTTTTCAAAAACTATGAATTTTTTTGTCTAAGGTCCTTTGACCTTGTTTAACCTAGGATAAATCTCTTGACCATTTATTTGGTTTTTTGAAGAGGTTTTAGGTTTTTGATCAAACATAATTCAATTTAAATGCATTTTTATTTGATTTTTAATTGATTAATTGTGTAGAAATTGTGTTGAGCCATTTTTATTGACTTGTGAAGTTTGAATATGTGTTTGGGTCTTGGTCAAGGTTGATTTGACTTTTGTTGGATTAAAATCATTAGATTTAGGGGATTGATAAAATGTACATTTCATCTCCCAAAATGAATGAATGATTTTAATTTGATAAAATTCCTCCCATGACCAATTTGTGTTAATCTCATTTCCCCTCCCTCTTCATCTTCAATCCCATTCCATTCCATCCTTTTCATTGACCAATGAAGTCTCAATATCCTAAGGCTAATTGGTTCATCAATAACTTTGTGTTAGATGAACCAATACAAGTATGGATGAGATTAGGTACATCCTTTGATCATTTTCTTTTTGTGTGTGGTATGTTTTAGGAGTATGGTTCATTATACCATATATCTAACATGCATTAACACCAAAAAATTTATTGCCCGACCTCAGATGGTTGAGACTTCTACATAAGTCCAATTACGATTGCTTAACATAGCGCTAAATTTTGACCCTAAGGCATAGAATTCTAGTAAGTGAGATTGTAAGTCTCCCCCCTTTCATTGTATTGTATGGAAACTTGGCCTTTTTTCCTTCCTTTGGAAGATGTCTTGGTTCAAGGATCCATGCTTGTGAATAGAGGGTTGAGTATTCTCCAAAGAATGACTTAATCAATTGAAAAGTAAAACACCACTAACATCTAATCAACTAACATTTGACTAACTTCTATTATTATTGCTTTTAATTTCCAGTCATTTACCTTATGTCATTTAAATTCAAGTCATTTACCATTTCACTTGCCATTTACATATCATTTAACTTGTTTATGTTTATGTTATTTTCACTTTGCTCACGTGAGCCATATATTATTATTGTATATATTTGTCTATGTCTCTTGTTTGTGTTTGTGGTCTTAGGACCTTAAAATACTTAATAAACAACAAAAAAACCCTAAAAGATGTTTTGTGTGGACTGTTGGGTTGATATGAGCTTTTGGACTTAGAGTTAGGCAACATTCCCTATGCAAAAGGACTTGGCCAATGCCAATATTTATGAAACCAAGTTATTGTGATTTGAGCTTCCATCTGATGCAAGTATTGGGATCCACATGAATTCATCAGCTACATGGTCTTGATGCAAATGTTACTTTGAATCTGTGCCTAATGCCTTATTTTGAGCCAATCAAGGAGTAATTCATATCATACATGGGAAGATTAAGAAGAAGACTGTGAAGTTGCTTGCTTGGATGCGACTATCTTTATTTAATGCCTTGCTCTTCATATTGCTACTTGCTTGCTAATTATTGCTTGATTTAAAGTCTAAAGGAAAAGTGGGTTTCTATATGACATTCTTTTCTATTGGATTGCATCCCATTGGTCAGATATTTTCAACTCTTAACTTTTAAATTTTTGCTTAGGATTAGTCTCTTCATCTCCTCCCATTCTCTTAAATTTCAAAATATCTCCCCCTTTTCAAAATCTTCTTTGCTTGTGATTTCTAAACTTAGGCTTTATTGCAAATTAGAAACTTTGGCCTTATGCCATTGCATTTTTAAACTCTTTTCTCAAATCAAACTTGTAAATGAATCTAACCATATTGACTTAAAATTTCAAAAGACAAAAAGAACTAACAATCATTCACATTCTTTTGGGCCTTTGTGCCTCTTTTAAATTTAAATTTTGATTAAGAAGCAATCCACTCGTTTTGAAATTGATACCACGAACTATGAGGTTTTGATCCCTCATTTTTACGTTGGTACGTAGGCACAAGTCTGAAGGTCTTGTCAAACACAAAAATATAATTAGTGAATTCTTTTCTCATCCCCACACTCTATTTATTGCAAACATCTTTTATACCAAAAAACACATACACACGTAAAAAAGGGCTTCCTAGGAGTACCTAGGACACTTTGGGTGCTAACACCTTCCCTCTATGTAACCAACCCCCTTACTTGTAATCTCTGGAATTTTATTAGTTTTGATTTGAAAAACTTCTTATCTTTGGGTTTTGTTCGTACTTTTCCCCTTTCCTTTGGAAACAATAAAAGCGCGGCGGCGACTCTGGTTTTATTGACGTTAAGTTTATCCATAGCTTAATGGTCATGAATTTACCGCTACAATGGGTAGCGATGAGTCGACGCATGGGTCGACCAGTTGGGACCCAAGGAAAATACTGGGATTGAGTTCTCAATGATGATTCGACCAGTTGTTACCCGAGGGAAATACTAGGATTGATGAGTCGACTCATAGGTCGACCTGTTGGGACCCGTGTTAGCTGTTAAATGACATGAGATTGAAAAAAATTATTAACACTGAATGTATGTTAAATATGATACCTAAGCAAGTTCAAGCATAGAAATGGATCACATTTAGTTTAAACCAACAACATGAATGTCAAAAATTACAAAGAACAAGTATATATACATACATAGTTGATCAATATAGGTCAAATGGATAGGAACGACATTACCTCCAATGGTGATAGACGACAAGTGCCCTCACATAGCCCACACTTATAAATCAATGAATGGACTAACATTATATATATATATATATATATATATATATATATATATATATATATATATATATATATATATATATATATATATATATATATATATTCAAACGCGATTCGAGATATCGAGAACACCAAGTTGCCTATGGATGTGGAAGAAAGGCTCTGTCGCAAATGGTTTTGTGAAAATATCGGCAAGTTGATTTTTGCTATCAACATGCTTGAAGAGAACATCACCTTTCTCAACATGATCCCTAAGGAAGGGATGTCGAATTTCAATATGTTTAGTGCGTGAATGTAGTATAGGATTTTTGGTTAAATTGATGGCGCTTGTGTTGTCACAAAAAATGGGAATACATTCAAATTGAACATTGAAGTCGAGTAATTGTTGTTTTAGCCACAAGATTTAAGTGTAACAATTACCCACAACAACGTATTCCGCCTCGGTAGTTGACAAAGCAACTGGAACTTTCTTTTTGCTGTGCCAACTTACCAAGGAATTTGAATAAAAATGACAAGTGCCACTGGTGCTTTTCCTATCCGATTTGCAATCGGCAAAGTCGGAATCGGGGTAACCAACCAAAGAGGAATCACTTCCCTTAGAGAACCAAAGCCCATACTTTGAAGTACCACAGAGGTATATAAGTATGTGCTTGACGACTTTTAAATGTGATTCTTTGGGACATGATTGATACCTATCACACATACATACACTAAACATAATGTCTGGTCGAGATGCGGTAAGATAGAGGAGAGATCCGATCATACCTCTATACCTTTTTATATCTACGACCTTACCATTTTCATCCCGATCCATATTAACAACAGTAGGCATTGGAGTGTCGATTACTTTGGAGTTTTCCATATCGAAGCGTTTAAGTAGCTCATTACAATACTTTGTTTGGCTCACAAAAGTTCCTTCTTCAAGTTGCTTGATTTGATGTCCGAGGAAGTAATTTATCTCCCCCATCATGCTCATTTCAAATTCTCCCTGCATCAAGTTAGAGAATTACTTGACCAAATTTATGTTAGTAGATCCAAAAATAATGTCATCTACATAGAATTGAACTAAAATGGAGTATTTTCCTTAACGCCTAATAAAAAGGGTAGTATCAACCTTCCCTCTTGAGAATCCTTGCTCTAGTAGAAATTTGCTAAGATGCTCATACCATGCCCTAGGGGCTTGTTTGAGACCGTACAAAGCACACTTGAGCTTATAAACATAGTTGGGATGCTCATGGTTTTCAAAGCCGGGAGGTTGAGATACATATACCTCTTCATTAATGTGACCATTTAGGAAAGAGCTCTTAACATCCATTTGAAATCATTTGAAATCTTGAGAATAAGCATAGGCAAGCAAAAGGCGTATAGCCTCGAGTCGGACAACTAGAGCATAAGTTTCCTCACAGTTGATTCCTTCCTCTTGGTTATACCCTTGAACAACAAGGCGAGCCTTGTTGAGAGTTATGACTCCGTTTTCATCTAACTTTTTCCTAAATACCCATTTAGTGTCGATTAATCGATGGTCATGCGGAGGGGGAACAAGATCCCACACGTCATTTCTTTTGAATTGATTAAGTTCCTCTTGCATAGCTAGAAACCAATGTTCATCGAGTAATACGTCTTTGGAGTTCTTAGGCTCATTTTAAGAGATGAAAGCGAAATGATAACAAAAGTTACTTATCTTTGACCGTGTGGTAACTCCCTTTGAGATATCTCCTAGAATATTATCAATGGGATGATCCTTAGAAGATTTCCATTCCAAAGGAAGATCATTGTTATTAATAGAATGATCCTCCTCTTTCTTTTCGGAAATATGATCTGGCTCCTCCTCAGCTTTTTCCGGATGGGGTTCAACACGCTTTTCTTCTTGATCTTTTATTATGTCTTCCGAAGGAACACCTGCACCATCAACAATAATACCTTCTCCGACAATTTTCAGATAAGATTCATCAAAGGAAACATGCACGGATTCTTCAACAATAAGCAAACTTTTGTTGTATACTTTATATGCTTTACTAGATTGAGAGTATCCGAGAAAGATACCTTCATCAGCTTTTGAGTCAAATTTACCAAGGTTTTCTTTACCGTTGTTTAATACAAAGCATTTACATCTGAAGATATGAAGATGTGAAACATTAGGCTTCCTTCCCTTTAGCAATTCATAAGGGGTTTTGTTTAGAATAGGAGGAATGAGTATCCTATTCAATACATAACAAGCCGTAGTTATAACATCGACCCAAAAATATTTAGGAAGGCCATTTTCATTGATCATAGTCCTTCCAAGCTCTTCTAAAATTTGGTTTTTACATTCCACAACTCCATTTTGTTGTGGAGTTCTTGGAGAAGAAAAATTATGATCAATGCCGTTTGTTTCACAAAATTCCTCAAAGAGGTGGTTTTCAAATTCACCTCCGTGATCACTTCGAATAGTAACTATGCTAGTGTTCAATTTGTTTTGAGATATCTTGGCAAACTTTTCAAAAGCAAAAAAAGTGTCACTTTTACTTGCTAAGAAGATAGTCCAACAAAATCTAGAGTAGTCATCTACTATAACAAAACCATAGTAGTTTCCACCTATACTTTTAATTCTAGATGGCCCAAAAAGGTCCATATGGAGAAGTTCAAGGGGTCTCGTTGTGGAAACTATATTTTTAGATTTAAACGAGATCATTGTTTGCTTTCCCATTTGGAAAACATCACATAAGTGATCTTTTGAAATTTTGATTTTGGGAAGACCAATTACTATATCTTTTGCGACAACTTTATTTAGCAAGTCAAAGTTGACATGCGCTAATCGCCTAAGCCAAAACCACGAGCCTTCACTCATGGAGACGAGACATTTAGCGCTTGTCAAAGATACTCCATTCAAGTTAAGCATGTATACATTATTTTCCCTCTAGCCCTTAAGTACATCATTCTTATTATCATTATGTTCAATCATGCAACAATCTCTTGAAAATGAAACTTTATACCTTTTGTCACATAATTGGCTAATACTAATGAGATTGTGCTTAAGGCCTTTAACTAAAAGGACGCCTAAGATAGTAGTAGAGGAGGGATTACCTACATTACCTTTTCTAAGTATAGCTCCCTTGTTATTATCACCGTAGGTTACAAACCCTTTCTTCTTAGCCACAAAGTCAAAGAACAAGGAAGTGTCACCCATCATGTGTCTTGAGCAGCCACTATCGAGAATCCATGTTCTCTCCGTATCCTCAAGACATTCCACCTACAAATTTAAACAAGGGAAGGAGGTACCCAATTTTCATTGGGTCTTAGTGTGTGAGTGAAACTTTGGTTGAATTTGGGCAACCATTGAAAAATGCCTTTAGGAACTAAAAATCTCCTAAATCGGCATTTAGCAACAGTATGTCCCTTTTTGCAACAATATAAACAATTTAAGTTTAGATGAGAGTTGTTTTTACTAACTTGATCCTTTATCACATAAGTGTATTTTTGATAAGGATTATTCATGTTTCTTCTAAAATGTGATTGATCAATAGCAAAGGTAACTTTAGGTTGTAAAGCCTTGTCTAGTTTAGCTTGAAGAGTTCTAACCTCTCTTTGCCAAATGTGACAAGTTTCACATTTAGACCATCTAAACCAATCCCTTATCGTCTTCAGTTTTTCCTTTAGTAGCCTCTATCATAGATTTCTTAAGAGTTTCTAATTCCTTTTCGGAGTCAGAAACCTTCTTTTCTAAATGACTGAAAATTTTATTATTTGAGGCTAAGCGTTTAAAAGCTTCCTTGGCCTCGTTGTGTAGAGTACTAAAGGCATTTTGCAAATCAGCATAACAGATTTTATCAGCATGATCATATTTGTAATGACTTACATTCTTTTTCTTCTTTTGATGAGCCGTAAGACAAAGATTGACAATTTCTTCTTCATCACTTGAGTTGTCATCTCTTAAGGGCTCATTATAGCTCTCCGATGCAATGTATGCTCTTCTAGCTTTGCTAGATTTGTTGTGGAGTTTTTCTTTCCTCCATAAGGGACAGTCCGGCTTATAGTGACCGGTCTTTCCGCAATTAAAGCATGGTCCTTTCGACTTAGTTTTCTTACCTTCCTCTCGATTCAGAAATTTTGATTGTCTTCTATAGTTGACAAGATTTTTATCCGAATGTTGGACTTCATTTTTTCTAAGGTATCGGTTATACCTCCTTACAAACAGCCCCATGTCTTCATTCGAATCTTTATCATCATTACTTGATTCACTCTCACACGCATCATTGGTGGATGACTTATATCTTGAAGCCTTTAAAGCGATAGACTTCCTTTCGGTGTTCTCATATTTCTCCTTCTTCTCCTTCTTTGGTCTCTTCTCATGTTTCTCAATATTCATGAGCTCTTGCTCATGCTCTTGAAGCTTGCCACATAATGTTGTCATGTCCAATGTTCTTAGATCATTGGCTTCCTTAATCCCGGTGACCTTTGGTAGCCAATCCCTGTTAAGACATCTTAAGATTTTATTAGTAGCAACATCATTAGGGGTAGTTCTACCAAGAGCATTTAACCGATTGATTAGATAATAAAATCTCTTGTGCATATCGGTAATGGTTTCACAATCCTCCATATGAAAAGGTCAAATTATTGAGTTAAAATGTTGATTCTAGCTAGTTTGACATCATTGGTTCCCTCATGGGTAACTTGCAATGAGTACCACATAGCTTTAGCACTAGTACAATGGGAAACCTTATAATACTCATCAACACCTAAGGAGGCAATGAACATATTTCTGGCTTTCCAATCATAGCTATACTTTTTCTCATCTTCTTCATTCCATTGTGCTTCAGATTTAGGTATAACAAAACCATTTGCGTTGGTCATGGTTATATCCATAGGACCATCTTGGATGACTTTCCATACTTTCCTATCAATAGAGTTGATATGGATGCGCATACAATCTTTCCAATAACTATAGTTTTCACTGGTAAAAATAGGTGCCCTATTGTACGCCCCTTTAAGATCGTTACTCATTTTCTAAAAAGTTATATGTGAAGCACTAGATGAACCGGCGCTCGTGATACCACTTGTTAGACTATAGTACCGATCTAGAAGGGGGGGGGGGTTAAATATATCCGTTTTTGAAATTTAGCGCTTTTAAAAGATGTTTTCAACGGTTGCGGAAGCACCCTAGATTTTAATCGTCTACACGATCTATTAATGGAAAGATAGGATATGCGTGAAACCGAATGGAATTACTAAGATAGAGATTATCAACCACTATCTAAATCAATCAATCAACCACTATAATCCTTGATATTGTTACCTCTAATAATGCATAAACACAATAAGAGATCAAGTAAAATATTACTAAGTTTGTGTGAGATTAATTTTATCAAACACTTGGTGTGCACTCCACACCAGGTTTCAATTTCACTCAAATTGAATGTGTAGAATTTTACTCAGTTGCAATCAAAGTGATAGCAACAATTTATAGAACAGTTACTATGCACAACAATCAAGCAATATTGATTTTACTATTAATTTCACACAAAACGTAACTAATGCAGAATTTAAAGAGTTAAGAGATAGAGAGAACACGATTGGATTTGTTGAGGCAGTTCCCTTATCATCCTCACTTAGGGTACGTCTGTCCTCAATTCTAAATCTAGAATTGAGATGTTTTTGTTAACACGTTGCAAAGTCAATACAAGAAAACAAATGATCGCCACCAATCTACCCCTATAGTTGTTACAAATCCTATTCTATTCTCTCCCCTTGATTCGAGTTGAACCAAGTCCTTCAAGCGCTTCGAACAAACCTCTGGTTACCGCTACCTTATTGCAAGAACGCCACATTCTCCAAAACTTCAGCTCGACTGATTTCGAACGCAAGTCGCTTGAAACATAAGCTTTCTTCACAATCCACCGGTTACCATTACTTGTTTGACCGAACCTTCTATTCTTCAAACTTTTCACTTGGCTGAATATGCGAAGCAAAGGTTAGTGCACCCCCCCCCCCCAATTATTTGAGGATAAAACCCCAATGGTTTTATTCAAGAAAAACCCACTCAAAGCCTCAACCCAAACTAAGATTAACCCAATCTTATTTGGACGTTATCACAACAGTAATGCACAATGCTCAACAAAGATTATTATGTGTGATTATTGGGAAATGCAATGAAGAATGAAGATGATGAGTGCTTTGGTGTATTTCTTTCACTTTTCTTGTTATTTGTTGAAGAAGAGACACTTGAATATTTATATGATGCATGGACCAAATAACAAACATAACAAAATTATTTTTCAAAGTTACACAATAGAAAATTAAGTGTAAGCAGCGGCCACTCGACCTGTATGGAACCGAGGCAAAATTATTCAAGTAAAACAGGCGATGAGTCGACTCAAACAGGGGATGAGTTGACTCAAATAGAGTTTTTTCCAGGGTTGAGTCGACCTATGACTCGACCTGTTCAGAACCGTGGCTACATGGTTCAAATAAAAATAGGCAATGAGTCGACTCAATAAGTGGATGAGTCGACTCAATAAGTGGATGAGTCGACTCATTTAGGTTTCCTAGGATTTAATCGACCTGTGACTTGACCTGTTCAGACCCGAGAGTTTTGCTCCGAGTCATGAGTCGACTCACAGTTCTTAAACTCCCAAAAATGAGTTTTGAGATGTATTTTGACAAGTTTAAACCGATCTCTTATGAACCTAAGATATTTACTATGATCAAGTACATGATTCACATCTATGATATGCTCCTATATGCTTGGACACGTTGAACCTATATTTTGAACATGTTAGAGGATGAATGCATTCTAGGATATGGTGATACTGTCCAAAGTACACGTTGTGGGCGATTAGTAAGGTTTGGCATCATCAAAATAAGGACTAGGCATATTTTCCCTCACAAGTTGCTGCTCTTTGTTGATATTATTAACGTGACAACATGAATTGGTTGTTGCATGATGAATGATGTGATGCATAAATGATGAGATGTGTGTGGGGATCCTTTAGGTTAACCATATTGTGTTAATGCATGTTATTTGAGAGTCATGGATCTTGGTGTATGGGCTTTGGTCCAATTTTGGTGAGTCTCGATTCTATGGTGATGGATTGGGTGCGAGTAGCTAATTCTTATTATGGGGGATTAGTGAAGCGTTACCTATGTTGATGATAACGAGTTTTGGTGAGCCTCGATCCCATTGTGATGGATCGAGTGCGAGTAGCTAATTCCTATTATGGGAGATTAGTGAAGTGTTACCTATGATAATGTTAGCGATTTTGGTGTGCTCCAGTTCCAAGAGGGAATCGATCCTATGGTGGGGATCATGGAGTGAGATGAACTTGGATGTTCATATTTGGTACCACATGCATGTCGAGTCGGTCTTGAGTACATTGCATAAGTGTTACATTTGTATTAGTTGTTGTTGATGTGTTGTTGGATGAGATGTTGTTGCATATGATGTTAATAATAATTGAGATGTGGTTTTGTATGATGTTGATGATAATTGAGATGTTGTCGTGTATGATGTTGATTATGATTTGGATGTAAGAATGTGATATATTGTTGTGCATGATTGTGTAGATGTTATACTCTATTCTTCATTCTATATCGTTACTATTGAAATGAATTCTCACCCTTTCTGTTTGAATGTTACCTTTTCATGGGCATCATGCAGATACTCAAGAGTAGTATTGCTGAAGTAAGTGAAAGGTAGCTCTTGGATTACTTCTTTATTTTGTCATTTTTACTAGTGGTACCTTGCTCTGATCATGTAACATCGGGTTGGGTTAAACGCTTATTTGACTCCTTATGTCTGATTATGTTGAAGTCCTAAGACTAATTTTGTTGTTGAGAATTCTTAAGATGTTGAGTTGATTTATTACAACTCTCTTATTTTGTTATTACAATTGAAGTTGAGACTAGATGTTATTACTTGCTTTATCTTCCATAATTGTGATGATAATTCCGCTGCGATGATACTTTAAAATGGAAGTGAGCACGCGGTGACAAGTTATGAATGTCTAATACCGACCATATGAGATGGATGTCGTGTAAACATCCCATGTATGATTTAGATGAGTGGGATGTTGTGTAAACATCCTTATTATAAATGTGTGTATTGAAATTTACTGTTGAAACCCCTGTTACGGAGCATGTCATATGTGTTATGAAGGTGTGACACCGTACGTAGTTTTATTTTATATTTAATTTACGCAACAAATTATGTGTGGGTTTTAGGGTGTTACATTAGTGGTGGTATCAGAGCCTGGTTGGTCCGTTCGATCAGGTTGTTTAACTATGTTTGTTCCCTAGTATGCGACATGTGTGTGAGAACACTGTCGATGCTTGTTTTATTTTCCATTTGCAGGTTGGGAATGAAACAAGTGGGGGATAAGTGTCTGCTTCTCTTGGATGTTCTAACTATATAGAGCTTGGACATCATGTTGCTGCATGCAAGAGTGCAGTGTTGGCTAGTTAACCTGTTTTGAGAATGTTGTGCTTTTCCTGAACCTAAAGAGATGTCGGAATCTTGGATGGTGTCGGTTAGCAAAATAGTGTGATCCTTGAGGGAATATGGTCAGGTGTTGTCGTTGGTCGCTTCCTTGTGAGGGGGAAGGCGGTGTTTTTTCAAAAGATGAGACAGTGGTATGTTGAGTATCGTGACGTGTTCCTTGAGGATTTCTATGGTTTGTATTTTGTTGGAACAAGTTGACGTTATTCTTGAAATGTATTGGTGGGAGTTAAACCAAGTGTTTACCAATTACTTTGATAAGTTGGTGCAGTGTGCCGCTGATTGCAAGAGCTCAGGCGATGTTAAAGTTGTGTTATTCCTAGCACTAAAGATGTTGTGGGTTCGAGATTCTTGTCTGTGGGTCAAGTTGGGAAGTCTTTAGGGAAAACGATCAGGTATTGTTAATGTTGTTTCTTGGAGAGTAGAGAGAAATATGACGACTAGTGTTATACCAGTGGTGTGTGATTCCTGATGTTTT
Organism: Lathyrus oleraceus; assembly: GCF_024323335.1. Classification (NCBI taxonomy): domain Eukaryota; kingdom Viridiplantae; phylum Streptophyta; class Magnoliopsida; order Fabales; family Fabaceae; genus Lathyrus; species Lathyrus oleraceus. The sequence goes on from NC_066584.1 coordinate 244,822,967, forward strand.
CCTGAAGATATATGCAACTTGCCTCCAGAGAATGAATTTGAATTCGATAGAGGTGAATAGTTGACATTTGTATCGGCTAAGAAAGTGAGAGAGTCCGTGAAGTATATGGCACAAGTGTTTGTGATGTTAGCTTAGTTGCAAGCTAAAGGAAAGGGAGTAGTTCATGATCTTCCTAGAGTGTGTGAATTTCCTGAAGTGTTTCCTGAAGACATCAGTGATTTGCCTCCAGAGCGCGAAGTGGATTTTTTTATAGACTTAGTACCTGGTACTAGTCCCGTGTTGATGACTCTCTATAGGATGTATGATTCACATTTGGGGATTTGAAGAAGAAACTAGAATATTTTCTTGGGAAGAAGTTTGTTCAACCAAGTGTTTCTCTGTGGGGTGTGTCAGTGATGTTAATGAAGAAGAGGGACGGTAGTATGAGGCTATGAATGATTTGAAAATTGTATTATAGGCATTGAAAGAGAAATATTTGTACGCAAAGTTTTTCCAAGTGTAAGTTATGGTTAAAGGAAGTGAGTTTCCTTGGTCATGTGATTCTAGTGGTGGTATAGTTGTGGATCTATCAAAAATAGATGCCGTGTCACAATGGGAGACTCTGAAGTCTTCCACTGAGATTAGAAGTTTTTCTTGGATTGATTGGTTACTACAGGAAGTTCATTAAAGGTTTTTCAAATTTAGCATTACTGTTAACTCAGTTGACTCAAAAGGGTCAAGCCTATGTTTGGGATGTGCATTGTTAAAAGAGTTTCCAAGAACTCAAGAAGAAGTTGATGTCTGCTCCAATTTTGATTTCGAAGAATCCAAGTGAGTCCTTTGTTGTATATTGTGATGCTTCGAAGATGGGTCTAGGAGGTATGTTGATGCAAAATGGTCAGGTTGTGGCTTATGCTTAGAGACATTTGAGATTTCATGAAAGGAAGTACCCTACACATGATCTTGAGTTGACAACAATGGTATTCATGTTGAATATTTGGAGGCACTACCTATTTGGCTCCAAATTCAAAGTGTTCAGTGATCACAAGTGTTTGAAATATTCATCTGATGAGAAGAGTCGAATATGAGGCAGGGGAGATGGCTTGAACTTTTAAAGGGTTATGATTTTAATTTGAGTTTCCATTCGGGTAAAGCTAATGTTATAGCCGATGCAATGAGTAAGAAGTCTTTACACAGGACAATGCTTATGGCTCGAGAGTTAGAACTAATTGAGCAATTCAAGTATATGAGTTAGTGGGTGGAGAAACTCCTAACAGTGTGAAGTTGGGTATGTTGAAGCTGACGAGTGGTATCGTTGAAGAGGTCGGACAAGGTCAAAAATCTGATTTAAGTTTGATAGATCATCTCACATTATTCAACCAAGGTAATGAATGTGATTTTTGAGTTGATGAAAATGGTATGATGATGTTAAGAGATAGAGTTTGTATTTCTGATGTACCCGAACATAAGATGAGTATTCTTGAGGAGGGTTACATAAGTCAATTGAGTATTCATCCTGGTGCTACGAATATGTATCAAGATTCGAAGAAGATGTTTTGGTGGCCATGAATGAAGAAAGAGGTTTCCGAATTTATGTATTCTTGTTTGACCTGCCAGAAGTCAAAGGTCGAACATCAGAAGTCATTGGGTCTGATGCAACCATTGAATATTCCACAGTGAAAATGGGATAGTGTTTCCATGGATTTTGTAACAGATTTACCAAAGACTTAAAAGGGATGCAATTTAATTTGGGTGATTATGGATAGATTTACCAAATCGGCTCATTTCGTATCGATGAGGATCAATTATCCTTTGCAGAAGCTGGATGAATTGTATATTGATGAGATTGTGAAGCTGAATGGTAATCCTTCAAGTATTGTATCAGATAGAGATCCGAGATTTACATCGAGGTTTTGGGAGAGTATGCAGGCTACTTTGGGTACTAAGTTGAAGTTGAGTTCTTCTTATCTTATGTAGATAGAAGGTCAAATAAAGAGGATTATCCAGTCTTTGGAGGACTTGTTAAGGGCTTGTGTACTAGAACAAGGAGGTATTTGGGATAGCTACTTTTCATTGATTGAGTTTACCTATAACAACAGTTTCTATTCTAGTATCAGAATGGACCATATGAGGCGTTGTATGGTAGAAGGTGTATAACTTATTTGTGTTAGTATGAGTCGGGCGAACATGTTGTGCTCAGACCAGAGATTGTTCACTTGACGACTAAAAAGATCAAAATTATCCAATAAATGATGAAAGCGTCGCAAAGTCGTCAGAAAAGTTACCATGACAAGAGAAGGAAATCCCTTGAGTTCCTAGAGGGAGATCACGTGTTTTTGAGAGTTACACATGTAACTGGTGTTGGTAGAGCTTTGAAGTCTCAAAAGCTCACGTCGCATTTTGTTGGTCTATACCAGATTTTACAGTGGATAGGAGAGGTGGCCTATCAGATTAATTTGTCGTCGCCGCTTGCTAATCTTCATGATATGTTTCATGTGTCTTAGTTGGGGAGATATATTTTGGATCCATCTCATGTGATCCAAGTGGATGATGTGCAGGTGGGAGATAATTTGATTGTTGATGTATCACTCGTGCGGATAGAGGATCGGGAAATGAAACAGATGCATGGTAAAGAGATTTCCTTAGTGAAGGTAATTTGGGGTGGACCAGCTGGTGGGAACATGACTTGGGAGCGTGACAAGCAGTTGAGGGAGTCGTATCCGACTCTGTTTTCCTCATGTAATTTCCGAGGGCGAAAATCTCTTAAGTAAGGGAGAGTTGTAACACCCGTTTTTTCATTATAGATTTTATTATATTTTAATTGTTTAAATTATGGATTTTGATGATTTATTTTATGGATGGATGTTGGGGGAGTATGTATCCTTGAGTTAGGGGTATAGAGGGATGATAGAAGTAAGTAGAATAATTTAGAATTATTTTGATAATTAAAAATAATGTTTTATTTATTTTTATTATATTAATTAGTAAAGATAGAATAATTTGGCCAAATATGAGAAATTAAGAAAGTTAGTGGGAGGAAGGAACATGAGATAATTAAGTTTGGGCCAAGTTGGTGATTTGAAAAAGTTTACCCAAAAAATAAACAGTTAAGAGGAACCTAGGTTTAGGGAGATTTTCACAATATGTGAAATTGGAGAAAAAAGAGCAAAGAGGCAATAGGAAAGGTGAGAAAGGAAAGAGAGTGAAGGTTTCAATTCAATTTTTTTGCAAGGAATTCAGGTAAGGGTGGGAACTTGTTCCAATAGTAAAGAGTATGGTAGAAGGGTAAAATGATGGAACCCTTAACATCCTTAGGGTTGGGTGTTTTGATTCATAATTTTAAATTAGGATTCTATTATGGTTGTTATATGATGATTATATGATGAGTTTCGTGTGCCTTATATGCGTGTATTATTTCTGTTTTGATGATTGAACTTATGTTCACCATTGTTACAATTTTGAAGGTTTTAAGCATAATCTTAAAATAATGATTAGATGATTTAATTGTGTTAAAACTGTAAATTAACTTTTTACGGAATCGAAATCGGAGGTCCGGAAGGCCTCCAACGATGAAAAAGAAGAAAATTTAGCATTCTGGCCGTCACAACCGCGCTCAGTGCAGGAGCCTTTTTTATGTTTTTCGGTCGAAATCGTTTTGACCATAACTTTTTATCAGTAAGTCCAAATCGAGTGTCGCTTGAAACGTAGAATATCCGAAATAGAGGACTAACTTTGTTATAGGGATAAAATGATTTTGGTGAATATTTCATGGATGTTTTTGGGGTTGAAGAAGATGAAAATTATGTTGGAAATTTTAGAAAACAACAACTTTGTAGTAACGCCTTCGTGCACGACCTTGATCATAACTTTCAACTCGTGAATCATTTTGGGTTGGGGTTTGAAGCATTAGAAAACTGACTCTTAGAGATAAAAAATGATGGTGATAAGCGAATTGTTTGAGTATTATTATTATGCCTATTATGTTGGTGAAGTTTTTGTTCATACGTTCGATTAATGAATTGTTGACATGTCTCGACGGTTTTGGTCATAACTTTTATTCCGTAAGTCCGGTTTTGATATTGTTTGAAGCTTTAGAAAGCTAACGCTCATACATATAACATGGTAGTAATTGTTGATATGTTTTAATAATATTCACATGCCTAATATGTTAATAAATGTATTGGTTTATACATTTAGTTGATGAATCGTTGCATTGTTGTAATATCGTGGTGTGATGATTATGTTGTTATGTTGATGAGTTGTTGCTGTTTGTTGATATTATTAATGTGGAAACATGAATTGGTTGTTACATGATGAATGATGTGATGCATAAATAATGAGATGTGTGTGGGGATCATTTAGGTGAACCATGTTGTGTTAATGCATGTTATTTAAGAGTCATGCATCTTGGTGTACGTGCTTCGATCCAATTTTGGTGAGCCTCAATTCTATGGTGGTGGATCGGGTTTATTATGGGGGATTAATGAAGCGTTATCTATGTTGAAGGTAACGAGTTTTGGTGAGCCTTGATCCCATTGTGATGGATCGAGAGCGAGTAGCTAATTCCTATTATGGGAGATTAGTGAAGTGTTACCTATGGTGATGGTAGCGATTTTGGTGTGCTCCGATTCCAAGAGGGAATCGATCCTATGGTGGGGATCATGGAGTGAGATGGACCTGAGTGTTCATATTTGGTACCACATGCATGTCGAGTTGGCGTTGAGTACATTGCATAAGTATTGCATTTGTATTAGTTATTGTTGATGTGTTGTTGGATGAGATGTTGTTGCATATGATGTTAATGATAATTGAGATGTGGTTTTGTATGATGTTGATGATAATTGAGATGTTTTCGTGTATGATGTTGATTATGATTTGGATGTAAGAATGTGATATATTGGTGTGCTTGATTGTGTAGATGTTGTACTCTATTCTTCATTATATATCTTTATTATTGAAATGAATTATCACCCCTTTTGTTTGAATGTTGCCTTTACATGGGCATCGTGCAGATACTCAAGAGTAGTATTGCTGAAGTAAGTGGAAGGTAGCTCTTGGATCACTTCTTTATTTTGTCGCTTTTACTAGTGGTACCTTGCTCTGATCATGTAACATCGGATTGGGTTAAACGCTTATTTTATTCCTTATGTCTGATTATGTTGAAGTCCTAAGACTAATTTTATTGTTGAGAATTCTTAAGATGTTGAGTTGATTGATTACAACTCTCTTATTTTGTTATTACAGTTGAAGTTGAGACTAGATGTTATTACTTGCTTTATCTTTCATAATTGTGATGATAATTCCACTACGATGATACTTTAAAATGGAAGTGAGCATGCTGTGACAAGTTATGAATGTCTTATTATGTGAATATATAATACTGATCAGATGAGATGGATGTTGTGTAAACATCCCATGTATGATTCAGATAAGTGGAATGTCGTGTAAACATCTTTATTATAAATGCATGTATTGAAATTTACTATTGAAACCCGTGTTACGGAGCAGGTCATGTATGTTATGAAGGTGTGACGCCCTACATGATTTTATTTTATATTTAATTTACGCGATATATTATGTGTGGGGTTTAGAGTGTTACATAAATCATCATCGTTATGTTAGCATACTCTTCCTCAGAGTTGTCTTCTAAGGACTCTGAATCATCCCATGTAGCCATCAAACCCTTCTTATTTCTTGTGAAGTTCTTCTTAGGTCTATCTTTCTTTAACTTGGGACGTTCATTCTTGAAGTGGCCAGGTTGCTTGTGAAGGAGAATTGCCATCCAAGGCGCAGCAGAATTTAAAAATTTCTCCATTTAGTGATCCTTACGAATGGGCATGATCAGTGATAGAATCGTTACCTCTTGTGGCGATCACGAACGTTGGACGATGACAACGTCTCTACTCAGTCCACACGAACGGATTCCTCCAATCTCAGTGCTAGCTGCTACGAATGAAGGCTTTGATTGAGAGAGAGAGAAACAGAATGCAAGAGTGACAATGCTTCTACCCAAGGGTTCTATTTATAGAACCACTTGTGTGGGCTTCAAGCTAAAAAGCCCACTTAAGTGTATTTTGGCCCATATCTTATAATATGCCCAAAATCACTTAAGCGTGTAGTACCTTACCATATTTCGTATTCCACTTAAGTGCACCGTACCTTACGGTGTTCCTTAGTGACTCTATTTCTCATCAATCCGTCCTTTGTGTGTGACCCTGTAGGTTTTCGCGACGTTGGCAATTATATTAAATCACGCATTTAACATAATAAACAGTGAGCGGTATCTAGCAACACATCACTGCTACCCAAGACACGAAAATGTCATGTGATCTGACAAATCCTTCTGTGATAATAATTATGTGTATAATTACCCTTTTGCCCTTATGTCTATATTGAACATAAGGCATAGACCGTGTCATCCTTGTCCAGTTTAATATTGGGCCCATAGACATTTATCCTGTTACGCAGGATGGGCAAATTCCATCTAGGTCACTCATGTCCCTTAGCATGCTTCGTGGAGTACCCATCAACTGTCTTTATGGTTATCCAGTTACGGACAACGTTGGATCAGTAATAAAGCACTCGACTCTACATCTAGGGTACATAGTGGTTTCAGGTCGAAGAGTGGTATACACCATTATCACCATGAGAATAACTTATGACACTTTGCATAACATTCTATATAGTATTCTCATAGCGGGTCAATCCAGTATGAATATTACTCTTAATATTCATACCTATGTTTAAGACTTGATAACTCTTTATCCATGATCCATGAGACGTGATCATCAGTCTACAAATATAATAGTCTTCATGCTTTAATGTTATCCCACTTCACAATAAAGCTTGACTACGGATACTTTAAGAATAGTGTCCTTATGTTTAATGTGATCTCATGATTAAGTCATACTTGATACATTAAACGGACTATCTATTCCAGGGACTTTATTAAACAAACATAATAAAGAAAAATGCCTTTTATTATTAATAAATAATTCGATACAAGTACCAAAAGTATTGGCCTCTAGGGCTTACACCCACTTGCATCCTATAGGGTTGACTCCTACAGGAGGCTCTACCAAGGTCCAAACTTGGTTTGTGTACATGGAATCCATTTCAGATTTCATGGCTTCTAGCCACTTCTCAGACTCGGGAACAGTTATGGCCTCTTGGTAAGTCACAGGCTCATCTTGATCCTTGAGTAATACATCACCTTGATCTGTTATGAGATATCCATATCTCTCAGGTAGGTGACGTATCCTGCTTGACCTACGCTGGTCTTGTTCTACTTGAGCAGGTTGCTCTTCCACAACTACTTGTGTTTCCTGCTCTAATTCCTCCATAGGTGTATCGATGCTTTGTGATTCTTGAATTTCTTCAAGCTCTACTTTCCTCCCACTGATTCCTTTGGAAATAAAATCCTTTTCTAGGAAAACTCCAGTTCGAACGACAAACACTTTGCCCTCTGAAGGATTGTAGAAGTAATACCCTCTTGTTTCTTTAGGATACCCCACAAATAAGCATTTGTCAGATTTGGGCTCAAGCTTAGTTGAAATTTGTCGTTTCACATAAACTTCGCAACCCCAAATCTTCATGTAAGACATATGTGGTTTCTTACCAATCCATATCTCATATGGTGTCTTCTCAACCTTTTTAGATGGAACACGGTTAAGTGTGTAAGCTGCTGTCAATAGTGCATGTCCCCAAAAGGAGTTTGGAAGATCGGCGTGACTCATCATGCATCGGACCATGTCTAACAGGGTTCAATTTCTTCTCTCAGATACACCATTCCATTGGGGTGTTCCAGGAGGATTAAGTTGTGATAGGATCCCACACTCTTTCAGATGGTCATCAAACTCTAGGCTTAAATACTCACCACCTCGATCTGATCGAAGAGTTTTAATATTCTTACCTAGTTGGTTTTGTACTTCATTCTTGAATTCCTTGAACTTTTCAAAGGACTCTGATTTGTGTTTCATTAAATACACATAACCATATCTACTGAAATCATCAGTAAATGTGATGAAGTACTGAAAACCTCCTCTGGCTGGTATGTTCAGTAGTCCACATACATCAGTATGTATGAGGGCCAAAAGATCATTAGCTCTTTCACCTTTTCCTGTGAATGGAGACTTTGTCATCTTTCCAATTAAACAAGATCTGCATGTCTCATATGATTCATAATTAAAAGAGTCCAACAGTCCATTTTTATGGAGTTTGGAAATGCGTTTCTCATTTATGTGGCCTAATCGACAATGCCAAAGGTAAGTTGGATTTAACTCATTAGGTTTCATCCTTTTAGTATTAATGTTATAAATAGGCATTTCAAGATCAAGGACATATAGTCCATTGTTCATTTGTGCAGAAGCATAGAATATATCATTCAAATAAATTGAGCAACAATTGTTCTTTATTATAAATGAAAAACCAAACTTGTCCAAACAAGAAACGGAAATAACATTCCTGCTAATTGCAGGTACATAATAACAGTTCTCTAACTGAATTATTAAACCACTAGGTAAAGTCAATACATAAGTTCCTACGGCTAAAGCAACAACCTTTGCTCCGTTGCCAACTCGTAGGTCGACTTCACCTTTTGCCAAATCTCTACTCCTTTTTAGTCCCTGCACATTTGTACAAATGTGAGAACCGCATCAAGTATCTAATACCCATGATGCTGAAGTAGATAAATTAATTTCAATAAAAAAAAATACCTGAAGTTGATGTCTCTACTCCATTCTTCTTATCTTCCAGGTACTTTGGACAATTTCTCTTCCAGTGTCCGGTCTTATCGCAATGGAAGCAGGTGCCTTCTTTTGCTATGCCTCCACTAGGATTTAAAGCAGCAACGGTGGGTTTGGGTTTGGCAACTTCCTTGCCTTCCCCTTTATCACCCTGCTTAGTGGGCCTTTTGTTCTGTCTCTTTCCATTTCCGATCATCAGAATGGACTTCCCTTTTGACTTCAGATTCTGCTCAGCAGTTCTTAACATGGCGAGCAGTTCAGGAAGAGATTTGTCCATATCATTCATATTGAAATTTAGGACAAATTGACAGAATCTATCTGGCAACGATTGCAAGATCAAATCAGTCGTAAGTTCCTTTCCGAGGGGAAAACCCAATCTCTCAAGGTTTTCCACATACCCAATCATCTTGAGCACATGGGGATCTACAAGGGCTCCCTCAGCTAACTTGCCTTGAAAAAGGGCTTTTGAAACTTCAAACCTCTCATGCCTCGCTTGCTCTTGATAGAGCATCTTCAGGTGTTCGATCATATCGAACGCTGCCATGTTCTCATGTTGCTTTTGCAATTCTGAGTTCAAGGTAGCTAGCATGAGACAAGCAGTTTCATTGGCATCATCGACATGCTTCTTATAAGCATCTCTTTCTGCCTTAGGTGCAGAACTAGGAGGTTCCTCTTCAGGAACAGGTTTCTCCAAGACATACAGCTTTTTATCATGTTTGAGGACAATCCTCAGGTTTCGGTGCCAATCCAGAAAATTTGTCCCAGACAATTTTTCTTTGTCAAGGATTGATCGCAAGATGTTGTTAGAGGTGTTTGTTGTCATGGTAATCTACATAAGAATTATTGAAAATATAAGTATCATTGACATATTTAATTAGGCCTTTAATTTAATATGCTCCCACTATTTTACTCAAAACAAACGACCCTCATCATTTGATTCGGAAAATCCCGTTGGAAGATTTTCTAGTGGGTCGAGATCCATATTTCACTTTGTTCTAAGTCCGCGTAGGCGGATTACACAAAACTAGGTTATTTAGGTAGGAACTCCTTCAAATTGTATCTAATACAACTCTCGAATATTTTAGTTGGGTGAATAACTCATTATTCCAATCCATCACATGGATAATTCCCAACTCTTGCTTCTAAACATATATAATCTTATTATAATTTGTTTAGTCAAGTTTGACCCATTGTTTTAACAATTGGATATTACAATTATCCCATCGCACCTTACTAATATAGAACATGCACCTCGCGTAGGCGAAACCTACATTATCTGATACTAGTCTTGATGAGTGTTAAAACTTGGAAAGCATAAACTTAATATTTAATTTGAGGGAATTTGCAATTATTCTGATCTCACCGGCTTATTTATCATATAAATCATCTCTCACATGCATCAACATACATACACATGCATCAACATACATATATAATGAAACAGTTATGGCCCCTAGCGCAATTATTCTCCCAAGCCAATGAGAGAACCTAAGCTAACCTAATAACGATCTAAGCTTCTCCAAGCAAGATCTTCAAGGTTGTCCTCCTTTGATATTGTATTCTTTGCTTTCTTCATAACATTACATTACATAAAGAAACTCGTTTTACATACGAGGGAGTGGGATGAGAAAAGAAGTTACATTGAGAGATTAAAAGAGAGGCACGACACACAGGTCGTATTTTAAAACCCAAAACAAAATAAATGAAAACTAAGGCCATAACCGATCACCACAAGACAATAATAAACACATTATTATTATTATTATTATTATTATTATTAATTCTTTTAATTAACTAAAACCAAATTAAATCTCGACGACCGATCACATTACGCAGAGTTAGCCGAACAGGTGAATTTTGCCTTGCGTTAAACGGTTAACCATATACGTTAACCGGTTAACACTGTTTGAAAATCTGTTCATAATTTGTATTTTGTTTTGCGTTAACCGGTTAACCAAATACGTTAACCGGTTAACACTGTTGAAAAACTGTTAGAAAGTTGTATTCCGTTTCGCATTAACCGGTTAACCATATACGTTAATCGGTTAACACTATTTGAAAATCTTTTAGAAAACAATATTCCGTCTTGTGTTAACTGGTTAACCATATGCGTTAACCGGTTAACACTGTACGAAAATTTGTTAGAAAGAACAACTCTTGTGCAGTCACAACCCCAATCGCATAACTCTCTGACAACACAACCCTTGTGCCGTCACTAACCCTGATGCACCAATTTCAGACCGTCAAACACATCTCGATTGTTGATTCAGTATGATTGATCAACACGTCATTGCTTCACCATACTAATATCGGATCAAGAAGCAAACGACCATTGATCGGCCTAAGGAAAACAACCATTGAGTGTTTGAATGAACGAAACAAGAACACTATATCATATATAATGTATTTTGCATCAGGATTACTTATATCATATATATAATTTGATCGATCTCAATGTAATCTTTGATTCATTCTGTTTTAATCGTATTAATACAGAAAAATAAACAGTTATCAGATTCATGGTTTCGTAAGTGGCTCTGATACCACTGAAGGAGAATTGTCATCCAAGGCGCAGCGGAATTAAAAATTTCTCCATTTAGTAATCCTTACGAATGGGCATGATCAGTGATAGAATCGTTACCTCTTGTGGCGATCACGAACGTTGAACGATGACAACGTCTCTACTCAGTCCACACGAACAGATTCCTTCAATCTCAGTGCTAGCTGCTATGAATGAAGGCTTTGATTGAGAGAGAGAGAAACAGAATGCAAGAGTGACAATTCTTCTACCCAAGGGTTCTATTTATAGAACCACTTGTGTGGGCTTCAAGCTAAAAAGCCCACTTAAGTGTATTTTGGCCCATATCTTATAATATGCCCAAAATCACTTAAGCGTGTGGTACCTTACCATATTTTGTATTCCACTTAAGTGCACCGTACCTTACGGTGTTCCTTAGTTACTCTATTTCTCATCAATCCGTCCTTTGTGTGTGACCCTGTAGGTTTTCGCGACGTTGGCAATTATATTAAATCACGCATTTAACATAATAAACAGTGAGCGGTATCTAGCAACACATCACTGCTACCCAAGACACGAAAATGTCATGTGATCTGACAAATCCTTCTGTGATAATAATTATGTGTATAATTACCCTTTTGCCGTTATATCTATATTGAACACAAGGCATAGACCGTGACATCCTTGTCCAGTTCAATATTGGGCCCATAGACATTTATCCTGTTACACAGGATGGGCAAATTCCATCTAGGTCACTCATGTCCCTTAGCATGCTTCGTGGAGTACCCATCATCTGTCTTTATGGTTATCCAGTTACGGACAACGTTGGATCAGCAATAAAGCACTCGACTCTACATCTAGGGTCCATAGTGGTTTCAGGTCGAAGAGTGGTATACACCATTATCACCATGAGAATAACTTATGACACTTTGCATAACATTCTATATAGTATTCTCATAGCGGGTCAATCCAGTATGAATATTACTCTTAATATTCATACCTATGTTTAAGACTTGATAACTCTTTATCCATGATCCATGAGACGTGATCATCAGTCTACAAACATAATAGTCTTCATGCTTTAATGTTATCCCACTTCACAATAAAGCCTGACTACAGATACTTTAAGAATAGTGTCCTTATGTTCAATGTGATCTCATGATTAAGTCATACTTGATACATTAAACGGACTATCTATTCCAAGGACTTTATTAAACAAACATAATAAAGAAAAATGCCTTTTATTATTAATGAATAATACGATACAAGTACCAAAAGTATTGGCCTCTAGGGCTTACACCAACAGCTTGCACTCAAAGCACATGAGTTCTTTGCCAATTCCAACTTTCTTGAATCTAGAAGTAGACTCAGAATGACCATCTATCCTTCTTTTTCCTATGAATTTTCCTAGACTTTTCTTCCAGAGTTGATTGACACATCTGGAGAGAAGAGACAATTCATCTTATTCTTCTTATTCCTTTTCAGAATATTCATTTGTTTCTGGTCTAAAGAGCTTTTTTCTTTTTAGATCTTCCATAAGACTTCAGAGCCACTGATTTGCTCTTTCTCTTAGGCTCATCTTCCTCAAGCTCAATCTCATGATTTCTTAAAGAACTAATCAGTTATTCAAGAGATGTGTTGTTCAGATCCTTTGATAACTTCATAGCAGTTACCATAGGTATCCATCTTTTTGGTAGACTTTTGATGATCTTCTTAACATGATCAACAATAGAATACCCTTTGTCTAGAATCTTAAGTCCTACAACAAGAGTTTGAAACCTTGAAAACATGTTCTCAATGAAGGAGAATAGTGATCCAAAATGTAGCGGAAACTAAAACTTTCTCCTTTAGTGATCCTTATGAATGGGCCTGATCAATGATAGAATCGTTACCTCTTGTGGCGATTGAAACCCTTGATGTAGATCGAAGGAGTGATCACGAACGTTGAATGGTGACAACGCCTCTACTCAGTCCACACGAACGAAATCCTTCAGTCTCAGTGCTAGCTGCTACGAATGAAGGCTTTTAGTGAGAGAGAGAGAGAAAAACGAAATTTTTAGCTGAACAAATGCTTCTGCACATGGGTTCTAATTATAGAACCACTTATTTGGATTGTAAGCTAAAAAGCCCACTCAAGTGTATGTGGCCCATATCTTATGATATACCAAAATCAATTAAGCGCGTGGTACCTTACCATGTTTCGTATTCTACTTAAGTGCATTGTACCTTACGATGTTATACAATTCACTTAAGTGCACCGTACCTTACAGTGTTCCTTATTTACTCTATCTCTCATCAATCCGTCCTTTTGTGTGTGACCATGTAGGTTCTCGCGACATTGAAAATTATATTAAATCATGTATTTAACATAATAAAGAGTGAGCGGTATCTAGCAACACGTCACTGTTACCCAAGACATGAAAATGTCATGTGATCTGACAAATCCTTTTGTGATAATACTTATATGTACAATTACCCTTTTACCCTTATGTCTATATTGAACACAAGGCATAGACCGTGTCATCTTTGTCCAGTTCAATATTGGACCCTTAGACATTCATCCTGATACGCAGGATGGGAAAATTCCATCTAGGTTACTCATGTCCCTCAGTATGCTTCGTGGAGTACCCATCAATTGTCTTTATGGTCATCCAATTATGGGCAACGTTTAATCTGCAATGAGGCACTCGACTCTACATCTAGGGTCCATACTGGTTTCAGGTCGAAGGGTGGTATACACCACTATCACCATGAGAATAACTTATGACACTTAGCATAACATTCTATATAGTATTCTCATAGCAGGTCAATCCAGTATAAATATTACTCTTAATATTCAGACTTATGTTTAAGACTTGATAACTCCTTATCCATAATCCATGAGATGTGATCATCAGTCTATATACATAATAGTCTTAATGCTTTGATGTTATCCCACTTTACAACAAAACTCGACTACAGATACTTTAAGAATAGTGTCCTTATGTTTAATGGGATCTCATGATTAAGTCACACTTGATACATTAAACGGACTAGCTATTCTAGGGACTTTATTAAACAAACATATAAAGAAAAAGCCTTTTATTATTAACAAATAATTCGATACAAGTACCAAAAGTATTGGCCTCTAGGGCTTACACCAACCATCTCCCACTAGCACTAGAGCCAATCAGGCATACCCCTAATGCCCATAGATCTAATATGGCCATCATGCTTCTGCTGCGCAAGAGGCTTTGTCAGTGGGTCAGCAATATTGTCAAGTGTAGGTACTTTGCATATTTTCACATCTTCTCTATCTATTATCTCTCGAATGAGGTGATAACGCCTAAGTATGCGTTTGTGATCGTTGGTGAGATCTAGGCTCCTTAGCTTGTGCGATAGCACCATTGTTATCACAATAGAGATCAATGGGATCCACAATGCTAGGAACTATGCCAAGTTCACTAATGAACTTTTTGATCGAAACAACTTCCTTTGTTGCACTTGAGGCAACAATATACTCAGCCTAGGTTGTAGAATCAACAATTGTATCTTGCTTTGAACTTTTCCAGCTCACAGCGCCACCGTTTAAGCAAAACACATTACCAGATTGCGATATAAAGTCATCCTTATCTGTCTGGAAGCTAGCATCGGTGTATCCAATTATAGCAAGCTTTTCCTAACCTCCATATATCAAGAATGAGTCCTTAGTCCTTCTCAAATACTTAAGATATTGTTGACAGCTACCCAATGAGCATCACCATGATCCGATTGGTACCTACTCGTTGCACTTAAAGCATGCGACATCTGGTCGAGTACATTGTTAGACGATAGTACCGATCTAGAAGGGGGGGGGGGGGGTGAATAGATCAGTTTTGAAATTAAGCGCTTTTTAAAGATGTTTTCAACAGTTACGGAAGCACCCTAGATAGAAATCGTCTAAACGATCTCGTTAATGGAAAGATCGGATATACGTGAACCGAATGGAATTACTTAAGTTAGAGAAAATCAACCCTTATCTAAAACAATCAATTAACTACTATGATCCTTGATATCGTTACCTCTAATGATGCTCAACACAATAAGAGATCAACGAAAATATTACTAAGTTTGTGCGAAATTAATTTTGTCGAACACTTGGTGTGCACTTCATATAAAGTATCAATTTCACTTAAGTTGAATGAGCAGAATTTTACTCAAACAATTTATCGAACAGTTGATATGCACACCAATCAAGCGATATTGATTTTACGATTAATTTCACACACAAAGTAATTAATGCAGAATTTAAAGAGTTAAGGGATAAAGAGAACAAGACCGGATTTGTTGAGCCAGTTCCCCTATCGTCCTCGCTTAAGGTACGTCTGCCCTCAATTCTAAATCTAGAAATGAGATGTTTTTATCAACACGTTGCAAAGTCAATATAAGAGAACAAATGATCACTGGAGATCAACTTCTAGAGTTGTTGCAGATCCTATTCTATTCTCTCCCCTTGACTCGAGTTGAACCAACTTCTTCAAGCACTTCGAACAAACCTCCATTTACTGCTACCTTATTGGACGAACACCTCGTTCTCCAAAACTTCAGCTCGACTGATTTCGAACGCAAGTTGCTTGAACCTTAAGCTTTCTTCACAATCCTCTATTTACCGCAACTTGTTTGACCAAACCTTCCGTTCTTCAAACTTTTCACTCGACTGAATCTGTGAAGCAAAGGTTAGTGCAAAGACCCCCAATTCTTGGAGGAGAAAACCTTAAGGGTTTTATTGAAGAAAACCCACACAAAGTCTTAACCCAAACTAAGATAATCCAATCTTATTTGGACGTTGTCACAGCTGCAATGCACAATGCTCAACAAAGATTATTATGTGTGATTATTGAGAAATGCAATGAAGAATAAATATGATGAGTACTTTGGTGTATATCTTTCACTTTTCTTTTTGGAATTTTTAAGAAGAGACATTTGAATATTTATATGATGTATGGACAAATAACTAACATAATAGAAAATTTTCACAAAGTTACACAACAGAAAATTAAGTGAAACATGTGACGAGTCGACTCAAATAAGGGATGAGTCGACTCAAACAGTTTATTACATGGTTGTGTCGACCTATGAGTCGACCTGTTCGGACCCGTGGAAATATGATTGGGAAATGAGTCGACCTAAAGAGTGCATGAGTCGACTCATTCAGGTTTTCTAGGAATGAGTCGACCTGTTCGGACCCGAAGGTTTTCCTTCGAGTCATGAGTCGACTCATAGAGGTTAAACTTCCAAAAATGAGTTTTCCAATATATTATGACCAATTTAAGCCTATCTCTTATGAACCTCAAATGTTTACTATGACTAAGTGCATGATTCACATATAAGATATGCTTTTATATGCTTTGAACACACGGAACCTATATTTTGAACATGTTAAAGGACGAATGCTTTATATGCTATGATGATACTATTCAAAGACACGATGTGGGCGAAAAGAGAGGTTTGACATCATTAAAATAAGGGTTGTGCATATTTTCCCTCACATGCATAACATGGCATACATGATAGATCCTATTGCAGATGCATATGAAATCTTATTCACGCGATCCCTTTCTTCCTTAGTTAAAGAGGATTGCATTTTTTATAGACACATGCCATGTTGCATACGTATGAATACTTTCTTGGAATCATGCATATTAAAGCGTCTCATCACTTTGTCTATGTATATACTATGACTTAGGCCAAGCAGTTTTTATGATCTATCTCTATAGATCCTGATTCCTAATATATAGCCTGCTTCACCTAGTTCCTTCATAGAAAAACATTTCCCCAACCAAGACTTTACTTGTTGCAGGGTAGGGACATCGTTTCCAATGAGTAATATGTCATCTACATATAATACTAGGAAGACGATCATTGTCCCACTAGCCTTCTTGTAGACACAAGGCTCATCTTCATTCTTGATGAATACATATTATTTTACTGTTTCATCAAAATGAAGATTCCATCTTCTGGAAGCTTGCTTCAATCCATAGATTGATATTTGTAACTTACATATCTTTTGGGCTTCTTCTGGTATGTTAAATCCTTCAGGATGTGTCATGTACACTTCCTCAAGAAGATTCCCATTAAGGAAAGTAATTTTGACATCCATCTGGCATATTTCATAATCATGATATGCAACGATAGCAAGTAAAATCCGAACAGATTTAAGCATTGCAACTGGTGAAAAGGTTTCATCATAGTCAACCCCATGAATTTGTTTATATCCTTTTGCAACCAATCTTGCCTTATAGGTATGTACCTTACCATCCATGTCAGTCTTCTTTTTGAAGACCCACTTGCATCCTATAGGGTTAACTCCTACAGGAGGCTCTACCAAGGTCCAAACCTTGTTTGTGTACATGGAATGCATTTCAACGTTCATGGCTTCTAGCCACTTCTCAAACTCGGGACCAGTTATGGACTTTTGGTAGGTCACAGGCTCATCTTGATTCATGAGTAATACATCACCTAGATCAGTTATCATATATCCATATCTCTTAGGTAGGTGGCGTATCCTACTTGACATATGTTGGTCTTGTTCTACTTGAGCAGGTTGCTCTTCCACAACTACTTGTGTTTCCTGCTTTAATTCCTCCATAGGTGTATCAATGCTTTGTGATTCTTGAATTCTTCAAGCTCTACTTTCATCCCACTGATTCCTTTGGAAATAAAATTCTTTTCTAGGAAAACTCAAGTTCGAGCGACAAACACTTTGCTCTCAGAAGGATTGAAGAAGTAATACCCTCTTGTTTCTTTAGGATACCCCACAAATAAGCATTTGTTAGATTTGGGCTCAAGCTTAGTTGAAATTTGTCGTTTCACATAAACTTCGCAACCCCAAATATTCATGTAAGACATATGTGGTTTCTTACCACTCCATATCTCATATGGTGCCTTCTCAACCTTTTTGGATGGAACACGGTTACGTGTGTAAGCTGTTGTAAATAATGCATGTCCCCAAAAGGAGTTTCGAAGATCGACGTGACTCATCATGGATCGAACCATGTCTAACAAGGTTCTATTTCTTCTCTCAGATACACTGTTCCATTGGGGTGTTCCAGGAGGAGTAAGTTGGGATAGGATCCCACACTCTTTCAGATGGTCATCAAACTCTAAGCTTAAATACTCACCACCTCGATCTGATAAAAAACTTTTAATATTCCTACCTATTTGGTTTTATACTTTATTCTTGAATTCCTTGAACTTTTCAAAGGACTCTGATTTGTGTTTCATTAAATACACATAACCATATCTACTGAAATCATCAGTAAATGTGATGAAGTACTGAAAACCTCTTTTGGCTGGTATGTTCAATGGTCCACATACATCAGTATGTATGAGGGCCAAAAGATCATTAGCTCTTTAACCTTTTCCTATGAATGGAGACTTTTTCATCTTTCCAATTAAACAAGATCTGCATGTCTCATATGATTCATAATCAAAAGAGTCCAAGAGTCCATCTTTATGGAGTTTAGAAATCCGTTTCTCATTTATGTGGCCTAATCGACAATGCCAAAGGTAAGTTGGATTTAACTCATTAGGTTTCATCCTTTTAGTATTAATGTTATAAATAGGCATTTCAAGATCAATAACATACAGTCCATTGTTCATTTGTGCAGTAGCATAGAATATATCATTCAAATAAATGGAGCAACAATTTTTCTTTATTATAAATGAAAAACCAAACTTGTCTAAACAAGAAATGGAAATGATATTCCTACTAATTGCAGGTACATAATAACAGTTCTCTAACTGAATTATTAAACCACTAGGTAAAGTCAATACATAAGTTCCTACGGCTAAAGCAGCAACCTTTGCTCCTTGCCAACTCGTAGGTCAACTTCACCTTTTGCCAAATCTCTACTCCTTTTTAGTCCCTACACATTGGTACAAATGTGAGAACCGCATCCAGTATCTAGTACCCATGATGCAGAAGTAGATAAATTAATTTCAATAACAAAAATACCTGAAGTTGAAGTCTCTACTCCATTCTTCTTGTCTTCTAGGTACTTTGGGCAGTTTCTCTTCTAATGTCTCGTCTTACCGCAATGGAAGCCTGCACCTTCCTTTGCCATGCCTCCACTAGGCTTCAAAGAAGGAGCAATGGGTTTGGGTTTGGCAACTTCCTTGCTTTTCCCTTTATCACCCTGCTTGGTGGGTCTTTTGTTCTGTCTCTTTCCATTTCTGATCATCAGAATGGACTTCCCTTTTGACTTCAGATTCTGCTCAGCAGTTCTTAACATGGCTAGCAATTCAGGAGGAGATTTGTCCATATCATTCATATTGAAATTAAGGACAAATTGACTGAATCTATCTGGCAACGATTGCAAGATCAAATCAATCGCAAGTTCCTTTCCGAATGGAAAACCCAACTGTCATACACCAATTTTGTCCGAACATTTTTAAATTTTCATACATTCAATTTTAGTTTCAGTTTGCATCATATGTATAGCATGACATGCATTTCATCATGAATAATACCTAAAATATCAGTCGGAATAAATTCTTGAATATACAGAAAGACCGGTTGAACTGTTTCTCAAATACATGTAAAATCAGCGGGTAAAAAGTTTCGAAATCAAACTTGCAAATATGAGTATTATTAATCTACGGTTCGCGTAGTTTAACCTGGTGTGCTCGTTATATTTTTCGACAACTTTTTTAGTTGCATTTTGATCCTTCTGAACCTTTTAACCGGTTAAAAATTATTTTAGAATTAAAAGAAACGCTGTATTTTTCCAATAAGTTTATTTCGCACTGTTCATTTTAATGCATTCCGAATTAATTTTTGAGCAAATTTTCGCCCGACTTTTATTCATTTTTTATCATTTTATTTTTGTTCTTTAACCAAGATAATTGGTAAAAGTGCTTAAAATTAATTAAGTATTTAGCTTATTTTCATGGTGTTATATTCATTTTTTTATTTAATTACCAAAACTTACTTTTATAATTCAAAAAAAGAAGAATAAAGTTGGCTTGTGATAAGAATGTGACTTACTGGATAAATTGATCTTCCCACCTCTCTTAACGGACACGCGCCTTTATCTCTTTCATCATTCTCAAAAAAATGTCCAAAGAGTCCATTCAGCAATCGACAAGTGGCTGATTCCTTCTCACTTTTTTAAACGGAAAAGAAAAATGAGATGAATGGTTGGATCACATATGGGGACAAAATGCAGACTCACGTGAACGGTTATTTCAAGGAGCAACCAATAAAAAAGCCCCATCTGGTATCAGATGGAAAAGGTGGACTATATAGTAATCATTATCTCTTCTTTGAAGAGGGGGGATTGATGGCACTGTTCATTTTGGGGGTGACGAAAAATCATTGAATCTCCTCTCACTCACCTTTTCATTGGAATGCTCCCTCCTGTGCTCATGAAGAAAGGGGATGAACAACCAATCTTCATGAGAGAATAAATCCCAAAAATCCAATCTCTTCTCTTCTTCCACCCTCTGCCTCCACTTCACCGTTCACATCTTCATTCTCGCTACCACTATCCATAAACATTACTCACTCCGTTCCTTTTTAAGTGTCATTTTTTGACTTTTTACACATACGAAGGAAGCTAATCATTATTGTTACTTTTTAAACAATAATTCTTCTTTTACCTATAATACCCTTAATTATTTATTACATTCACTTTACTTTTTCTCTCTCTGCAATCATTATCTAGGGGTAATTTTGACAAAATTGCAATTAATACTACCTTGAACTTTGCAAGTGACAATTAAAAAGAAACAAATTTTTTGCAAGAAAGTGACACTTATAAAGGAACGGAGGGAGTACTCCTTAAACATTTCAACCGTGACTCTCTCCATCTCTGTTTCTGTTTGCAAAACAAAACACAACCATCCTTTCCGGTTTCGTCTTTCTGGAGAGTAAACCAAAACACCCAATATCATCTACAAACCACCTACGACAACCTTCAACCTTCAAATTTTCTCCGAATACCGCGATTCAACAATCACGCCTCGCTGTAAAATCGCTTTTGATTGAAGCCTCCTTCGACTCACTTCACCGGGAAACCACACTTCTTCTCAAAATTGTCACCAACAAATAATCACCTTCGAAATTTCATATCCACAAACCCCCACCATGAATCAATTCACCGTGATTTTGTTTTCCACCGCCGTAACCAAATGAAATCCCATCGAGCTACCCCACGCAATAAACTGTGACATCCCTTCAAGAATCACAAAAACCTCTCAAACCACAAACTGAAGCAATTGATCCGTGAGTGGACTAAGTGTTGTTACTGCATGAGCTCGACTCAAATGAATATTGTTATTATGTGAGAACCGATGATATGAGAAGTTCCAAGGAAGCATGTTAAAGAAGTTGCGGCTACTGAGCCTCTTTCCACTACGGCGGTGACGAAGTCTGCAAGAGGTACAAGTTATTCGCTTTGTCACCTTTTTTCCTTCATTTTACTATCATTTGTTAAGTGTGGAAGATGACCTTACCATTGTTATGGTTAATATTGAAATATATATTTCATATTCTGATTGGTTTTAATTATTTGGTTTTAAATCCAAACCATTTTAGTTTCTATGTGAATGTAGATTGAATGTCAGTAAATTCAAAACTGTAAGCACCTATTTGTTTCTATTTAATTGACTATTTGTGTGAATTTTGAAAAAGGTTAAACAAGTATTCTTTTATTTGGAATTTCATCTTCACTGATTTATGTATTCTTAAGATTTCAAGTGAAAAGAATTGGTCCTGGTGTGAGGTCTTTCTGTTGTGATTGCATTCTCTTGTTGTTTATGGAGTGTATCTCATTACTAGATATATTCACAATTATGTACTATCATGTGATTCGTATACCTTTAATCTTTAATAACCATTTTTTGTTTTTGCTGATGTTTAAAACAAAACTCTCAAAAAGAAGTGGAGAAAGTATGAGCGGTTTCCCCTATGAACTTGTTTTTTATTCTTTCTCTTGTTTCCATTTCTTATTTTATTTCTTTCATATCATTTTTTATATATACAAGAATAATAAGGTTAGGAAGTCTTGTATGAATTAGGCTCTAGAGTCCAAATGTTTCGCTTTACTATCACCACTCCCATTTGCTTTCCCCTAAAAAAATAAAAAAACCATCACCAAGTATGCATTTCATCCTTTGTTTTTAGATTAATTAGTTAGTTTTATTCTAATTAATTAAATTTGATAATTGAGTATGATTGTTAATGGTTGAATTAACCAATTAATTGATATATTTTTTATCCTAATTAGTTCATTTAACTAGATCTCACTTAATTAATTTCATTTTAATATTTCTTAATCATGGTTTAATTATTCGTTTAAGATCAATTTTTCAATTAAGTAATAAAGATGACTTAAAATAAGTTTTTCAGTAAACAAAACCCTTGGTCCAACGTTAAGTGGTTTTTTTTTCAGAAAATCTTGATTCAAAGTCAAGTGTTATTTTCCAACTCGATTAACTTTACATCGATGCGAATTCAAATCTTTTTCTGAATCAATATAATTTCTATAAACTTTTTTAATTCTAAACCTTGGATGAAAAAGAGTATAAGAGGCGTTCACTTCACTATCTCTCGAGTATTCGAATGATTGGTGTTCGCCGTATTACTCGAATACTTGTCTTCCGATTAAAACTTTTTAATTCTAAAACTTTGGATGAAAAAGAGTATAGGAGGCATTCGCTTTGCTATTTCTCGAGTATTCGAACGATTGGCGCTCGCCATATTGCTTGAACTCTCGTCGTCCGATTAAAATACTTTAAATAAACTTGGCTAAGGGAATAAGTGGTGCACGCCTCATTATTCATCGAATAAGTAAGTGGGAGGCGCTCACCTCACTACCGCACATATTCGATTTTTGCAAACAACTTTCGATAATAATTTGAATGAAAAGGAAATAAGAGGCGTTTGCTTTGTTATTCCTCAAAATATTGAATGATTGGTGTGCACAATATTGCACAATTTTTTGTCGTTTCTTCAAAAGTACCAAATACATTAAACTTAATTTCTCACCCCCGTGCGACTAACAACTGAAATCTTTTTAGAAATAACATTGCTTAATCCGTTCTAGTACGTATACAAACTAGCGCTTAAGTCTCAATCGCGAGCATGCAAGCCAATGTTTAACCGTTAGAACGCGATCTAAGCACTTGTTCATTAAAACACATTCAACTTATCAAACCTCTTTCCTCGCCCCGGTGCGATCGAAACTCTTTTCAAAAAGAACATATTTCAATCCTTTCTAACGCACATAACAAACTAGTGCTTAAGCCTTCGCCGAGAGTAGACAAGCCAATATTTAGCCTTTAGAACGTGATCTAAATTGTTATTCATTAAAAGACATCAACCAACCGTAGTTCCCCAAACTACGAATGCTCTGATTTCCTTATTGCACTATAAGGATATGTAGGCACGAGATTGCGAGATCTTGGCGAGCACACTAATAAAAAACCTCCATTTTCCCCCTTCTGAGGTTTCCATCCATCTCTCTTTTCAATCTTTTTATCACTCGAATAAAACAAACAACACAAACTAACATTCAAATCGCAAATTAAACTAAAAGGTTCCCGTTGAGTATAACGGACGCGAGGGGTGCTAATACCTTCCCCTTACATAATTGACTCCCGAACCCGAATATGGTTACGATGACCATTATTCTCTTTTTAAAGGTTTTATCGATATTTTACTATTCCTTTATTGGGATAAATAAAGTTTGGTGGCAACTCTGTTCAAACTAATTTTTTCCGTGACCATCGCGAGGGATCGTATTTTTCGAGATGCGACACCAACCTCTCAAGGTTCTCCATATACCCAATAATCTTGAGCACATAGGTACCTACAGGGGCTCCCTCAGCTAACTTGCCTTGAAAAAGGACTTTTGAAACTTCAAACCTTTCATGCCCTGCCTACTCTTGATAGAGCATCTTCAGGTGTTCGATCATATTGAACGCTGCCATGTTCTCATGTTGCTTTTGCAACTCTGAGTTCATGGTAGCTAGCATGAGGGAAGTAGTTTCATTGGCATCATCAACATGCTTCTTATAAGCATCTCTTTCTGCCTTAGGTGGAGAACTATGAGGTTCCTCTTCAGGAACAGGTTTCTCCAAGACATACAGCTTTCCTCAGATTTCGGTGCCAATCCAAAAAATTTGTCACAGACAATTTTTCCTTATCAAGGATTGATTGTAAAATGTTGTTAGAGGTGTTTGTTGTCATGGTAATCTACATGAAAATAATGAAAATATAAGTATCAATAACATATTTAATTAGGCCTTTAATTAAATATGCTCCCACTATGTTACTCAAAACAAATGACCCTTGCAATTTAATTCGGAAAATCCTTTTGGAAGATTTTCTAGTGGGACGAGATCCAAATTTCACTTTGTTTTAAGTCCGCGTAGGCGGATTACACAAAACTAGGTTATTTAGGTAGGAACTCCTTCCAATTGTATCTAATACAACTCTTGAATATTTTAGTTGGGTGAATAACTCCTTATTCCAAGCCATCACATGGATCATTTCCAACTCTTGCTTCTAAATGTATATAATCTTATTATAATTTGTTTAGTTAAGTTTGACCCATTGTTTTAGCAATTGGATATTACAATTATCCCATCACACCTTACTAATATAGAACACGCACCTCGCGTAGGCGAAACCTACATTATTCGATACTATTCTTGATGAGTGCTAAAACATGGAAAGCATAAACTTAATATTTAATTTGAGGGAATTTTCAATTATTCTGATCTCACCGGCTTATTTATCATATAAATCGTCTCTCACATGCATCAACATACATTCACATGCATCAACATACATACAAAATGAAACAGTTATGGCCCCTAGGGTAATTGTTCTCCCAGGCCAATGAGAGAACCTAAGCTAACCTAATAACGATCTAAGCTTCTCCAAGAAAGATCTTCAAGGTTGTCCTCCTTTGATATTGTATTCTTCTCTTTCTTCATAACATTACATTACATAAAAGAAACTCGTTTTAGATACGAGGGAGTGAGATGAGAAAAGAAGTTACATTAAGAGATTAAAAGAGAGGCACGACACGCAGGTCATATTTTAAAATCCCAAAATAAAATAATGGAAAACTAAGGCCATAACCGATCACCACAAGACAATAATAATAAACACATTATTTTTATTATTAATTTAAATTCTGTTAATTAAATAAACCAAATTAAATTCTTTTAATGAACAATTCATTTGAAATCGACGTCGATTTTCGCATCAACACTTGATACTTTAAAACACAACTCTTGTGCAATCACAACCCTAATCACATAACTCTTTGACAACACAACCCTTGTACCGTCATGAACCCTAATGCACCAATTTCATACCATCAAACACACCTCGATTTTTAATTCAGTATGATTGATCAACACGTCATTGCTTCACCATACTAATGTCAGATCAAGAAGAAATGATCATTGATCGCTCAAAGGAAAATAACCATTAAGTGTTTGAATGAACGAAATAGAAACAATATATCATATATACCTTATTTTGCATCAGGATTACTTATATCATATATATAACTTGAGCAACATCAATCATCCAAATCGTACACACATGATGCCAAATTTAATTACTCATTTATTCTTTGATTCATTCTGTCTTTTAATCGTATTAATACAGAAAATACAGAAAATAAACAGCTATCAAATGCATGGTTTCGTAAGTGGCTATGATACCACTGAAGGAGAATAGCGATCCAAAACATAGCAGAAATTAAAATTTTCTCCTTTGGTGATCCTTACGAATGGGCATGATCCGTGATAGAATCGTTACCTCTTTTGGAGGTTGAAACCCTTGATGCAGATTGAAGGAGTGATCACGAACACTGAATGGTGACAACGCCTCTACTCAGTCCACACGAAAGAAATCCTTCAGTCTCAGTGCTAGCTGCTACGAATGAAGGCTTTGAGTGATATATATTATATATATATATATATATATATATATATATATATATATATATATATATATATATATATATATATATATATATATATATATATATATAATATATATATATATATATATATATATATATATATATATATATATATATATATATATATATATATATATATATATATATATATATATATAGGAGAGAGAGAGAGAGAGAGAGAGAGAGAGAGAAACGAAATTTTCAGCTGAACAAATGCTTCTGCACAAGGGTTCTATTTATAGAACCACTTGTGTGGGTTGTAAGCTAAAAAGCCCACTTAAGTGTATGTGGCCCATATCTTATGATATACCAAAATCACTTAAGCGTGTGGTACCTTACCATATTTCGTATTCTACTTAAGTGCATCGTACCTTACGATGTTCTACAATTCACTTAAGTGTATTGTACCTTATTGTGTTCGTTATTTACTCTATCTCTCATCAATATTTCTTTTGTGTGTGACCCTGTAGGTTCTCGTGACATTGGCAATTATATTAAATCACATATTTAACATAATAAACAGTGAGCGGTATCTAGCAACACATCATTGTTACCCAAGACACGAAAAATGTCATGTGATCTGACAAATCCTTTTATGATAATACTTATGTGTACAATTATCCTTTTGCCCTTATGTCTATATTGAACATAAGGCATAAACTGTGTCATCCTTGTCCAGTTCAATATTGGGCCCTTAGACATTTATCTTGTTACGCGGGATGGGAAAATTCCATCTAGGTCACCCATGTCCCTCAGCATGCTTCGTGGAGTACCAATCAACTGTCTTTATGGTCATCCAGTTACGGATAATGTTTGATCATCAATAAGGCATTTGACTATACATCTAGGGTCCATAGTGGTTTCAGGTCGAAGGGTGGTATACACCACTATCACCATGAGAATAACTTATGACACTTTGCATAACATTCTATATAGTATTCTCATAGTAGGTCAATCTAGTATAAATATTACTCTTAATATTCATACCTATGTATAAGACTTGATAACTCCTTATCCATGATCCATGAGATATGATAATCAGTCTATATACCTAATAGTCTTAATGCTTTAATATTATCCCACTTTACAACAAAGCTCGACTACGGATACTTTAAGAATAATGTCCTTATGTTTCATGGGATCTCATGATTAAGTCACACTTGATACATTAAACGGACTAGCTATTCTAGGGACTTTATTAAACAAACATAATAAAGAAAAAGCCTTTTATCATTAATAAATAATTCTATACAAGTACCAAAAGTATTGGCCTCTAGGGATTACACCAACACTCAACAGTTTCCTCGTCCTCCATTTTGAACGCTTCATATTTTTGTATCAAGTTAAGAGACTCGGTTTTTTTGACTTGTGTGTTCCCTTTGTTAGTCATCCTTAGAGAATCAAATATGACTTTTTAGTGTCTCTGTTGGTGATCTTTTCATACTCAGTGTATGAAATACCATACAACAAGATGGTTCCTACTTTATGATGATTCTTATAAGCTTTCTTCTGTTGATCTATCATCATTCTTCTTTCAACTTTATTGTCACTTGCATCTACTAGGTGCATGTAGCCATCAACTATCATATCCCGTAAATCAACATCGTGACCTAGAAAGAATCTCTCCATTCTATCTTTCCAATAATAAAATCTATCTCCATACAAAACATGAGGTTTAACATTATAGTGATCTCTATCATTTGTTTGAGCAACTGGTGGTGGAAGGGTAGCCATTATGTTTCACACTGGATCTTTATTTGACATTGTTAAGTGTTTGATAATCTTATCAGGACCAGAACCGGAGCTCTGATGCCAATTGAAGGTGGCAAGAAACACAAAAAATGGGTATTTGAATTGGGTTTCTAAAAATGAAAGCTTTTTGAAAACCAAAACAATCAAAGAATAACATGAACAAGAAAAATAACACATTTATTTTTATATTGTTGTTAACGAAGTGACCTCCAATCTATCCTACCAAGGTGAGTTTGTCTTCTCAGCAAGGACTTAATCCACTACAACCAAAACTATTACAGACACCACAAAGACAAAATGTCTTTGTCTTCTTGAGTCTATCAGACTAAAACCTAGTCACTTAAAGAAACCACTCAAAAAAAGGAGATTTACAAGAATGTGTTTACAAGTTTTGCTTCTAAGAAAGCAGATTAACACAAGTTAAATACAATGAATTTTTCATACAATAACGAACAAAAGTCATATGTGTCTTTAAAAAAAATATACACAGAAAATATATATTTCAGCAAAAGCGTTGTGTATGAGCACGTGAATTAGCAATTAGCAACTTGTCCAATTTTCTAAGTCTCCTTTATATAGGCAGTTAAAAGATCCATTGGAGGGTAGAATTGGAATATCAAGAGTGCATTTGTCTCCTTGTATAACGGTTTGCATATTAGGAGTCAAAATGGTACAATAGTATTGTCCTTAGCCCACAAAATCAGCATAGTGGAGGGATGAGTGATCTTGTACTATGTACTATTTTCCTGACGCAAAACCTTTTGATCTTATCTTCTAATCTTTAGTGGCTTCTGAATAAATGAGTTTTAAGCACGCTTAGAAGGATCAAGATACTAGTTGAGAGAATCTTTAGAACCTAGGTCTTTAGAGTCTTGACACAGTTCCTCAGAACCTGGTCTTCAGAGTCTTGAGATCTTGTTCTTTAGAGTCTTCAGAACTTGAGAATGTAGAATCTTGAAGGCTTGACAATCCTTCAAAGGATCTTCAATCAGAGTCACAGTCATAAGCTTTAGCATAAACGTTCATCAGAATCATTGTCTAAGAGCTTTCTAGAACTTGACAACATCTTGTAAAGCACTATGTATTTCTTCAGAGTCATACTGTGTTGAGTCCAAAATCAGATGACATCACGCATCAATTCTTCAGATTCAGAATCTGTTAGCAAAAACTACACACTAGACAAAAACCATTAGTGTACAAAATTATTCTCTAAGAAACAATGCATTTTGTTATTATCAAAACTAAAGGCCGGATGCAGAACCAACTCTTATTCTTACACCGATGCTAAATTCAAACTACAAAAGTCAACAAATTATGTTTAGCGTGGGTTTAATCGACACTAAATTCAAATTTCAAAAGTCAACAAATTACAGTATTGTAGGTCTAACTGACGCTAAAGTCAAATTTCAAAGATCAATAATTCTTGGCTAGCATGGGCCTGGCCGACGTTAAAGTAAGAGAAGAAAAAAGAAAGGAAAAAAAAGAAGAGGGTAAAGGAATTTCAGGAAACTATTTAACCAAATTAAAGCATAAAGAAAACATATTTGTAACTAAATGTAATAACCAAGTTGGTTGAAGTAATGAACCAAACCAAAAGGTCTTGTGTTTGAAACCTCATTGGGATTTTTTTTTCATTTTCGTAAACTTTTAGCGGTATTAACGTCGATGCAACTGTGTCTACTGAATAATACAAATAAAATAACAAATTAATAAGTAGCGTCAGATGCACCGTGTTGTCATACCCTAATTTTTAACCCTAAGATCCCACATGTCATTTGCATCCTTGCTACAATAAGATCACATCCTTGTCCTCTCCCTATCATCTTTGGGGTTTGCCTTTTTGCAGGGATCATCAAGCACCTCTTTGTTGATGTTTTAAGTTTGTGTTACATGTTCATTGTTTATCTAACCACTAATCAAAATAGAAAAAATATGTCTTGTTTTCTTTAAGTTTATTATGCAAGGTAGGGCTTTTCATCAAGAGTATCAAGTATGGTTCCTCAGCTAGGTTTTCTTTGATTCCTTAGCAAATCATGTTGAAGAATTGAGTCTCAAGGGGTTATCACTCAAAGCATGATCTGTAAGGCTCTCAAGAATCCTTCAATCTCATTTTGATCAAGAGAATTTCAAAGTCTTGTGGCTTATTTCTCAAGAGAAGTCAAAGGTTCATGTATTTATTCTCATGTCTTCTTCAACAAATTACCTCAAACTTTGAGCAACTTAATTAAAGAACATTCAAGTACACATTATTTTGAGTTCATACAATCATCCATGTACCTTGAAATGCAAGAAAGGTCTAAGTACACAAGTTATTCCAAGAGGTTTGACCAAAAAGTCAACATTTGAAGTCAAGGTTCAAAGGATCACAACTCCCTCAATTATTAACATTTTTGAATGCTTAGTTTTTCATATGACTATTATCATTATCCTCTACAACTTCTCTTTAAATTATAAGAGCCAATTATGCTTGGAGGATCATCAAATGTTTGAAGACATTATAGGTCATTTGTGGACTTAGTGAAATTTGACCTATTTTCAAGTGAATTTTCCTCAACTTTCAAGGATTATAACTTCTTCAATTTACAACATTTTAGGCTGATTATTTTTGCATAATATCATTTGTGATGCCCTCTATAAGTTTTCTACAAGTATCAAAGTCAAATTATACTTGGAAGGACATGGAATTCTTTGAGACATTACGGGTCATTTTCAGCCATTTGGAATTAGAATTTTCTATGTTACATTACCAGATTTTTGTGCCAACTTCAACATGCCATAAATTTGTGCTCAAGCATCCAAATGCAACCTTTCTTGTCACATTGTGATATTTGATATGATATAAACAAATTTAGAAAAGAATGGGATCAAAAAGCCTCATGAGCAAGATGACCCATTGAGTTAAACATGATGACTAGGAACTGAAAATATCACCATGATCTGAATTTTGAACTTCACTAATCTTAATTACAAGCCAAATTTGAAGGAGAATTGCCATCAAGGGCGCAGTGGAATTTAAAAATTTCTCCATTTAGTGATCCTTACGAATGGGCATGATCAGTGATAGAATCGTTACCTCTTGTGGCGATTCAAACCTTTGGTGCAGATCTCTTGTAACGATCAAAACCTTGGATACAAATCCACGGTGCGATCACGAACGTTGAACGATGACAACGTCTCTACTCAGTCCACACGAACGGATTCCTTCAATCTCAGTGCTAGTTGGTACGAATGAAGGCTTTGAGTGAGAGAGAGAGAGGGAAACGAAACTCCAAGTCTTCACTTGAGTTTGAGTCTGAGTGGAGTGACAATGCTTCTACCCAAGGGTTCTATTTATAGAACCACTTGTGTGGGCTTCAAGCTAAAAAGCCCACTTAAGTGTATTTTGGCCCATATCTCATAATATGCCAAAATCACTTAAGTATTTGGTACCTTACCATATTTCGTATTCCACTTAAGTGCACCGTACCTTACGATGTTCCTTAGTTACTCTATCTCTCATCAATCTGTCCTTTGTGTGTGACCCTGTAGGTTTTCGCGACGTTGGCAATTATATTTAATCACGCATTTAACATAATAAACAGTGAGCGGTATCTAGCAACACATCACTGCTACCCAAGTCACGAAAAATGTCATGTGATCTGACAAAACCTCCTGTGATAATAATTGTGTGTATAATTACCCCTTTGCCCTTATGTCTATATTGAACACAAGGTATAGACCGTGTCACCCTTGTCCAGTTCAATATTGGGCCCATAGACATTTATCCTGTTACGCAGGATGGGCAAATTCCATCTAGGACACTCATGTCCCTCAACATGCTTTGTAGAGTACCCATCAACTGTCTTTATGGTTATCCAGTTACGGACAACGTTGGATCAGCAATAAAGCGCTCGACTCTACATCTAGGATCCATAGTGGTTTCAGGTCGAAGAGTGGTATACACTATTATCACCATGAGAATAACTTATGACACTTTGCATAACTTTCTATATAGTATTCTCATAGCGGGTCAATCCGGTATAAATATTACTCCTAATATTCATACCTATGTTTAAGACTTGATAACTCTTTATCCATGATCCATGAGATGTGATCATCAGTCTACAAACATAATAGTCTTAATGCTTTAATGTTATCCCACTTCATACTAAAGCTCGACTACGGATACTTCAAGAATAGTGTCCTTATGTTTAATGTGCTCTCATGATTAAGTCACACTTAATACATTAAACGGACTATCTATTCCAGGGACTTTATTAATCAACCATAATAAAGAAAATGCCTTTTATTATTAATAAATAATTCGATACAAGTACCAAAAGTATTGGCCTATAGGGCTTACACCAACAAAATTACCATGCGTTTTGGACCTAAACATGTTTGATAAGGTCTTCAAAAGTTAATTGACTCTTAAAACACATCATTTGGTTGAGTTTTGATGGATTGCAAGTCATACTTTCCATATATTCTGATCAAATTCGTTTTGCATGAATTAAGCATCATTCCACACGTATTTGAATCTCAATGAATTCCCTATAAATAGGGGAAACTATTGCATTCATTTCCAAGATTTTAAGAGCCAAAGAATCCTTGCTTCAGTCTGAAATTTTT
The DNA here is from genome assembly GCF_024323335.1 of Lathyrus oleraceus. Lineage (NCBI taxonomy): Eukaryota > Viridiplantae > Streptophyta > Magnoliopsida > Fabales > Fabaceae > Lathyrus > Lathyrus oleraceus. Next base: position 244,855,540 of record NC_066584.1, read on the forward strand.
CCAGAAAATTGCGTTATCGTGTTTTGATTTCCAACTTGTTTCAATCCAATTTCTTGATTCCATTATCATCTTTGGTCTTCTCTGAAGCTTTTGCAACAATTCCCAAGATATGAGACCTTCTAAAGTGCCCTGACCAGATCGAGCTTTATCAACTTCTGATCATCATTTGGACAATGTAGTTTTGAGCATCACTTAAACTCAAACAAGTTACCACAATATAGTTCTTCACTCTCTGATGCTTTCCCCTAACTTATCTAGTGTTGATTGATCGTGTTCATCATTTAATTTAATTTTTTGTGGCTTTCTTGATTCTGAAACTTCTCTGAAATTCTCCATGCCCAGTTTAGATAAATGAATTTTGAGCATGGGGTTGAATTCATGATGAGGAGGCGGTCACATTGGCGGTAGTCTCATGCTCTGAATTTACCAAATGATGAAACTTTGATGAGGTATCATCGGGGAAGATGACCGGAGTTATATCAGGTCATCTGAGTTTGTATCCACGTTGGCTATTTGAAATGTTTTGATTGGTCTATTTTAAATTGGATCTCGTGTTTCATTTTGGCTAAATTCCATTGTGCGCTTTAGCCTGAGGATTGTTGGATCTTCCACGTCAATTAATAAGGCCAGATCTAACACTTTGTGCTTTTTCTGATTTTATTTCTTTTTCTTTTTTCATTTTAAATTTATTTTTCTTTTAAAATTCACAGTAAATTCATTTTTCATCCAAAAAATCTCAAAATAATTTCTAAAATTTTCTTTTATTTTTCTTTATCTGATTTTAATTTTTTCACATTTTATTTTCTTGATTTTCTATTTTTCTTGAATTTTCTATTTTCTCATTTGTTTTAATTGGTTTAAAAATACTTTTATGCATTTAAAATTTCTGAAAAAATAATTTTAGGTTTGTTATTTTATTTCCAATCTTCCATGATTTTCTTGGCCATTTATTTGGTGTTTTGAAGGATCTTATGGATTTTCTCTTTTATTTGCCTTTTAAAATTCATTTTTAAATTTTTTTAGTGCATTTTATTTTATTTTATTTTATTGCATTTTATATTTGTTTGACCTTTGTTGACTTCTGTTGGCCTTGGATCTTAGTTATTTTGATCATATGTCTCATCAAACTCAATGGATATTGGGTGTTGATGGGGTGAAAATCATAATCCACCAAAATGGATGATTGATTTTGATGATTACTTGATCAAGCCTTTGATCCAATTTGGATTTGGTTTCTCTTGTCCCCTTCTTATTCATCTTTTTCTCCCCCTTTTTCTTTTGATCAATTGGATGGTTTGTGTCCATCTTGTTCATGATGTGTGGATTGGTACTTGATGAACTTTCATTATTTCAAATCTACCTCTTAATTGAACATGGACCATATAAGGTACTTTTTGATGCATAAGTTTGTCCTAAGTATCATGAAGTATGGATTGATGTAATGGACCACTCTCTCAACCTTTGTACTTGATCAATCCTATTTTCTTTTTTGTGTGGCATAACATTAGGAGAATGATCTACATATCATTTCTCTAGAATGTATTAACACAAACATTATTATTGACTGGCCTTAGATAGTTATGACTTCTACATATGTCCAATTATAATTGTTTAACATAGCACTAAATTTGTCCCGAATAGGAAAACAAGTCATTCATAAGAGAGATTGTAAGTCTCCTACTCCCCATGGTATTGTGTGAAAAATATTGTTTCCGTTTCACCTAAGAGGGCTAGTGGCATACTTATTGATTTTATCTAAGTTGGAGCCCTTATCATAGGTGATATAAAGGTCCATATTTTCATACTTATGGGTGAATAGTTGAGCGTTCTCCAAAAAATGACAAATTGTCTTTCCTCTTTTTGATCACCAACACCACTTACTAACTATTTATTGTATTAACTTTACTTTAATGTTATTTATCTTATACTTTTTATTTTTATTATTTAATTTATGCTTTTATGTTAGCATCTCATATCATATTGTTTATGCTTATGCTATTTTCTCTTTGTCCATTTGGACTTCTCTTTCTTTTAAAGATATTAATAAAGGAAAAAGCTCTAAAAATTGGTTCTCTTGATTCATGGACTTGTGGCTACTATCCTTGTCATTGTTGTGGAGTTATGGACTAAGGACTAGGACCTAGACCCTTGCTTTGGGAGTGTGTGATTTGAGACCTTGCTTTATGGACTAAGGACTAGGACCTAGACCCTTGCTTTATGGACTAAGGACTTTTACTTGTTATTAGGGTAGTCTCTTCATCTCCTCCCCTTCTTTAATTTTCAAAATCTTCTCTCTTTTCCAAAACCTTCTTGTTTTTTAAACTTGAACTACTTTCTAAATAAACCTAGACTTTTGTCAAGTGATTTTTAAAATCTTTTTCTTAATAAATGCTAATACATCTTAAGCTTATTCAAACAATTTCAAAGAGTAAAAGATACATAACTCATTCAAACTATTTTATGCCCTTTGTGTTAGTGTAAGCCCTAGAGGCCAATACTTTTGTTACTTGTAGCGAATTATTTATTAATAATAAAAGACTTTTTATTTATTATGTTTGTTTAATAAGGTCCCTAGAATAGCTAGTCCGTTTAATGTATCAAGTATGACTTAATCATGTGATCCTATTAAACATAAGGGCACTATTCTTAAAGTATTTGTAGTCGAGCTTTATTGTGAAGTGGGATAAAATTAAAGTATTAAGACTATTATATATATAGACTGATGATCACATCTCATAAATTATGGATAAGGAGTTATCAAGTCTTAAACATAGGTATGAATATTAGGAGTAATATTTATACTGGATTGACCCGCTATGAGAATACTACATAGAATGTTATGAAAAGTGTCATAAGTTATTCTCATGGTGATAGTGGTGTATACCACCCTTCGACCTGAAACCACTATGGACCCTAGATGTAGAGTCGAGTGCTTTATTGTTGATCAAAAGTTTTCCGTAACTGGATGACCATAAAGACATTTGATGGATACTTCACGAATCATGCTGAGGGACATGAGTGACCTATATGGAATTTGCCCATCCTGCGTAATAGGATAAATGTCTAAGGGCCCAATATTGAACTGGACAAGGATGACATGATCTATGCCTTGTGTTTAATATAGACATAAGGGAAAAAAGGGTAATTGTACATACAAGTATTATCACAAAAGGGATTTGTCAGATCACATGACATTTTCGTGTTTTGGGTAGCAGTGATGTGTTACTAGATATAACTCACTATTTATTATGTTAAATACTTGATTTAATATAATTGCCAATATCGTGAAAACCTACAAGGTCACATACAAAAGGACGGATTGATGAGAGATAGAGTAAATAAGGAACATCGTAAGGTACGATGCACTTAAGTGGATTGTATAACATCATAAGGTATAATGCACTTAAGTGAATTGTATAACATTATAAGGTATAATGCACTTAAGTAGAATACGAAATATAGTAAGGTACCACACACTTAAGTGATTTTTGATATACCATAAGATATGGGCCACATACACTTATGTGGGCTTTTTAACTTGCAGTCCACACAAGTGGTTTTATAAATAGAACCCCTGTGCAGAAGCATTTGACTTGATGAAATTTCGTTTCTCTCTCACACACACTAAAAGCCTTCATTCGTAGCAGCTAGCACTGAGATTAAAGGTATCCATTTGTGTGGAGTGAGTATAGACGTTGTCACCATTCAACGCTCGTGATCACTCCTTAGATCTACATCAAAGGTTCAAATCACCATAAGAGGTAACAACTTCTATCACTAATCATGCTCATTCGTAAGGATCACTAAAGGAAAAAAATTATTTTTCACTATGTTTTGGATCGTAATTTTCCTTCAGTGGTATCAGAGCCACTTACGAAACCATGCATCAGATAGCTGTTTATTTTCTATATTAATACGATTGAAAGACAAAATGAATTAAATAATAAATGAGTAATTAAATTTTGCATCATGTGTGTACGATTTGGTTGATTGATGTTGACTATACTTTAGAATCCGACGTTAGTATGGTGAAGCAGCGATACATCGATTGTCCATAGGTTACGCAAATGAGATCGATCAATTTATATATATGATATAAGTAATTTTGATGCAAAATATGCTATATATAATATATTGTTTCTATTTCGTTCTTTCAAACACTTAATGATTGTTATTCCTTTAAACGATCAATGGTCATTTGCTTCGGAATCCAACATTAGTATGGTGAAGCAATGATGTGTTAATCAATCATACTGAATTATCAATCGAGGTGTGTTTGACGGTATGAAATTGTTGCATTAGGGTTCATGACGGTACAAAGGTTGTGTTGTCAAAGAGTTATGCGATTAGAGTTGTGACTGCACAAGAGTTGTGATTTAAAGTATCAAGTCTTGATGCGAAAAATGACATTGGTTTCAAATGAATTATTCATTAACAAAATTTAATTTAGTTTATTTAATCGCTGAAATATGATTAATCGCCGAAATTTAATTTGGTTTATTTAATTAACAGAATTTAAATTAATAATAATAATGTTTTTATTATTATTGTCTTGTGGTGATCAGTTATGACTTTAGTTTTCCTTTATTTTGTTTTTGGGATTTTAAAATACGGCCTGCGTGTCGTGCCTCTCTTTTAATTTCTTAATGTAACTTCTTTTCTCATCTCACTCCCTCGTATGTAAAACGAGTTTATTTTATGTAATGTAATATTATGAAGAAAGAGAAGAATATAATATCAAAGGAGGACAATGTAACACCCTTCTAAAATACCCCAAATATTTAATTAAAACAACAATTATATATATCAGAGTAGATATGCAATTAAGGGTGTCACACAATCACTTCACACCATTCACCAAAATAACTGTCATGCTCTCTTATTAATTCAAAACATAAGCATTTGCATAATACGCAGCGGATAGAAATCTCATCAATCATTGTAAAACATGTAACACATTACATGTAAAATGGTTCAACAACCAACAATAAGACAATTAAAAACATCCCATCCCGATGTTACATCTATCAGAGCATGACCCACTAAGGAACTACACTAGACTCCAAGCACTAGCTCCTACTCAATCATTGCTCATTACCTGAAACATAGTTGTAAGGGTGAGTTCCTCAATCGATGTAATAAGCATTATAAAATATCATGTAATGCTAAGTAATTTAACACATATCACCACCCTAATCAGATCTCACATATTCAGCAACGGCAATATCAATTCATAATCATCATCATCATCATACTTAGACTCAACGCAACCATAAAACACACGTATAATATTGGAATACATCCATTCATATTATACGTCATACATACATACATTATGCAATGAGACTCCATGCATGCGGTACCGACTATTCGTGAACATATAGTTCAACCTCACCGATCAAATCCAGATACGGCTACCAAGCTCACTAGTCCCACTCATTTGAGACCTAGTGACTCACTCACTAATTCCTCACCATGGGAATTAGCTACCACCCCAAGGGCTATGATATGCACGCTAATCACCTAGCATGCAAACATCAACAACAATCCACAATACTAACTCACTAATTCCTCACCATGGGAATTAGCTACCACCATAAAGGCCACAATATGCAAGCTAAATCACTTAGTCATGCAAACATCAACAATCATCCACAATGGACATATGCTCACACTCTAAGCCATAAACAGTCCATTCATAATTTCAGACATGATAGATACATTCACAACATTATGCATATCATCATACATCATCAACATATTCACCACATAATCATATCATGTCATACCACATAATCAATCACAGCATTAGCACACTCTACTAATACCTATACTACTCAAAACAACGGGAAATGATCCCTACTCTATCATACGTCAGCTAATTTACATTACTCAGCTGAACAACCAAAAACTGCACAACAACAGCACAGAAAAATCACAATCCTGCCCATACGCGTATTGCCTAGTCCCATACGCGTATGGCCCAATTCTCAGCCAATTCCATACGCGTACCACCTATCTCATACGCGTATGCTACGCGTACCACTTCCCCATACGCGTACCAACAGAGACCAAACCACGTTCAAAACATCATCTTCCTCATCCATACGCGTAATGCCTAGTGCCATACGCGTACCAGACCATCTCATACGCGTATTGCCTAGTGCCATACGCGTATGACCAGAAACCAGATTTCCAGATCTGCTATGGTCTTCTCTGCTACGAGATCTACCAATTCCAACCTCCTACAATCTAACTTTTCACAGTAATCGTTCATATCATCTAACACGAATCATACCCTATTCAATTTCACCAATTCTAACATTTTTACATCTAATTCCTACGAATTCCTCTCAATCATAATCCAATTTCGTTCATCCAAAAGTTCACAATTTCATCATGCATCATTCCGAATAGAGTCAAATCAATGGTCTATCACTACCCACTACATGTTATCCCATAATACCCATTAATCGACGATAAAACCCCCCTTACCTGAGTTAATCCGGCAAATCCTGCAGCTTCAAGCTCTTCCTCTCTCCAACCCTTGTTCTCTGGTTCTCTTTGCCCTTTTTCCACTTTTCTGCCCCTTTTTCCTTTCACGTGAAAAATAAACCTTTTTACTGAATGGGACCTTTTCTAAATTCCAACTTTTATTCCAATAAAATAATAATCCAATAATAAAAATTCCAATTATTTAATTAAATTAATAAATATATTATTAACTTAAATTAAATAATTATCTTGTTTTATCGGGGTGTTACAACTCTCCCCCACTAAAAGAGTTTTCGTCCTCGAAAACATACCTCAAGCGAATAACTCAGGATAAGACTCCTTCATCTGACTCTCAAGTTCCCAAGTTACATGGCCACCTGCTGGTCCTCCCCAAGCTACCTTTACCAAAGCAATCTCTTTACCCCGCAACTGCTTCAACTCTCTATCCTCAATCCTCATAGGTGATGTTTCAACAGTCAGGTTATCTCTCACCTGGACATCATCTACTTGGACCACATGCGACGGATCATGAATGTACCTCCTCAACTGAGACACATGAAAAACTTCATGCAAATTCGCAAGTGACGGCGGTAAAGCGATACGATAGGCTACCTCCCCTATCCTCTCCAAAATCTGATAAGGACCAATAAATCGAGGTGTCAACTTCTTCGACTGTAAAGCTCGACCAACCCCAGTTATCGGAGTAACACGAAGAAACACATGATCCCCCTCTTGAAACTCAAGTGACTTCCTTCTCTTGTCGTGATAACTCTTCTGACGACTCTGAGCGATTCTCATCTTCTCCTGAATCATCTTAATCTTTTCCGTAGTCTGTTGAACAATCTCCGGTCCAACCACAGCACTCTCACCGGACTCATACCAACATAAAGGTGTCTGACATCTCCTACCATACAAAGCTTCAAACGGTGCCATACCAATGTTCGAATGAAAACTATTGTTGTAGGTAAACTCAATCAAAGGTAAATAACAATCCCAAGCACCTCCCTTTTCCAAAACACAAGCCCTCAAAAGATCCTCTAGTGACTGAATCGTCCTCTCAGTCTGACCATCAGTTTGCGGATGATATGCAGAACTCAATCTCAGCTTAGTTCCCAAAGCCTTCTGCAAACCTTCCCAGAACTTCGATGTAAATCTAGGATCTCTGTCCGAAACGATACTAGACGGAATACCATGCAAACTTACAATTTTCTCAATATACAACTCGGTTAATCTCTCTAACGGATAATCCATTCTGATCGGAATGAAATGAGCCGATTTCGTCAATCTGTCAACAATCACCCAAATAGCTTCAAAATTCTTAATTGTCCTCGGTAAACCAGAAACAAAATCCATACTGATACTGTCCCACTTCCACTCTGGAATAGCCAACGGTTGCATTAGCCCAGACGGCTTCTGATGCTCAATCTTTGACTTCTGACAAGTCAAACAAGAATAAACAAAACTTGCAATTTCTCTTTTCATTCCCGGCCACCAAAATAACTTTTTCAAATCATGATACATCTTCGTAGCTCCAGGATGAATACTCAGGCCACTACGATGTCCTTCCTCGAGAATACTCTTCTTAAGTTCGGTAACATCCGGAATACACGCCCGATTACCAAATTTCAAAACACCATTCTCATCAACTCTGAATTCACCACCTTGACCTTGATTCACTAGAGTCAACTTATCAACCAAAAGCACATCGGATTTCTGACCCTCTCTAATCTCATCCAGAATACCACTCGTTAACTTTAACATTCCCAATTTAACACTATTGTGAGTACTCTCACACACCAAACTCAAGTCTCTGAACTGCTCAATTAAATCCAATTCTTTAACCATTAACATAGACATATGCAATGATTTCCGACTCAATGCATCAGCCACTACGTTTGCTTTACCCGGATGGTAATTCAAACCAAAGTCATAATCCTTCAGAGACTCTAACCATCTCCTCTGTCTCATATTCAGCTCTTTCTGATCAAACAAATACTTTAAACTTTTATGGTCACTGAAAACCTCAAATCTTGACCCGTACAAGTAATGCCTCCATAACTTCAGAACAAATACCACAGCTGCCAACTCTAAATCGTGTGTCGGATAGTTCCTCTCATGAACCTTCAGTTGTCTCGAAGCATAAGCTACAACCTGCTTATTCTGCATCAAAACACCACCCAAACCCAACAATGAAGCATCACAGTAAACCTCAAATGGTTCCGACGAACTCGGTAATATCAGAATAGGAGCAGTAGTCAACCTTCTCTTTAACTCTTGGAAACCTCCTTCACATTTTGAGTCCCAAACAAACGCTTGCCCCTTTCTAGTCAACATCGTCAACGGTAACGCCAACTTAGAAAATCCCTCGATGAACTTCCTATAATAACCTGCAAGTCCAAGAAAACTCCTTATCTCAGAAACTGACTTCGGAGCTTCCCACTTAGATACCGCTTCTATCTTAGAAGGATCAACAGCAACACCACCTCTAGAAATCACATGACCAAGAAAACTAACCTCTTCTAACCAAAATTCACATTTGGACAGTTTAGCAAATAACCTCTTTTCTCGTAGAACTCCTAAAACCACTTTCAAATGCTCAACATGTTCTTCTTCAGAATTCGAATACACCAAAATATCGTCAATAAACACCACAACAAACTTGTCTAGGTACGGATGGAAAATCCTATTCATATACTCCATAAATACTCCAGGCGCATTAGTCACACCAAAAGGCATTACAGAATACTCATAATGTCCATACCTTGTTCTGAAAGCAGTCTTCTGAATATCCTCAGTTTTCACACGTATCTGATGATACCCAGATCTCAAGTCTATTTTACTGAACACACTCGCACCAACCAACTGATCCATCAAATCATCAATCCTCGGCAAAGGATACCTATTCTTGATCGTCACTTTATTCAGTTGCCTGTAGTCCACACACAACCTCATAGTACCTTCTTTCTTCTTAACCAATAATACTGGTGCACCCCACGGCGACACACTCGGACGAATAAATTTCTTATCCAACAGATCTTCCAACTGACTCTTCAATTCAGTTAACTCAACAACAGACATACGGTACGGAGCCATCGATATCGGCCTAGTACCAGGTACCAAATCAATCGAGAACTCAACTTCACGTTCTGGCGGTAATTCATTCACTTCTTCAGGAAACACATCAGGAAAATCACACACCACGGCTAGATCGCAAATCACCAGTTTATCTTTAGCCTCCAAAGTCGCTAACAGCATAAACAACTCTGCCCCATCTGCTACCGCCTCATTCACCTGCCTCGCTGATAGAAACAAACTCTTTCCTTCCTCAATCTCAGGAAAAATCACAGTCTTATCAAAACAATTGATATAGACTCGGTTAAACACCAACCAGTTCATACCCAGGATAACATCAATCTGCACTAGTGGAAGACACACTAGGTCTATCCCAAAGTCTCTACCAAAAATACTCAAAGGACAATTCAAACAAACTGAAGTAGTAGTCACTGAACCCTTCGCAGGAGTATCAATCACCATACTACCATGCATCTCAGATATCTCTAACTTAAGTTTCACAGTACAATCCAAAGATATAAAGGAATGAGTCGCACCTGTGTCAATAATAGCTACAAGAGGAAAGCCATTAATATAACACGTACCTCGGATCAAACGATCATCTGCAGAAGTCTCAGAACCCGATAAAGCAAAGACCTTACCTCCCGACTGGTTCTCTCTCTTCGGCTTAGGACACTGTGGACTGATATGACCCACCTCTCCACAGTTGAAACAAGTCACAGTCTTCAATCGGCACTCTGCAGCCAAGTGACCACCTTTTCCACACTTGAAACACTTCTTCTCATTACTGGTACACTCATGGATACGATGTCCAGCCTGACCACATCTGAAACATTTAGCAGGGGTACTGGAGTCTCCCCCACTAGGCCTCTTCATCCCACTCTGTCGCTGGAAACCTTTGCCAGCTGCATACGGTTTCCCACGATCATTCTGATTCTTGCCTTTCCTATCAACCCTTTGCTGATAGCTCTCTGCTCTAGCCTTGGTATCCTGTTCAAAAATCCTGCAACAGTCAACCAAATCGGAAAACACTCTAAGCCATAAACAGTCCATTCATAATTTCAGACATGATAGATACATTCACAACATTATGCATATCATCATACATCATCAACATATTCACCACATAATCATATCATGTCATACCACATAATCAATCACAGCATTAGCACACTCTACTAATACCTATACTACTCAAAACAACGGGAAATGATCCCTACTCTATCATACGTCAGCTAATTTACATTACTCAGCTGAACAACCAAAAACTGCACAACAACAGCACAGAAAAATCACAATCCTGCCCATACGCGTATTGCCTAGTCCCATACGCGTATGGCCCAATTCTCAGCCAATTCCATACGCGTACCACCTATCTCATACGCGTATGCTACGCGTACCACTTCCCCATACGCGTACCAACAGAGACCAAACCACGTTCAAAACATCATCTTCCTCATCCATACGCGTAATGCCTAGTGCCATACGCGTACCAGACCATCTCATACGCGTATTGCCTAGTGCCATACGCGTATGACCAGAAACCAGATTTCCAGATCTGCTATGGTCTTCTCTGCTACGAGATCTACCAATTCCAACCTCCTACAATCTAACTTTTCACAGTAATCGTTCATATCATCTAACACGAATCATACCCTATTCAATTTCACCAATTCTAACATTTTTACATCTAATTCCTACGAATTCCTCTCAATCATAATCCAATTTCGTTCATCCAAAAGTTCACAATTTCATCATGCATCATTCCGAATAGAGTCAAATCAATGGTCTATCACTACCCACTACATGTTATCCCATAATACCCATTAATCGACGATAAAACCCCCCTTACCTGAGTTAATCCGGCAAATCCTGCAGCTTCAAGCTCTTCCTCTCTCCAACCCTTGTTCTCTGGTTCTCTTTGCCCTTTTTCCACTTTTCTGCCCCTTTTTCCTTTCACGTGAAAAATAAACCTTTTTACTGAATGGGACCTTTTCTAAATTCCAACTTTTATTCCAATAAAATAATAATCCAATAATAAAAATTCCAATTATTTAATTAAATTAATAAATATATTATTAACTTAAATTAAATAATTATCTTGTTTTATCGGGGTGTTACAGACAACCTTGAAGATCTTTCTTGGAGAAGTTTAGATCGTTATTAGGTTAGCTTAGGTTCTCTCATTGGCTTGGGAGAACAATTGCACTAAGGGCCATAACATTTTCATTTTGTATGTATGTTGATGCATGTGAATGTATGTTGATGCATGTGAGAGACGATTTATATGATAAATAAACCGGTGAGATCAAAATAATTGCAAAATCCCTCAAATTAAATATTAAGTTTATGCTTTCCAAGTTTTAGCACTCATCAAGACTAGTATCGAATATTGTAGGTTTCGCCTACGTGAGGTGCATGTTTTATATTCGTAAGATGCGATGGGATAATTATAATATCCAATTGCTAAAACAATGGGTCAAACTTAACTAAACAAATTATAATAAGATTAAATACATTTAGAAGCAAGAGTTGGAAATAATCTATATGATGGATTGGAAGAAGGAGTTATTCCCCCAACTAAAATACTCGAGAGTTGTATTAGATACAATTGGAAGGAGTTCCTACCTAAATAACCTAGTTTTCTGTAATCCACCTACGCGGACTTAAAACGAAGTGAAATGTGGATCTTGACCCACTAGAAAATCTTCCAACAGGATTTTTCGAATCAAATGGCGAGGGTCATTTGTTTTTAGTAAAATAGTGGGAGCATATTTAATTAAAGGCCTAATTGAATATGTTATTTTAATTATACTTATATTTTCATATTTTTCATGTAAATTACTATGACAACAAACACCTCTAACAACATTTTACGGTCAATCCTTGATAAGGAAAAATTGTCTGGGACAAATTTTCTGGATTGGAACTGAAATCTGTGGATTGTCCTTTGGCATGATAAAAAGTTATATTTCTTAGAGGAACCTGTTCCTGAAGACGAACCTCCTAGTTCTATACCTAAGGCAGAAAGAGATGCTTATAAGAAACACGTCGATGATCCAATGAAGTTGCTTGCCTCATGCTAGCTACCATGAACTCGGAGTTACAAAAGCAACATGAGAACATGGCAGTGTTCGATATGATTGGACACCTGAAGATGCTCTATCAAGAGCAGGCAATGCATGAAAGATTTGAAGTTTAAAAAGCCCTTTTTCAAGGCAAGTTAGCTTAGGGAGCCCCTGTAGATCCCCATGTGCTCAAGATGATTGGGTATGTGGAGAACCTTGAGAGGTTGGGTTTTCCCCTCGGAAAGGAACTTGCGACCGATTTGATCTTGCAATCATTGCCAAAGAGATTAAGTTAATTTATCCTTAATTTCAACATGAATGATATGGACAAAACTCTTCATGAACTGCTAGGCATGTTAAGAACTGCCGAGCAGAATCTGAAGTTAAAAGGGAAGTCCATTATGATGATCGAAAATGGAAAGAAACATAACAAAAGGCCCACCAAGTAGGGTGGTAAAGGGAAAGGCAAGGAAGTTTCCAAACCCAAACCCATTGCTCCTACATTAAAGCCTAGTGGAGGCATAGCAAAGGATGGCATATGATTCCATTACGGTAAGACCGGACACTGGAAGAGAAACTGTACAAAGTACCTGGAAGATAATAAGAATGGAGTAGAGACTTAAACTTCAGGTATTTTTGTTATTGAAATTAATTCATCTACTTCTGGATCATGAGTATTATATACTGGATGCGGTTCTCAGATTTGTACCAATGTGCAGGGGCTAAAAAGGAGTAGAGGTTTGGAAAAAGGTGAAGTTGACCTACGAGTTGGCAATGAAGCAAAGGTTGTTGCTTTAGCCGTAGGAACTTATGTATTGATTTTACCTAGTGGTTTAATAATTCAGTTAGAGAACTGTTATTATGTACCTGCAATTAGCAGGAATATTATTTTCCTCTTTTGTTTGGACAAGTTTGGTTTTTCATTTATAATAAAGAATAATTGTTGCTTCATTTATTTGAATGGTATATTCTATGCTACTGCACAAACGAACAATGGACTATATGTTCTTGATCTTAAAATGCCTATTTATAACATTAATACTAAAAGGATGAAACCTAATGAGTTAAATCCAACTTACCTTTGGCATTGTCGATTAGGCCACATAAATGAGAAACGCATTTCCAAACTCCATAAAGACGGACTCTTGGACTCTTTTGATTATGGATCATATGAGACATGCAGATCTTGTTTAATTTGAAAGATGACAAAGTCTCCATTCACAGGAAAAGGTGAAGGAGCTAATGATCTTTTACCCCTCATACATATTGATGTATGTGGACCACTGAACATACCAGCCAGAGGAGGTTTTCAGTATTTCATCACATTTATTGATGATTTCAGTAGATATGGTTATGTGTATTTAATGAAACACAAATCACAGTCCTTTGAAAAGTTCAAGGAATTCAAGAATGAAGTACAAAACCAACTAGGTAAGAATATTAAAACTCTTCGGTCAGATCGAGATGGCGAATATTTAAGCCTAGAGTTTGATGACCATCTGAAAGAGTGTTTGATTTTATCCCAACTTACACCTCCTAGAACACCCCAATAGAACAGTGCATCTGAGAGAAGAAATTGAACCCTGTTAGACATGGTCTGATCCATGATGAGTCACGTCGATCTTCGAAACTCCTTTTGGGGACATGCACTATTGACAGCAGCTTACACACTTAACTGTGTTCCATCCAAAAAAGTTGAGAAGACACCATATGAGATATGGACTGGTGAGAAACCACATATGTATTACATGAAGATTTGGGGTTGCGAAGTTTATGTTAAATGACAAACTTCAACTAAGCTTGAGCCCAAATCTGATAAATGCTTATTTGTGGGGTATCCTAAAGAAACAAGAGGGTATTACTTCTACAATCCTTCTGAGGGCAAAGTATTTGTCGCTTGAACTAGAGTTTTCCTAGAAATGGATTTTATTTCCAAAGGAAACAGTGGGAGGAAAGTAGAGCTTGAAGAAATTCAAGAATCATAAAGCATTGATACACCTATGAAGGAATTAGAGCAGGAAACACAAGTAGTTGTGGAAGAGCAACCTACACAAGTAGAACAAGACTAGTGTAGGTCAAGCAGGATACGTTACCTACCTGAGAGATATGAATATCTCATAATTGATCAATGTGATGTATTACTCATGGATCAAGATGAGCATGTGACTTATCAAGAGGCCATAACTGGTCCTGAGTTTGAGAAGTGGCTAGAAGCCATGAAATTTGAAATGGATTGCATGTACGCAAACCAGGTTTGGACCTTGGTAGAGCCTCTTGTAGGAGTTAACCCTATAGGATGCAAGTGGGTCTTCAAAAAGAAGACTGACATGAATGGTAAGGTACATACCTATAAGGCAAGACTGGTTGCAAAAGGATATAAACAAATTCATGGGGTTGACTATGATGAAACCTTTTCACTAGTTGCAATGGTTAAATCTGTTCGGATTTTACTTGTTATCGCTGAATATCATGATTATGAAATATGGCAGATGGATGTCAAAACTGCTTTCCTTAGTTGGGATTTTCTTGAGGATATGTACATGACACAACCTGAAGGACTTGACATACCAAAAGAAGCCCAAAAGATGTGCAAGTTACAGAGATCAATATATGGATTGAAGCAAGCTTCCAAAAGTTGGAATATTTATTATGATGAAACAGTAAAACAATATGGATTTATCAAGAATGAAGATGAGCCTTGTGTCTACAAGAAGGTTAGTGGGAGCATGATCGTCTTCCTGGTATTATATGTAGATGACATATTACTCATTGGAAACGATGTCCCTACCCTGCAATAAGTAAATACTTGGTTGGGGAAATGCTTTTCTATGAAGGACCTAGGTGAAGTAGCCTATATATTAGGAATCAGGATTTGTAGAGATAGATCACAAAAGTTGCTTGGCCTAAGTCAGAGTACATACATAGACAAAGTGTTGAGACTCTTTAATATGCATGATTCACGGAAAGGATTCATACCTATGCAACATGGCTTGTGTCTATCAAAAACACAATCCCCTTCAAATAAGGAAGAAAGGGATCGCATGAATAAGATTTCATATGCATCTGCAATAGGATCTATCATGTATGTCGTGTTATGTACTCGACCAGGTGTCTCGTATGCTTTAAGTGCAACGAGTAGGTACCAATCTGATCCCGGTGATGCTCATTGGGTAGCTGTCAAGAATATCCTTAAGTATTTGAGAAGGACTAAGGACTCATTCTTGATATATGAAGGTCAGGAAGAGCTTGTTGTGATTGGATACACCGATGTTAGATTCCAGACAGATAAGAATGACTTTAGATCACAATCTGGTTATGTGTTATTCTTAAACGGTGGCGCTGCGAGTTGAGAAAGTTCAAAGCAAGATACATTTGATGATTCTACAATCGAGGTCGAGTATATTGCTGCCTCAAGTGCATCAAAGGAAGTTGTTTGAATCAAAAAGTTCATTAGTGAACTAGGCATTGTTCCTAGCATTGTCGATCCCATTGATCTCTATTATGATAACAATGGTGTTATCGCACAAGTTAAGAAGCCTAGATCTCACCAACGATCTAAACACATACTTAGGCGTTATCACCTTATTCGAGAGATAATAGATAGAGGAGCTGTGAAAATATACAGAGTACCTACACTTGACAATATTCTGACCACTGACAAAGCCTCTTGTGCAGTAGAAGCATGATGGCCATACTAGATGTATGGGTATTACGGGTATGCCTGATTGACTCTAGTGCTAGTGGGAGATTGTTAGTGTAAGCCATATAGGCCCATACTTTTGGTATTTGTATCTAATTATTTCTTAATTGTAAGACCCCAATTTTGTCCCTAAGATCCCTCATGGCATCATAATATTGCATTTGGCATTGCCTCAAGGATCATTAGCATCTTGGTTCCCCTTGCCTTTGAGTGAGACTCCTTGTGAGTGGTTTGAGATCACCAAGCATGCTTGAATTGTATATCATTTCTTTTCTCATTTTATTTACTAACCAAAGGCACAAAAATATGTCACTAACATCTTGTGTTTGTAGCTTGAGCAATCACAAGGTCAAAAGCTTCAAGGAGATCATTGGTACAAAGACATGGTCAAGAGGAGATGATAGCAAGAATGGTAATGGTCCCCAAAGCCCTCATCCATCAAATATGCCTCCCTAGCATCTCAATCCATCATTTTGATCAAATCAAGACAAAGGGTTTGAGGTTTGTTCCTTAGAGAAACCCTAATTCATCTATGTATTACAATGCCTTGCTTATGAAGCAACCTCAGCCCATGGTTAAATATAATCAAGGGAAGTTCTTTAACTCATTATTTAATGCATATTTGAACTTATTTGAGTGTCCTCAATCATCAATTCATCAAGATATGGGTTGTGGACTTGAGAAGTTGATCAGTCAATTCATCTGACTATTTTGAAATGCACTGAGACCTAACTTTTGATGTGTTGGTTAAATGGAGATGATTCCAAAAGCAAAAATGTTATTAAGGACAATATGAACAACTTTCATGTTCATCAAAATTTTATTTGAAGCTTGTAAGGTCATCATCCTTTCCAAAACATTATAGGTCATTTTGACTGAAACCCTAATTTTGGGTCAACTTCCCAAGGACACAACTCATTCATTTTCTAAGATTTTGAGGTGGGATCAAATGCATTGGAAAGCTTAAGATGTCTACTGTAAATGTTATATTGAACAAATTTTCAAAATCTCAAAGGAAATACATGTGATAATGCAAAACATTATAGGTCCTTTTTGACCAAAGGCATTAAAAGGCAAAAAAGTCCAACTTCAAGTGCCCATAACTCTTTCATAAAAACTCCAAATGATACAAAATTCAAGTCCATTTTGAATGTCTTGAAACGATCTACAACTTTGGTGTTGGAGGTTTTTCCACTTGAGGCTTGAATCATATAAATAGAGGGGCTTGAAAATTGGCCAATTTTAGAAACCTTGCCTTGACATGTCATGCACCTTGCACTTTAAACTCAAATTTCATAAATTTCCACACTTCAAATGGATTTTTTCCCACATAAAAATTGTTTCTTACATCAAGACCTTTCCAACCATTACTCACATGATCATGTTTGGATTTTTTCATTGGGACTTTCGAAGAGATGAATGTTTAGGTACAAATGAGGAATTCACTTGAAATCTTGGTACATAAGCAATTTCCTTGCAAGTGACACGTCCAATTTCATTTGGCTGATGCTCAAAATTCATTTGGCATTGTTTTTGGGCCTTGTGAATGATCATGCAAGCCCATGCAATGAAGCTCCACATGCCATGCACACGGATTGATCACATTCTCCTTGCCACTTCCTCTATAAATAGAGACCTCATTCCATTCATTTTACACACATGATTCAACCTGAAATGCTGCAGAATTCTCTCCATAGCCATCACTAAAGAAGCTAGTTCATTTCTCTCGAATTTTTTTCAGATCCAAAATTCAACTACATCTGGTTGAATCCTTGGATCTAGAGCTTCTAAACCTTCATCATTCATCTCACTGATCTTTTGTTTTGGCAAAGCAAGCAAAGAATCAAGTCCAATTCTCCAGAAATCAAGCTTACTCTTCAACTGGTATTTTCTTCGAATCTCTCATGTCTGTGATCTATTTGCTTGGCCAAAATGTTTTCTGAAGTCCTCACTTGAGAGGCAAGCTAGTGGTAGCTTCAATTTTGCTTTTCCTTGATCTGCATTTTGCATACCTGAATCTTCCACCTCAAATTTCTCCATTTATAGGAATCTTGAGTGAGATTCAAGGTTACAGGGGTGATGTACATCACCCCAACTTCACTTTGGTATAAGGATCGTGCATTTTCATTAAGGTTTGAAAACCTGCAAAATTGACCGGAATCTGGAGGCTCATCGGAGAAGAAGGTGGCTCCGGTGGCCGCCTGTTGCCAGTTTGAATTCTGGCCATTGGATGTGTTTCCTAGATCGAATCCTGACCATTGCTTATTATGACTTTTATTTGGTTTCCATGTGATTGCATTGACCGTGGATTACCATGAGCGCGTGCCTCTGGATCCTTGGATCTGCCAACTCAATTAATGAGCTCAGATCCAAGGGCTCTCGTTTTTTCCAATTTCTAATTTCTGTTTTTATTTTCTTCAATTCCATTTTATTTCAAAAATCAATATCTCTTTCTTTTTTAATCCAAAAATTATGGGACCAATTGCATTATTTCCCAAATAATTTCTAGTTTCTATTTCTGATTTTTAATATTTTTTATTTCATCATTTGATATTTTTCATGAATTTTCTCCTTTCTGGTTATTTTTAATGCATTTTAAATAGTTTTTAATATTCAAAAAATACAAAAGTATTTTCTCAACCTCTTTGAATGATGATAGATCTATGAAAAATATTCTCATCAATTTTTAAATTGATTTGAGATTTATTTGAGATTTTAGTTCAATTAGGTTATTCTTATTCATTTTTAATTGATTAAAAATAGTTTCTGACTTTTAAAAATGTCGAATTTTTTTTGTCAAACTTTGTTTGACCTTGTTAAACTTGGGATAAATCACTTGGACTTTTCAAAGTTGATTTGAAGTGATTTTGAAGTTTGGCCTTTCTTTTATTTTTAATTCAAGTTTAATTTTTTAATATTAAAAAATGCCAAAAATATTTTGTTCATTTCTTGACTTCCAATCTTCATCTCACTTCTGTTTTTGATTGTTTGACCTTGACATTCAATGTTATTGGTCAACATATGAGGATTGGTACATGTCATTTCATTTAATGCACTTTAATTTTGCCATTTTCATTTCTCTTATCCATCTTCTCCTTCTTCTTCTTCTACTTCTTTTCTTCTTGATCAATGAGTTGAAGGTTGATAAGTTAGCATTGGTTAGGGATATTTAATCTTCCTTGATTCAAATCTAATTCATCTTGATCAATTGATCAAGTGAATGGCTTTGCATTAAGGATAGGTTGTCTTTTAACTCATGCAAAAGGCTTAAACCAATACAAGATCAATTCTCTTTTCTTTTGGCATGGCAAGTTGTTGGGACTTGGTTCACTAATCAAGACTCCTAACTTGTGTTTGTTGCCTACATTATTATTGACCGGCCTCAGATAGTTGTGACTTCTACATAAGTCCAATTAAGATTGCTTAACATAGCGCTAAATTTGCCTTATGGCACACTAACTACTAACACTAACCATTAACCATTAACATTTACTTTATGCACTTTACTTTTATGCAATTTACTATTCTTATACATATTATCCATTTGCTTTTCTCTTTGCTCACTTGAGCACATGTTTACGTTAATGCCATTTGCCTTTTGCTCACTCGAGCACATAATTGTGTATATATTATTATGCTTGTGTTCTGTTTTGATTGTTGTGAACCAAATACAAAGAAATGGACTTAGTTTCTAGGACTTTCCCTATGCAAAGAATGGAGAATTGGACTTAGATTCTAGGACTTTCCTTATGCAAGTTGGAGTAAAAGGATTTTCTCTTTTGGGTGATGCTTATTTCTCTTTGCATATGAGGAATGCAAAGGGTGGTGGTGCCATTGTGTGATGTTTGCCTCTATTGTATAAGTGGTTTATTTCTCACTTACCGCAGACGGTCGCCTTCAAGGAGAACAAAGGATGTCTACGGTGGTCCACGAGACTTATGTCTCTCACTAATGATGATATCTCTTGGTATAACCGTGTGTATGATGGTGTGCAGATTATCGACTCTTGTGGCGAATTCTCCAATGTACCTCTTCTTGGTACATGTGGTGGGATTAACTACAACCCTGTTTTAGCACGCCGTCAGCTTGGGTTTCCCCTAAAGGATAAACCTAATAACATTCTGTTAGAGGGTGTGTTCTTTCAGGAGGGTAAAGATCCCCAAGGCTTGAAGGGAAGAATGGTCCGCGCCTGGCGCAAGATTCATAGGAAAGGAAGGAATGAGTTGGGTCCTAAGAATTGTGTTGTTATGGAGCCTTACACTGCTTGGGTTAGGAGGAGAGCGTCTGAATATCTCATGCCTTACGAGTATCCGAGACCTACACCTTTGGTTATGACTGGGCCTTCAACCCTCCCTAACCAAGGAGTAGAGGAGTTGAGAGACGAAGACCGATCACGTGCCTGGATCCGTGAAAGGGAAGAGTTGCTTTAGCAGATCAGAGAGAAGGATGCTTTGATAGAGTTCCTCGAACATCAGGTTATTGATGATCCTGATGATACATGGACTTCTCTACTTCCTTAGTCTTCCAAGTTTTGGAAAAGGAAGTACGATCGACTCACCAAGGAGAAGGCAGATATGGAGGCAGCCTACGAGAGAGAGGTGAAGAGGCTTCGTGCATCTTACCTTCCTGTGTCCCGAGCTTTAGATGATTGTTTCTAGGGATCCATAGGATGATTATTTTCCTTTTCTCTTGTATATGATTGACAATGTTGTACTTCTTTTCCCTGATATTATTTGATGAGATATTTCCATATGTGATAAATGTTTAATATTTCCAAAATTTGCGAATAAAACCCTAAGAGTTCCTTTGAAATAAAAAACAAATCATATGCACAAGCATTGCATGCATCATGTGCATAAGTAGGTTTTGTTCCCGGCTTCTTGTCCTGTGGTCTAACTCTGTGTTCTTCATTTATTTTGAAGACAAGCTGACCTACCGGTACTACACCAGAGCCAACATTTCAAGACTGATGGATCACCTAGAACAAGAGAACCGTGAGCTGAAAGAGGAAGTGGCCAGACAGAGCGCCCTGATGGAATCATTCTTGGCTGCTCAGAGCCAGTCTTCTCCGACGCCTTCAACTCCTCCCCAGAGGACAGTCATTTTTGAGATTGTCTCCTCGACTGTGCCCGCAACCAGTGCATATTTTGCTCCAACGGCCATGCCAGCCAGATTCCCGTGGGGGATGCCTCCCAATTTCATGCCCGAGGGATCCAACCTTTGCTTCTATGCCGACATCTAGCCCGGTCCTTGCTGTTCCTCCTCCTGTCGTGCATACTATACCCAGAGTAGACGACACCATTTATCATTTTGAGCCGTCTAAAGGCCCAGATGTCTATGAGAAGATGGACGCTATGAACGATCAATTTCTTGAGCTTCGCAAGGAATTGAAAACTCTTAGAGGAAAGGATCTTTTCAGCAAGTCTGCTGCCGAACTGTGCTTGGTCCCCAATGTGAAGATCCCTGTGAAATTCAAGGTCCCTGACTTTGAAAAATACAAAGGAAATACTTGTCCTCTCAGCCACCTGGTCATGTATGCCAGGAAGATGTCAACTCAGACCGACAACGATCAGTTACTCATTCACTACTTTCAGGACAGTTTGTCCGGTGCCGCTCTACGTTGGTATATGGGTTTAGACAGCGCGAACATCCGATCCTTCAACGATCTTGGCGAGGCCTTTGTCAAGCAGTACAAGTACAATGTGGATATGGCTCCCGATAGGGATCAATTGAGGGCCATGTCCCAGAAGGACAAAGAAACATTCAAAGAGTATGCCCAGAGATGGCGAGAGGTGGCAGCACAGATCGTGCCTCCGCTAGAAGAGAAAGAGATGACCAAGATCTTTCTGAAGAACTTGAGTTCTTTTTATTATGAGCGGATGATTGCTAGCGCTCCTTCTGACTTCACCGAGATGGTGAATATGGGGATGCATCTAGAAGAAGGGCTTAGAGAAGGACGTCTAACCAGAGAAGAAGGCTCTTCTGCCAAACGTTATGGGGCGTTTGCAAAGAAGAAAGATGGAGAGGCACATGCTGTGACCTCCCATGTGAAACCAAGAAGACCCTCGGTGAGGAGGAAGACCGTGTGTCCCACCGGTAACCAGCACCAGGTGGCTCATATAGCACCTGTTTTCAGAGACAATCAACAGTATCAGCAACACAACAACAATCAGCAACCACATCCGCAACCGCAACACCAACCGCAGCAGCAGGCCTACCAGCCTCGAAACAGTAATCAAACCAGCACGAGTTACGAGAGGAAAAGGGTCACTTTCGATCCTATTCCAATGACGTATGCAGAATTATATCCCTCTTTGATAGAGAGGAAGTTGATTACTCCGAGAGACCCACCAGCTATACCTGCTAACCCCCAGTGGTGGTATAAGCCCGAGTTACACTGTGTCTACCATTCTGGTGCTCTCGGCCACGACGTGGAGAATTGTTACCCTTTGAAGACCAAGGTTCAAGACCTTGTGAGGTGTGGCATTCTGTGTTTCGAGGATGTAGGTCCTAATGTGAAGAAGAACCCATTGCCCGAGCATGGGAAATCTGTCAACATGGTCCAGGGTTGCCCTGGCAAGTACAAAGTCAAATATGTCAGTCATATTCGACAGTCTCTTGTCGAGATGCATCGTTTGCTATGTGATTACAGTCATTATGAGAATGACCATGATAGATGCCGAGTATGCTCTGTTAACCGATTGGGTTGTCGCCAGGTGCGCAAGGATATTTAGGAAATGCTGGATGAAGGAGTCATTGAGATTCTTCAGAATAGCAATGTTGACGAAGATGAGCCTGAGGTCAACGTAATTTCCCCAGTATTCCGGATGCCCGAGCCTGTTATCATCAAGTATGATGGTAGCAAGCAGAAGGCTTCTCCTGTTCTTATCATTAAGCCTGTCGGTCCAATACCGTACTCTTCCGAAAAAGCAAATCCCCTTTCGTTACAACGCTGTTGATGTAGAAGATGGGAAAGAAGTGTCCTTACCATCCTCCTCTGTTGTTAACATTGCGGATGTAAGGGGTTTGACCCGCAGCGGTTGTGTGTTTTCGGCACCTCCCAAGCCTCATGATAATGCTGGTTTTGTTGAACGCCCGATTGGGAATGCTGTGAGCACTCCGAATCCGGCACCTGTTGTTAAGCCCTCCTCTACATTGATAAATCCTACTTCTGTTGGCCCGAGCGGAAATATGAAAGAAGACTGTGATGAGATGCTAAGGCTCATCAAGAAAAGTGAGTACAATGTGGTAGACCAGCTTCTACAAACGCCATCCAAAATATCTGTGTTATCATTGCTTCTGAATTCAGAACCACACCGAGAGGCTCTGCAGAAGGTGTTGGATGTGGCATATGTGGATCACGATATCACGATAGAGCAATTCGATAGCATTGTTGCAAACATTACTGCTTGTAACAATTTGAGCTTTTGTGACTCTGATCTCCCCGAGGAGGGAAGAGACCACAACTTGGCATTACACATATCTATGAACTGCAAAGATGACGCCATGTCCAATGTGCTGGTGGACACTGGGTCATCACTGAACGTATTGCCAAAGGCCACTCTCTCGAAACTGTCATATCAAGGGCCTCCCATGAGGCAGAGTGGAATTATTGTGAAAGCTTTCGATGGGTCGCGTAAAACTGTGATTGGGGAAGTTGACCTCCCAGTCAAAATCGGACCGAGTGATTTCCAGATTACCTTCCAGGTTATGGATATCCACCCATCGTATAGCTGTCTCTTAGGCATACCATGGATTCACGAGGCAGGTGCCGTGACATCCACCCTACACCAAAAATTGAAATTTGTGAAGAATAAAAAGCTGTTGGTGGTAGGGGGAGAAAAGGCTCTCCTGGTTAGCCACTTGTCTTCCTTCTCATATATAGATGCTGAGGATGAAGTTGGAACTCCTTTCCAAGCTTTGTCTATTGCTGAGCCTATTGAGAAGAGAGCTCCTTCATTTGCTTCCTATAAAGATGCAAAGTTGGCCATTGAGTGTGGTGCAACTGCTGGTTTAGGAAAAATGATTGAGCTAGAAGATAATAAGTCTCGGGCTGACATAGGCTTTTCTTCTGGGGTTTTCAGCACCAAAGGGCTGTTCAAGAGTGGAGGTTTCATCCACACCGGTCAGGATGAAGAGGCTGCTGCTGTCTTGGAAGAAGATACAGAGGATTCTGGCAATTTCATCATCCCTAGAGGGGTCTGCAACAATTGGGTCGCTGTGGATATTCCAACAGTTATCCATAAGTCAACGTAATGATCACTTTGTTTAAAAACCCTTCTCCCATGCCAAAAGGAGGAGTGATGACATTGTTGGCACATAAATACAATGATAATTTCATTCAATAAATGCATGTTAAATGTTGGTTTTCCAATTATTTTCCCTTTTTTTCTTTTTACATGAAATTGGTGATCACATAAAACCTAAAAAATAGAATAAAATCAATATTTTCATCTGCATAATGATTTGCCTTGTTTGATTTCTAAAAGCTTTTCATATCCAAAATCATTATGCAGGTTGATCAAACCCATTGAACATAATGATCCAACACCATCTCCCAATTTTGAGTTCCCTGTATTTGAGGCGGAAGAAGATAATGTTGAAGAGATTCCTGACGAGATTACCCGTCTACTTGAGCATGAAGAGAAGATCATTCAGCCGCATCTCGAGAATCTGGAAACAGTCAACTTGGGGTCTGAGGGTTGTGTGCGAGAGGTGAAGATTGGGGCACTCCTGGAAGAATCTGTCAAGAAGGGGTTGATTGAATTGCTACGAGAATATGTTGATGTCTTTGCATGGTCATATGAAGACATGCCCGGTCTAGATACAGATATTGTGCAACATTTCCTACCCTTGAAGCCTGAGTGCGTGCCTGTAAAGCAGAAGCTCAGAAGAACTCATCCTGATATGGCAGTGAAGATCAAAGAGGAGGTTCAAAAGCAAATTGATGCAGGGTTTCAGGTGACCTCTACATATCCTCAATGGGTGGCCAATATTGTGCCCGTGCCTAAGAAGGATGGAAAAGTCCGGATGTGTGTGGACTATAGAGACTTGAATAAAGCTAGTCCGAAAGATGATTTTCCTCTACCACACATTGATATGTTGGTAGACAATACAGCTAAATTCAATGTCTTCTCATTTATGGATGGATTTTCCGGATATAATCAGATCAAGATGGCACTCGAGGATATGGAGAAGACAACATTCATCACACCTTAGGGAACATTCTGTTATCGAGTGATGCCCTTCGGTTTGAAGAACGCCGGAGCCACGTATCAACGAGCTATGACCACCTTGTTTCATGATATGATGCACAAGGAGATCGAGGTATATGTCGATGATATGATTGCTAAGTCAAGAACGGGAGTTGAACATGTAGAGCACTTGTTGAAGCTTTTTCAACATTTGAGAAAGTACAAGCTCTGTCTGAACCCCAACAAGTGTACACTTGGAGTCCGTTCCGGCAAGTTATTGGGCTTTATCGTCAGTGAAAAAGGTATTGAGGTTGATCCCGCAAAGGTCAAAGAAATACAAGAGATGCCTGCGCCCAAAATTGAGAAGCAAGTCCGAGGTTTCCTTGGCCGCTTGAATTATATTTCCAGATTCATATCCCACATGACTGCCACATGTGGGCTGATATTCAAGCTCCTCCAGAAAGATCAGTCCCATGATTGGACCGAGGATTGCCAGAAAGCTTTCGACAATATTAAAGAGTATCTGTCTGAACCTCCGATCCTGTCTCCGCCCGTGGAAGGAAGACCTTTAATCATGTATCTGACTGTTCTTGAAGACTCAATGGGTTGTGTCCTTGGTCAACAAGACGAATCAGGGAAGAAGGAGTTTTCTATTTACTACTTAAGCAAGAAGTTCACCGATTGTGAGTCTCGATACTCGATGCTTGAGAAGACATGTTGTGCTTTGGCTTGGGCTGCTAACCGCTTACGCCAGTATATGTTAAATCATACGACTTGGTTGATATCCAGAATGGATCCAATTAAGTACATTTTTGAGAAACCTGCCTTAACCGGGAGGATTGCCCGTTGGCAGATGTTGCTATCTGAGTATGATATTGAGTATCGAGCTCAAAAGGCTATTAAAGGTAGTATCTTGGCTGACCATTTGGCACATCAGCCGATTGAAGATTATCAGTCAATTCAGTATGACTTCCCGGATGAGGAGATTCTGTATTTGAAAATGAAAGATCGTGATGAACCTACACTTGATGAAGGGCTAGAGCTTGGTTCCAGATGGAGTATGGTATTTGATGGCGCTGTAAATCAGTATGGAAATGGTATTGGGGCAGTGATTATTACTCCTCAGGGCACACATATTCCTTTTACAGCAAGGCTAACTTTCAAATGCACGAATAATATGGCTGAGTATGAGGCCTGTATTATGGGATTGGAGGAGTGCATTGATCTAAGGATCAAGCATCTTGATGTATATGGTGATTCGGCCCTCGTTGTTAATCAGATTAAGGGTGAATGGGAAACGAATTAGCCTGGCCTTATTCTATATAGAGATTATGCGAGGAGGATTTCAACGTTCTTTACTGAGGTTGACTTCCATCATATTCCTCGAGATGAGAATCAGATGGCAGATGCTCTTGCTACACTTGCTTCGATGATTGTGGTTAAACTTTGGAATGAAGTCCCCAATATCACTGTGATGCGCTTGGACAGACCAACTCATGTATTTGCAGTAGAAGAAGTGAAAGATGATAAGC
Source organism: Lathyrus oleraceus (assembly GCF_024323335.1). Lineage (NCBI taxonomy): Eukaryota > Viridiplantae > Streptophyta > Magnoliopsida > Fabales > Fabaceae > Lathyrus > Lathyrus oleraceus. Next base: position 244,882,601 of record NC_066584.1, read on the forward strand.
CATGGTATTATGACATCAAGTGTTTCCTTCAGAACCAGGTTTACCCGCTTGGGGCATCTGTGAAAGATAGGAAGACTTTGAGGAGATTGTCAGGCAGTTTCTACCTCAATGGCAAAGTGCTTTATAAGAGGAATTTTGACATGGTTTTGCTCAGATGCGTGGATAGACACGAAGCAGACCTGTTGATGACTGAGGTCCATGAGGGTTCATTTGGTACTCATTCCAATGGACATGCCATGGCTAGATAGATGTTGAGAGCAGGCTACTATTGGCTGACAATGGAGTCTGACTGCTGCAAATATGTGAAGAAATGCCACAAGTGTCAGATTTACGCGGATAAGATTCATATTCCTCCGACACTTTTGAATGTGATTTCATCACCATGGCCTTTCTCTATGTGGGGAATTGACATGATTGCCATGATAGAGCCAAAAGCATCTAATGGGCACAAATTTATTCTCGTAGCAATTGATTATTTCACCAAGTGGGTTGAAGCGACATCATATGCAAACGTGACCAGGCAGGTGGTCGTGAAGTTTATCAAGAATCAGCTTATATGCCGCTATGGTGTGCCAGATAAGATCATTACTGATAATGGATCTAACTTGAACAACAAAATGATGAAAGAGCTGTGTAGTGAGTTCAAGATCGCGCATCATAATTCTTCTCCTTATAGACCCAAGATGAATGGGGCTGTTGAAGCTGCTAATAAGAACATCAAGAAGATTATCCAGAAGATGGTTGTCACGTATAAGGATTGGCATGAGATGTTTCCATTTGCTTTACATGGATATCGGACGTCCGTCCGCACTTCAACAGGGGCAACCCCTTCCTCTCTTGTTTATGGCATGGAAGCTGTACTCCCAGTAGAGGTGGAGATCCTATCAATGAGAGTCTTGATGGAGGCCAAGTTGACTAATGTTGAATGGGTTCAGAGTCGTTATGACCAACCGAATTTGATTGAAGAGAAAAGATTGACTGCCATGTGCCACGGTCAATTATATCAGCAGAGGATGAAGAAAGCTTTTGATAAGAAGGTCAAGCCTCGTGTGTTCCGAGAAGGTGACCTTGTGCTCAAAAAAGTTTTGTCTTTCGCGCCCGATTCCAGGGGCAAGTGGACTCCAAATTATGAAGGTCCATATGTTGTTAAGAGAGCATTTTCAGGCGGTGCTTTGATACTTATAACTATGGATGGGGAGGATTCCCCTCGTCATGTGAATTCAGATGTAGTCAAGAAATACTTCGCCTAAAAAAAATATAAATAAAATAAAATAATAATAATAATAATAAAAAAAACATAATAGCTTGCTAAGTTGAAAACCCGAAAGGGCGGCTTAGGCAAAAATGAGCGTCTCGGTGGATTGAAAACGCAAAAGGGCGGTCCAGGCAAAAGTTAGAGACATGAAAAAATGAATATATGTATCCCGCTAGATTGAGTACCCCACCCTGGGGAAATCTAGGCAAAAATTAGGGATTTGGCAAGTAACTGCATCCTAACAAGACTTTATTCTACAACTGTCATCCGTCAGAGATTCTTGCTCATTCGTCATCAACCGAAGCTTCAAATACATCGAATTCAGAATGGGTGGAGAAATGATCATTATGTTCGATGTAGCCCTTTTCCAATATATATCACCAATTTCAAATTTTTAAAGATCTATGTAGTCTTGCCATTTGCAGACTACCATTCCATCAAATAAATTTGAGCCTTTTATCCAATTATTTGCACTCTTATTTGTTTCTATTCAACAAACGTTTTGCATGCTTTTAATTGAGAAAATATCATTATTTTGAAAAAAATGAATTTTTCATAACTTGTTTTTAAACAAGGTGAACATTCACAATGATGAAAAGGATACTTAGGAGATCCTCAGTGCTCTCCTAAGGATGGTATGATCTCTAACAGGGTAAGACATTTGTTCATATTCCTGGCATGATTGTATTTTCTCCGGAGCCCCGAGTGGTATGCTTGTTGAGATATTCACCACTCTCCCCTTCAGCGGGGTATCAACCTTTCCTCCTCAGCAGATGTGATCTCTTTGGTGGGTACGGTACTTGGTGGTTGATCCCCATAGTCCCTTTATGCCTCGGATAGATTCCCCAGTAGAGTTGCTTATGTGGCAGATTCTACCTGTGCAATGAACTCGTTTCCCCAGCTGTGACTGATGATTCATCCCCTGCAGAGGTCCTTGCTTCCTGGTATCTCTAATTCCTGGCTTTCTCTCTTAAGATGTAGTACCGGGTGTTTGTGTGCTTATTTCCCTTGGAGCTGTTTGTGTTAGAAATGTCTGTTTGTCAGCATTCATCATACATAAATCACGCATGCTTGCTTGTAATTTTTTAGCATTCAGATGTTCATATTGCATTTTTTGCCATATATCTTTGTTTGTTATCCTCTGCTAGTTGGTAATGTATTTCCCAAGCAGATGTCGGTGTCTGATCCCTCAACGTAGAGTCAGCCCCTTAAGCAGAGAGTGTTTATCTCCTTCTGCACTCCCCACCGAGTTATATCCTCGTGGACGACAGTTGTTTTCGTTTCCTCCCAACACATATATTGGAATGGGTTCCCCTATTGAGTTATATCCTCACTAGGACGAGTCTTGATTCAGTTTGCCTCTTTGGTTTGATCCTAAATTGGCCTCTTGTAACTATTTCCTGTGTTTCCCCGTGGTATAAATGAATAATGGCTCAGTAATCGGTAATCATTCATCTTATCCCCGACGGAGTCTGTGGTTTACTACCCTTATACTGATAGTTGTAAACCCTATTTTCTCCCCTTTGCAGAGTTAACCTTTTTGTTCATCCTAGGTTGATGACGGTTACTTTTCTGTGGTTTTCTACCCAGTATCCGGTAGATGTAATCCCCTCCTTGATGGTTATCATTATCCAATATGCGGTGATGATATTCCTTTCTCTTGGAAAATTGCTCTGATTAGACAATTTATCCCCAGCAAGTCATCTTTCATACCGGTTGTCGGTAATGTTTGTTGCTCCCCTTGATTGGTCATCATTATATACCTAGTTTTGGTATCCCGATGCCTTTCTCTTTGTCGGTCGATTTATCCTTTACTAACCCAGTAACCGGTTGTGGATAATCTTCCATGCGAGTGTATTATCTACGTTTTGACGGTAATAGATAATATATCTCATGCACTCTTTGGTCGAAGCTTTTGTTCTTCCCCAGTTGAGTAAGATTTGTATCCCTGTTTTGGAGTCGAATGTCCATCCCTTAATCGAGTTTACTTTTTTCCCTCTTTTTGGATGATGAGTGTTTTGGGAATATTCCCCAATTCACGCTTTGGTTGGTCACCTATTATATGCCCAGTAACCGGTATCCCTGGTGTTCCTTCCTTCTGCTCCCTATTATGACTTTTGTCCCCTGTGAAGTCAGATTTTCCCGAGTTGAGATATATCTTTCTAGGTCTTCCTCGGATGATTTGGTTGATTGATATCTCTCACCCTTATACCGGTCTTAGATATTCATTCTTCCCGAGCATGTTGTTCTCTCACCCTTATACCGGTGTTCAGATCACACGTCTCTTTGAGCTTATTACCCAGTAACCGGTAATACCTCATCCCGTTGCTTCCCCAGGAGGGTCCTTTTTGGATATCCTCAGCGAGGTCCCTTAGTGGATTATCCTCACCTGAGTCCGGATTTTTATCCGAACTATCCATTATGGATAATGTTGCTGTGTTGGCATATTCCCGAACACATGCACCTTCGAGTCAGCTCGAGTCTTTCCACTGGATTTACTCCCTTTGGAATTTTGTTCCCCAAGTTTTGAGTCGTGACCTGCTCACGCGTTTTCACCCTTTACTCCCCCAGAGTCTCTATCTCTCTAGTGAGTGTACTACTCCTATGGATTGTCGATTTCTCTGGATTTCTTTTCTTCTTTGTGGACCCATATCCCCCAAGAGTTTGTACTATTTGCATGCATACATCTGCATCATGAGGTCTCTTAGGGACCAAAATTTGTCTCTTTGTTATTATTTAAGCCCATTCTACCCCGTCGAGACGAAGATTTTAACCTTCACTTCTCCGGTTAGAATGACCTTAAATAGGGGCATCTGTAAGACCCCAATTTTGTCCCTAAGATCCCTCATGGCATCATAATATTGCATTTGGCATTGCCTCAAGGATCATTAGCATCTTGGTTCCCCTTGCCTTTGAGTGAGACTCCTTGTGAGTAGTTTGAGATCACCAAGCATGCTTGAATTGTATATCATTGCTTTTCTCATTTTATTTACTAACCAAAGGCACAAAAATATGTCACTAACATCTTGTGTTTGTAGCTTGAGCAATCACAAGGTCAAAAGCTTCAAGGAGATCATTGGTACAAAGACACGATCAAGAGGAGATGATAGCAAGCATGGTAATGGTCCCCAAATCCCTCATCCATCAAATATGCCTCCGTAGCATCTCAATCCATCATTTTGATCAAATCAAGACAAAGGGTTTGAGGTTTGTTCTTCAGAGAAACCCTAATTCATTTGTGTATCACAATGCCTTGCTCATGAAGCAACCTCAGCCCATGGTCAAATATAATCAAGGGAAGTTCTTTAACTCATTATTTCATGCATATTTGAACTTATTTGAGTGTCCTCAATCATCAATTCATCAAGATATAGGTTGTGGACTTGAGAAGTTGATCAGTCAATTCATCTGACTATTTTGAAATGCACTGAGACCTAACTTTTGATGTGTTGGTCAAATGGAGATGATTCCAAAAGCAACAATGTTCTTAAGGACAATATGAACAACTTTCATGTTCATCAAAATTTGATTTGAATCTTGGAAGGTCATCATCCATTCCAAAACATTATAAGTCATTTTGACTGAAACCCTAATTTTGGGTCAACTTCCCAAGGACACAACTAATTCATTTTCTATGATTTTGAGGTGGGATCAAATGCATTGGAAAGCTTACGATGTCTACTTCAAATGTTATGTTGAACAAATTTTAAAAATCTCAAAGGAAATACATGTGATAATGCAAAACATTATAGGTCCTTTTTGACCAAAGGCATTAAAAGGCAAAAAAGTTCAACTTCAAGTGCCCATAACTCTTTCATCAAAACTCCAAATGATGCAAAACTTAAGTCCATTTTGAATGTCCTGAAAAGATCTACAACTTTGGTGTTGGAGGTTTTTCCACTTGAGGCTTGCAGCATCAAAATAGAGGGGCTTGAAAATTGGCCAATTTTAGAAACCTTGCCTTGACATGTCATGCACCTTGCACTTTAAACTCAAATTTCATAAATGTCCACACTTCAAATGGATTTTTGCCCAACATAACAATTGTTTCTTACATTAAGACCTTTCCAACCATTACTCACATGATCATGTTTGGATTTCTTCATTGGGACTTTCGAAGAGATGAATGTTTAGGTACAAATGAGGAATTCACTTGAAATCTTGGTACATAAGCAATTGCTTTGCAAGTCACACGTCCAATTTCATTTGGCTGATGCTCAGAATTCATTTGGCATTGTTTTGGGGCGTTGTGCATGATCATGCAAGCCCATGCAATGAAGCTCCACATGCCATGCAGACGGATTGATCACATTCTCCTTGCCACTTCCTCTATAAATAGAGACCTCATTCCATTCATTTTACACACCTGATTCAACCTGAAATGCTGTAGAATTCTCTCCATGGACATCACTAAAGAAGCTAGTTCATTTCTCTCAAATTTTTTTCAGATCCAAAATTCAACTACATTTGGTTGAATCCTTGGATCTAGAGCTTCTAAACCTTCATCATTCATCTCACTGATCTTCTGTTTTGGCAAAGCAAGCAAAGAATCAAGTCCAATTCTCCAGAAATCAAGCTTACTCTTCAACTGGTATTTTCTTCGAATCTCTCATGTTTGTGATCTATTTGCTTGGCCAAAATGTTTTCTGAAGTCCTCACTTGAGAGGCAAGCTAGTGGTAGCTTCAATTTTGCTTTTCCTTGATCTGTATTTTGCATACCTGAATCTTCCACCTCAAGTTTCTCCATTTATAGGAATCTTGAGTGTGATTCAAGGTTACAGGGGTGATGTACATCACCCCAGCTTCACTTTGGTATAAGGATCGTGCATTTTTATTAAGGTTTGAAAACCTGCAAAATTGACCAGAATCTGGAGGCTCACTGGAGAAGAAGGTGGCTCCGGTGGCCGCCTGTTGCCAGTTTGAATTCTGGCCATTGGATGTGTTTCCCAGATCGAATCCTGACCATTGCTTATTATGACTTTTCTTTGGTTTCCATGTGATTGCATTGACCGTGGATTACCATGAGCGCGCGCCTCTGGATCCTTGGATCTGCCAGCTCAATTAATGAGCTCAGATCCAAGGGCTCTCGTTTTTTCCAATTTCTAATTTCTGTTTTTATTTTCTTAAATTCCATTTTATTTCAAAAATCAATATCTCTTTCATTTTTAATCCAAAAATTATGGGACCAATTGCATTATTTCCCAAATTAATCAAGTCCAATTATTTTCATGAATTTTCTCCTTTCTGGTTATTTTTAATTCATTTTAAATAGTTTTTGATATTCTAAAAATACAAAAGTATTTTCTCAACCTCTTTGAATGATGATAGATCTATGAAAAATATTCTCATCAATTTTTAAATTGATTTGAGATTTATTTGAGATTTTAGTTCAAGTAGGTTATTTTTATTCATTTTTAATTGATTAAAAATAGTTTCTGACTTTTAAAAATGTCGAAATTTTTTTGTCAAACTTTGTTTGACCTTGTTAAACTTGGGATAAATCACTTGGACTTTTCAAAGTTGATTTGAAGTGATTTTGAAGTTTGGCCTTTCTTTTATTTTTAATTCAAGTTTAATTTTTAATATTAAAAAATGCCAAAAATATTTTGTTCATTTTTTGACTTCCAATCTTCATCTCACTTCTGTTTTTGATTGTTTGACCTTGACTTTCAATGTTATTGGTCAACATATGAGGATTGGAACATGTCATTTCATTTAATGCGCTTTAATTTTGCCATTTTCATTTCTCTTATCCATCTTCTCCTTCTTCTTCTTCTACTTCTTTTCTTCTTGATCAATGAGTTGAAGGTTGATAAGTTAGCATTGGTTAGGGAGATTTAATCTTCCTTGATTCAAATCTAATTCATATTGATCAATTGATCAAGTGAATGGCTTTGCATTAAGGATAGGTTGTCTTCTAACTCATGCAAAAGGCTTAAACCAATACAAGATCAATTCTCTTTTCTTTTGGCATGGCAAGTTGTTGGGACTTGGTTCACTAATCAAGACTCCTAACTTGTGTTTGTTGCCTACATTATTATTGACCGGCCTCAGATAGTTGTGACTTCTACATAAGTCCAATTAAGATTGCTTAACATAGCACTAAATTTGCCTTATGGCACACTAACTACTAACACTAACCATTAACCATTAACATTTACTTTATGCACTTTACTTTTATGCAATTTACTATTCTTGTACATATTATCCATTTGCTTTTCTCTTTGCTCACTTGAGCACATGTTTATGTTAATGCCATTTGCCTTTTGCTAACTCGAGCACATAATTGTGTATATGTTATTATGCTTGTGTTCTGTTTTGATTGTTGTGAACCAAATACAAAGAAATGGACTTAGTTTCTAGGACTTTCCCTATGCAAAGAATGGAGAATTGGACTTAGATTCTAGGACTTTCCTTATGCAAGTTGGAGTAAAAAGATCTTAATGATGAAGATGGATTAGAAGGACCAAATCTCTAAACTCATTCTTGTCCATTCTTGTTTACTTCATGGAACTTTTGATGTGTGTGCTTTTGTGCTAGGGATTATACTTGAGCTTAATTGAAGGACCATTGCCATGTTCCTCCAAGTGGAAGACATAAGATACATTGAAGATCTTTTAAGAGACTTGTTTGATTGCTTATGCTTTGTGGTTGCTTATTCCAAAGGATGGGAGCTACTTGGATCATCAATATGATCTCAAGAGGGGGACTCCATTGTGGTTTTGATTCTTTATCCCTTCTCTTTTTGTTTTACTTAGGATTTAGCCCTTCTTCTTCATCTCTCCACTCTAACCCAAGCCAAAACTTTTTGTGCAAACATTTAACTATTGCTTTCAAACATTAGAAACCTAAGCCTTATGCTTTTGATTTTCAAACTTTCTTTTCACAATACTTATTTTGAATTGAGTCTTTAAGTCAACTTTGACCATTTTTGTACATACTTTTAATTGGTAAATATAACCCATCTAAATGTCTTTTTGTGGTTCCAATGGCCACCTTCTTAATCAAATTTTCCATAACCTTTAGCTATTAGGTTTGAGTTATCTTTGTGGTAGATGTAATACTCACCTATATCCTTAGTGATAGACAATGAGTCTTCCATGCTTATTATAGGGTTAACCCCTCACTAGCATGTTGAAGCTATCCTCACATGGTAGATTTGTGGTTTGGTTGAGTTTTCTCCCTTTGATAACAAAAGACCTTAAGGCTTTTGGACCAATCAATTCACCAAGTTGTTTTGAGATTTTTACCCCAAACTACGAGGTTTTGATCCTAATCTTTTTATAAGATGGTACGCAGGCAATGGGTTTATCGATCCAAACACAAAATATAAATAAACTTGTATATTCTCTTCTCATCTCTTCAATCATGTTTGCACAAACAAATTTTCACAAAACAACAACCTTTACAACAAGTATGAAAAGGGCTCCCTAGGAATACCTAGGATGTTTTGGGTGCCTAACACCTTCCCATTGCATAACCAACCCCCTTACCCAGATCTCTATTTCTTTTACTAGTTTTTGTTAAAACTTTTAGGTTTTTGTTCGCTTTCTAACCATTCCTTTGGATAAATAGAAGTGCGGTGGCGACTCGACTTGTATGATTTACCTTGGATTTAGTCAATATCTCTAATGGTAACGAATACCCCGCTACATTAATAATAAAAGGATTTTTCTTTATTATGTTTGTTTAATAAAGTCCCTAGAATAGCTAGTTCGTTTAATGTATCAAATGTGACTTAATCATGATATTCCATTAAATAGAAGGACATTATTGTTAAAGTATCCGTAGTCGAGCTTTGTTATGAAGTGGGATAACACTAAAGCATTAATATTATTATGTATATAGACTGATGATCACATTTCATGGATCATGGATAAGGAGTTATCAAGTTTTAAACATATGTATGAATATTATGAGTGATATTTATACTGGATTGACTCAGTATGAGAATACTACATAGAATGAAAGTGTCATAAGTTATTATCATGGTGATAGTGGTGTATACCACCCTTCGACCTGAAACCACGACGGACCCTAGATGTAGAGTCGAGTGCTTTATTGCTGATCAAAAGTTCTCCATAACTGGATGACCATAAAAACATTTGATGGGTACTCCACGAATCATACTGAGGGACATGAGTGATCTAGATGGAATTTTCCCATCCTGCGTAATAGGATAAATGTCTAAGAGCCTAATATTGAACTGGACAAGGATGACACGGTTTATGTCTTGTGTTCAATATAGACATAAGGGTAAAAAGGGTAATTGTACACACAAGTATTATCACAAAAAGGGATTTGTCATATCACATAACATTTTCGTGTCTTGGGTAGCAGTAATGTGTTGATAGATAGCACTCACTGTTTATTATGTTAAATACGTGATTTAATATAATTGTAAATATCGCGAAAACCTGCAGGGTCACATACAAAAGGAAGGATTGATGAGAGACAGAGTAAATAAGGAACATGGTAAGGTACGGTGCACTTAAGTGAATTGTAGACCATCGTAAGGTACAGTGCACTTAAGTAGAATACAAAATATGGTAAGGTACGACGCGCTTAAGTGATTTTCGATATACCATAAGATATGGGCCACATACACTTAAGTGGGATTTTTAGCTTGCAGTCCACACAAGGTGTTCTATAAATAGAACGCTTGTGCAGAAGCATTTGAATTGATGAAATTTCGTCTCTCTCTCTCTCTCTCTCTCTCTCTCTCTCTCTCTCTCTCTATATATATATATATATATATATATATATATATATATATATATATATATATATATATATATATATATATATATATCACACATACACACATTTAAAGCCTTCATTCGTAGCAGCTAGCACTAAGACTGAAGAAATCCGTTCATGTGGACTGAGTAGAGGTGTTGTCACCATTCAACGCTCGTGATCACTCCTTAGATCTGCATCAAAGGTTTCAATTTCCACAAGAGGTAATGGTTTCTATCACTGATCATGCTCATCCGTAAGGATCACTAAAGGAAAAAATTTAATTTCCGCTACGTTTCATATCACAATTTTCCTTCAGTGGTATCAGAGTCAATTATGAAACCATGCATATGATAGTTGTTTATTTTCTGTATTTTTTGTATTAATACGATTAAAATACAGAATGAATTAAATAATTGTAGCGGTAAATTCATGACCATTAAGCTATAGATAAACTTGATGTCAATAAAGCCAGAATCGCCACCGCGCTTTTATTGTTTTGAAAGGAAAATGGAAAAGTACGAATAAAACTCAAAGATTAGAAGTTTTCAAATCAAAACTAATAAAATGCCAGAGATTACAGGTAAGGGGGTTGGTTACATAGAGGGAAGGTGTTAGCACCCAACGTGTCCTAGGTACTCCTGGGGAGACCTTTTTTATGTGTGCATATGTGTTTGGTATAAAAGATGTTTGAGAAAAATAGAGTGTAGAGATGAGAAAAGAATTCATTGATTATATTTTTGTGTTTGACAAGAACTTCAGACTTGTGCCTACGTACCAACATAAAAATGAGGGATCAAAACCTCGTAGTCCGTGGTAAAAATTTCAAAGTTGATGAATTGCTTTTAATCAAAAGTTTAAATGAAAAGGGCACAAAGGGCCAAAAATTTGAATGAAGTTGTTAGTTCCTTTTGTGTTTCGAAATTTTAAGTCAATATGATTAAGTTTATTTACAAATTTTGATTTAAGAAAGAGTTTGAAAATTCATTGGCAAAAGTCCAAAGTTTCTATTTAAAATAAGGTCTAAGTTTGAAATCACAAGCAAATAAGTTTTTGAAAAGGGGGAGAGATTTTGAAATTTAAGAAGTAGGAGGAGATGAAAAGGCTATCCTAAGCACAAATTAAAAAGTTAAAAGTTGAAGAGATCTGACTAATGGGATGCAATCCAACAGACAAGAATGTCATATAGAAAACCCACTTTCCCTTTGGACTTTGAATCAAGCAATAATCAATAAGCAATTAGCAATATCCATACATCATGAAGATTAAAGCATCAAATAAAGATGGCCACATCCAAGCAAGCAAATCCCATAGCTAGCAGTTTTATTTGTCTTCTCATGTATCAGATGAACTATTCCTTGATCAACTCAGAACAAAGCATCAGACACAAGATCAAAATAAAAATTAACACCAAGATAAAGTAGCCGATGAATTTAAATAAGATCCAAGGCTTGCACCAGATGAAGGATCAATTCACAATAGCTTGATCTTAAAATGTTGTCATTGGCCAAGTCCTTTTTGCACATGGAATGTTGCCTAATCCTAAGTCCAATAGTTCAGATCAAGATCAATAGTCCACCAGACATTTCTTAAAGGGTTTTTGTTGTTATTAAGTATTTTAAGGTCCTAAGACCATAAACAAAATGAAAATGCACAAACAATATATACAATCACAAGATATGGCTCAAATGAGCAAAGTGAAAATGACATAAACATAAACATAAACAAATTAAATGGAATGTAAATGGCAATGAATGATAAATGACTGAAATTTAAATTGCATAAAGTAAATGACTTGAAAGTAAAGAAATATTAACAAGAGTTATTCAAAAGTTAGTCAAGTGTTAGTGGTAATTATAATTGATTAAGTCATTCTTTGGAGAACACTCAACCATCTATTCACAAGTATGAATCCTTAAACCAAGACATCTTCCATGAGCAGGGCTCCAAGTTGGATAATTCAACAAGTATGCCACTAGCTCTCATGAAAGGAAAAAAGGTCAAGTTTCCACACAATACCATTAAGAATGGGAGACTTATAATCTCACTTACTAGAATGATATGCCTTTAGGGTCAAATTTAGCTCTATGTTAAGCAAACTTAATTGGACTTATGTAGAAGTCACAACTATCTAAGGTCGGGCAATAAAAATTTAGGTGTTAATGCATGTTAGAGATTTGGTATAATGAACCAAACTCCTAAAGCATACCACACACTGAAAGAAAAGATCAAGAGGGATGGACATATCTCAGTCATACTTGTATTGGTTCATCTGACACAAGGTCATTGATGAACCAATTAGCCTTAAGACATTAGAGATTTCATCGGTCAAATGAGGGAATGGGAAAGAATAGGGATGAAGATGAAGAGGAAGTGGAATATAGAAACACAAATTGACCAAGGGAGGATTTTTATCAAATCAAAATTATTCATTCATTTTGGGAGATGAAATGTACATTTCATCAATCCCCTAAATCCAATGGTTTTGATCCAACAAAAGTCAAATCAACCTTGACCAAGGCCCAAACAGAAAGTCAAACATCACAAGACCATAAAAATGGCTCAACATAATTTTTAAGCATTTAATCAATTAAAAATCAACTTTAAAATGAATTAAAATATATTTTAATTTGGTCAAAACCTAAAATCCCTTCAAAACACCAAATAAATGGCCAAGAGATTTATCCTAGGTCAAATAAGGTCAAAGGACCTTAGACAAAAAAATTCATGAATTTTGAAAAGTTAGAAGTATTTTTAAATAATTAAAAAAATGCTCAAAACATTTAATTCATGGAAAATATCAAAACTAATCCAAAAAATGATTTTAATTCAGAATATGAAATAGAAAAATATTTAAAGATTTTTGGTGAAAGTCCCATATTTTTTGGATTAAAAATGAAATTAATATGAATTAAACAAAATAAAAGGATTAAACATAAAATCAAAAATTAAAACAAAATAAGAAAAAACAAGTGCCATCAGATCTCTCTCATTAATTGAGGTGGCAAATCTGATGGTCACACGCGCTCGTTCCATGGTGGACTCAAGTCAACGTGTTGTATGCGTGGTAATGCAAACCAATGGTCCAGATTAGAACAATCAAACATGATCAGATGGCTGGGAAGTGTGACAACACACCACCTGAGCTAGGGCTCTGGTCATCTTCTCCGGTGACCTCCACCGGACTGGTCCAACTTCATCTCAATGAAAAATGAAAAACAAGGACACTATTTCAAAGAGAAAATGCTCAGGATCATGAATCGGGCCTCAATTTTCTCCAATTCCAAGTATATAAAAAGATACATGGATTTGAATTTTGAGGATCATGAACTGAGTTGCTTCGATTTGACCTCAAAGAAACTCAATCTTGTTGCCTACATTGGTAGGACTTCATCCAACCAAAAATCATAAAGAATGGTGAAGAATTGAGAGAGAATCGAAGAGATGAAAATTCTGGAAAATTACCTTTGAGTAAGTTTCAAACTTGCTTGATCTTGCTTCCAATTGGCCTTGGCTTGACTTCAGAAGCTTGTAGGAGTTGAATTGGATCAAGGAAAAGCTTGGACTCTTGGAGTTTCAATCTCAAAACAGAAGGATATTTGAAACTCTATTTTCGAATGAAAACCTTCAAGATTATCCTCTAATGGTAAGGGTTTGGATTGCAGGTTCGAAGCTTGGGCAATGTGTCCTTAATTCTGAGCAATGAAGGTCTTATTTATATGCAAAACAATTGCTTTCTACACATTTCCAATATTTACCAAAAATAGCAATTCACTTGCATGTTTGCATGGGCGTGTGATAGGCGCGTCAAATGATGCTACCAAGTCCAAAATCCTTCATGTGCAATGTTGAAATCATGTCATGTGATCATGCAATAGAAGTTTGGAAAATCAAACATATTTGAAAATTTTCTAAGTACCAAGTCAAATGTTCACTTCTTCCACCTTGAATAACTTTTGCTATGGGCTTCAAACAGAAACAGTTCCTTCACCAAAGTTATAGATATTTAAAACCTATTAAATTTTGTCACAAATATGACCTCATTTGGATTTGGCATGAAGGAGTTATGCATTTTAGAAGTTGAGGAAAATCACTTGTTCAATGGTAATGGCCCAAAATGACCTATAATGTTTCCTCTTGGCACATGCCCTTGCAAGTTGAATTTGAATTTCTTAAAAGAATAAAAGTCGTAGAGGATATCTTTAATTTGGTCATGAAACTTGGATGTCATTCATATCTAAAAATTGAGCAAGTTATGGTCCTTGGAAGTTGACCTCCTAACTAGGGTTCAGATAAAATGACCTATTATCTTTCACCATAAAAAATGACTTTCCAAGAAAAACTATATCTTTACCTCAACATGAAGGTTATTTTAAATGTCATAAGGAGTAACGTTTCTTTTGGAATGATTTTCATATGAAAAAACTTGTAGGAGATAGGGTCTAGGGAACCCCAGTTTTGACTAGTTGTCTTTCTCTGGTTAACCACCATGAACCAACTTGCAAACTTGAAGTTATCTTGATCTCTTGGACTCATGGAGGATTATATATGTATAAGATGATGTAATATTAAGTATCCCTTGAAATATTTGATCAAATGTTGAGGAAACTTGTTGAGGAAGTCACACAAGATACTTAGATGAATTAGGGTTTCCAATGCAAACTAACTTCAAACTCTTGATAAATTCTAGATCAAAATGAAAAATGAAGATCATGGGGATCCAAATATGATTTCTAGAGTCAATGTGAACCATCTATTTATTAGTATCCTTTCATTGAGGGTCTCAAACCCTAGATATGAGCTTGATGGAGCATGGGTGAACACATACATTACCTACAAAAGAAGTAAACTATACATTGACATATTTTTGGTATTTTGGTTAGTAAATAATGAAAAACAAAGTATGATACAATCAAATTTTATTGGTGATCTCTCCCAATGCAAACCCAATGAATGATGGGTAAGGAGGATGCCAAGGTGTGATCCCAAAGCCCCTGCATATGATGAGATAACATGAGGGATCTTAGGGTCAAAATTGGGGTCTTACAAATGCCCCTATTTAAGGACATTGTAATTGAGGATGTGAAGGTTAAAATTTTCATATCAACTCAGTAGAATAGACTTAAATAACAACATATAGAAACAAACCTTGGTCCCTAAGAGACCTCATGATTCATATGATATGAATGTTAAAATGATCTTTGTGGGGAATGTATTACCACAAAGGAAAAGAATTCGGAAGAGACTGAAAGTCCACAGGAGCATAATGCAATCCATAAGGAAAGCTCACTGAGGAGACAGAGACTCTGTGGGGATGAAAAGGGTATGCGTAGGCCAAGCTACAACTTGAAAACTGTTGGAGACACGAGGGGATATCCATGAAAATAAATCAATGGAAGGACTCGGTCTGGGGAAAAGGGAAAATCTGCATGGGAAATGGGTAAATTAGAATAAAGCTAAAATACCTGAATCAAACTCAACTGGGGAAGAATGATCTTCAACACAAGAGTACCAGAAATATATTATCTATTACCAGTTACTAGGTAGGAAGATAATATACTCTGACAGAGGTACATCCGTTATCGATTAGGGTAAACATATCAAGGATGATTCACTGAGGAGAAAAAGGTGTATTCATTACCAGTTACTGGATAAGAATAACCTTCTGGGGAAAGAACTCAAATAGGATTTACAACTACCGGTTACTGGACAGGAAACCAAAGAGAGAGTACTTGCCACTGGTTAAAGTGAACATATCAAGGATAAACTCAAAGGAGGAATATCTGTCATCGGTTAGGATGAACATATCAGGGATATACCACGAGGGGAAAGAGGAAGAATATCTGTTACCGGTTAGGATAAACATATCAAGGAAAAACTGTCGGGGAAAAATAGGAATTATATCTCTCAGTTACTGGATAGAATACCAAAGAGAGAATATTTGTCACCGGTCAAAGTGAACATATCAAGGATAACTCAGAGGGGAAAGATAAAAAATAGGAATTACAACTACCGGTTAATGGGTAGAACACCAACAAAGGGAGAGAAAATCAGTCACTGGTTAAAGTGAACATATCGAGGATAGGCTCTCTAGGGAGTGAAATAGGGATTACAACTACCTTTTTACTGGGTAGAAAACCAAAAAGGGAAGAATATCAGTCACCGGTTAAGATGAACATATCAAGGATATACTTCCTAGGGAAACGTGAAAACGAATCCGCTGGGGAAAACAAAGGAAGTAGGTTACTTTTACCGGGTATTGGACAAAAAGTAAAGTACTCAAAAATTGAGAAGAATATTACCAGTTCCTGGGTAATAGACCCTCAAGGGACCAAAATATCCATCTAGGTAATAACTAGAAAGAAACGGTCAAACAAAGACTCGACCCAATGAGGATATATCTCACGGGGAGTGGTTCCATCCAGATAATTGACTAGGGAGGAAACTGAAATAATGATCATCCACGAGGAAATAACTCAATGGGGAATGAGAAAGGTTAAACTATTTCTGCCTAAAGGGGGTTGACACTCTACAATTGAAGGAGGACAGACACATCAAACCTGCATGGGGAAATAATATCACCGTAGCGGGGGATCAGAATAAGGGAATCAAATGAAATAAAAAGCATAATGAAATATTTGATGCTGTGTTTTATGTATGAATATGTACGCATATGATTATAATTATGTTGACAAAACAACACAAAGGATACAAATATTATAGATTTGAATCATCGCTGTAAAACTCGGCTAATTTCAACAAGATGGAAACACCAATTAGAGAAAATGTTGATGATGAACATCAGTCATCTAGCTCTGAATAACTCAACCCTGGCTGGGGAAAGAGAAAAGATCTGTTAAGGATCCAAATTATCAATTCTGCGAGGAATTTTAAGTCAACACCATATAAAATGGGAGATAACCTTGCAGGGGACAAAACCAAAATACTGGTCAGAATCCAAAACTACCGAGAACGAGGGATCTTTGATATCTGAAGATGAACTTCGCAGGGGAATATAAGAGATAAAACTCTGCATGGGGATCTAAGCAAAATATTGAGGATGATATGACCAAGATCGTTGCATCCCTAAAAAAGTCATCAAATTCCCTTAGGAAATTGCGAAATAAACCAATTCCAAGGAAAGAATTCCCTTATTTCAAAATTATCATCATAAAAATTCAATTTTTATTTAGAAAAAATAAATAAGAGTAGAAACAATTGGATAAAAAGCTCAACTTTATTTAATAGAATGGTAGTCTGTAAATGACAAGACTCCATAGATCTTTACAAAAGTTGAAAATGGTAATTTACATGGAAAAGGGCTATATTGAGTACAATGATCACTACTCTTCCTACCAATTTCAATATCCATTGTGCTCTTGATTTCGGTTGAGAATGATGAATCAGACCCAACGACTTGCTCAAAACTACCTCTATGACTAGGACCAACCAAACGCAGTTACTTGCCATGATCCCTAATTTCGCCTAGATTGCCCCAAGGTGAGGTACTCAACCTAACGGGATAAATTTCTGTTTTATGCCTCTAACTTTTTCCTGGATCTCCCTTACGGGTTTTCAATCCACCGAGACACTCATTTTGGCCTAAGTCTCCCTTTCAGGTTTTCAACTTAGCGAGCTGTTCTTTTCTTTTTAGGCGAAGTATTTCTTGACTACATCAGCATTCACAAGACGAGTGAACTCTTCATCATCCATAGTTGTAAGAATCAAAGCACCACCTGAAAAGGCTCTCTTAACAACATATGGGCCTTCATAATTAGAAGTCCATTTTCCCCTAGCATCAGGTTTGAAATATAAAATTTTCTTAAGCACAGGATCACCTTCACTAAATACATGAGGCCTGACATTCTTATCAAATGCCTTATTCATTCTTTGTTGATATAACTGACCATGGCACATGGAAGTCAATCTTTTCTCTCCAATCAAATTCAATTGATCATATCTGGTCTGGCACCATTCAGCTTCAGTCAACTTGGCTTCCATTAGCACACGTAGTGATAGGATCTCAACTTCCACGGGGAGCACAACCTCCATGCCATAAACAAAAGAGAAAGGGGTTGCCTCTGTTGAAATGAAGATAGATGTACGGTACCCATGCAAGGCAAATGGGAGCATCGCATGCCAATCTTTGTACGTCACAACCATCTTCTGAATAATCTTCTTGATGTTCTTATTTGTAGCTTCAACAACCCCATTCATCTTAGTTCTGTAGGGAGAAGAATTATTGACCGGTATAATAGCAAGTGTACTATTTTGCCAATGTAGTAATAATAGGGAATTTTCCCAAATATCGATCTCGAGGACTGCACAGTAATATTAGTTTAAATTGTGATTCAATTAAGCAAAAACGGGAGTTTTAAGGTTTGGAACAAATCTTTATAATCGAATTAAATAGAATGCAAAATAAAGCTTTTACACAAACATGAGAATTATGCCAAGGTACGGTGTGTGATTATTTCTTGCGATGACCTTGAATGTATATCTCCTCAACTAGTTCAAATATTCAATTATCAGATCTTGAAATTGTTTCTTCCCAAAACCTTAGAGGGAAACCTTTGGTCATTCATTCAAATACCTAAGTCCTTTGGAAATTATGAAGAAACCAAGCTTTTTGAAATAACAAGATATAACTAGTGACCATATGGTATCCCTAGTCCTAGGTGATATCTACTATAGCTTAAGTGTGCAAAAACCTTAACAATTGCGATCCCGCAATTTGTTAACCATATAACAATCCTTATTTTTCTGATAATGAAAGCATTAAAAACATTGCACAGTTAAATTGAATAACAAACATAACGTTGAGGGAATTAAGAATTCAAAGTCATTACATGATCTAATCAGGGACACCCATTGGCATTAGGGGTTTATCCGCTCATATTATTCAAAGAAAATACAATATTCAAATTAGACATTACAAGAAATGGGGATTCCATTGATCGTCAATCACATTCGCTCTTGAAGGACCTCCGTTCTCCGAAACTCTTGATCGTACCAATCTTTGTCGTGTCCAAAAGTCTCGTTCTATTTCTCAAAAAGTACCCTAAATAGTCACTGATCAATTAATCGATGTGAAGATGAGGCGTCCAAGCTAACACTAGTCGTGTCAGGGAACACGGTCGACCGTGTTGGCTTACTGCTTTTGGTTTTCAAAACGCCCTTTCTATACTTGTTGATATGGGCCGTGTCATCTAACACGGGCACCCATGTCAGCCCAGTATTTTTCCTCTTATCATCCTCTTTTCTCCTTCCCCTGACACAGGCCGTATCAGGCGATACGGGTGGCCGTGTCAGGGCCACTGTAACTTCAAAACTTCTTCCCCATGCCCAGAACGCCCGATTCCCTTGGCGAGTCTTTGGGCATTCTTGCTTGCACCTGAAAACCAACAGAACTACCAAAAGAAAGCATAAAATGTAGTACATTGACGAAAACCAAAGATAATAACCAAAGAAGAATGGAAATGCGAACATCCAATTTACTTGACAAAATAATACAAAAAGGTAAAACAAAGTGTTACTGACTTCATGAATTAATGCCTAATGAGTGTCATAAAACTAGTAAAATTGGTGACCGATCACAACCCCAAACTTATCTCATTGCTTGTTCTCAAGTGATGCTCGGGAAAGCAGGACGGTCACCCCCAAATTCTTCCAGTTCACTTGTTGTAGTACTGTCGTGATCTTTTGCGACTCCCTTTTCACTGTTTGTTCACTATTTTATTCCTCCTCGATTTTCGACGTTTTGCCACACTTTTACATCGAAGCACCTCTTCACCTGTAGCTTTTCACACTCTCACCAAATCTCTCCAGGTTAAAGTGTTTACACTCAAAAATCAGAGCATGCATAGTCAACTCATAAGTTTTAATAACATATATCTTCACTTCAAATACACACCACACACACTATTCGAGGGCTTTTAAGGTTGTAACTGGGCTTAGGCACAAGGTGGGAAAAATAAACAAAAAGGGGGAAACTAGTGGTTTAGGCTCAGAGTTTATGTTGTCATCTTCATCATTGTGTTCGATCGTTCACCTTAGAGATTTTTGGACACCGTTCTTGTTAGGCTTCATTAGTTTTTTTTACTCACGTGTTTCTTTGAGCATGCCTTTTTGCCAAACTAAATCTCCTCTAGATAAGTACTTTATTCTACTTCTCATTTTTTTTCTTTCTCTTTTTCTTGAAGTATCACAACTATTTTTTTCTTTTCTTTTCTTTTCATCTCATTCTCACTTATCTAGTTCTTACCGGTGTCCCAACCCCAAACTTAGGATTTTTCAAAGATCAACAATCTATAACACTTATCTGAGCAAGGTAAGGGAACGTTTGGGCTTACGGTTATTTACAACTGTTCATAACAAACAAAAGGGGAATATGTCTCGAATTAGGTAAACAAAGGGTAATATTGAATGGTTGGCTGGAAAGGCTCGGGGTTAAAATAAAGAAGTGCCTTAGTGTGTATATGTGTGTCTCAAAATTCCAATATTTACTTACACAAACTCAGAGTGACAGAGACATACCTGAAAATCTCTCATGATGATAAGTGTTTGGCTTTTTATGATCCTCACCATGTTTCGTATAGCTTACAGGTTTCAAGATACCTCTAGTGTGATGTAGCTTCGTCTTTGTTTCAGGTACAAAGTATTCCTGTGTCAGTCCAGTGATGGAAAGTCGCGTCTGATTATTCACTTCAGCAGTACCAACTATCGGGGGTTTCTTGGAGAGCAAGTATGGGGTGTGTCTTTCATCCACTAGCTACAAGCCTCATCATTCATCCGACACGAATACGCTCGATTTGTAACACACGAAATACCACACACATTAATTAAATAGACAATAAACAATCAGAAAAATGACATAAAAATAATGCTAAAAGTAATAAAGTAGTAAAAAAAACCCACACTTGAACCAAACATTGACCGTAATGTTTAATCCATGATAGAGGGGGAACTCACAAAGCCTCACTATGGAGGAGGAAATTGCAACATTAATTGTTGCATCAATGCATGCATCTCATCCATTATTGTTCCTTGACGAGCTTACTCTACTCCTTGGTGTGCCTGCTCCGCTCGAAGATCACAGATCTCAGTCTGTATCCACGACCATTGGTCCGGTGTCATAGATGACGACACGACATTTGTATATGTGGTGTCCTCTTGTGGAGGAACAAAGTGCTCTTGCTCCTACGCATCTTCCTCGTGCTGGTAACCTACAACAAAAGTGTCAGCATTGTGCTCGTCCATATCATCGTGGACGGCACTCTCATATAACCAATTAGCAGTGTCGGAAATGCTTATCCTTGCAAGGTCAGGAAGTGCCATGATAAACTGGTTAGATCTCATCAAAGCATAATAATATGAGATTTGAGAGATCATACCTTGCTGAACTAGAGTGTTGATTTCCAGCTTATTCTTACCTGATATTGGTGTCTCATTCAAGGCAGCAGGGTCGTATCCAAAATGGTGGGCTATCTGTGTGATATACCCCCAATGGAGATTCCACCCTGAGCAACTCTGCCCACTCTACCAAGGTAGTCAGCTGCAAATGTTGTAACACTCACAGTCACCCTGTTTGCCATGGCAAACAGAAAGAACAGTTTCCTCTGAGTAGCCACCTTGGTACTATCATCCCTACCAAACAGTGTGAAAGCTAGTACCTTTTGAGCGTAGCAGAAATAGGGGTTCTGAATCTCAGATGCCTTAACACCCTCCGCCATATAATCAGTCTGACCAGTAATGGCTAACCAGAACATTTTAGCATCAAAACTATCTGGAACAACTCCGGGACCATACAGGGGTAAGCGGAGGATATCACCAAGTTGTTCAACCGTAAACTCATGGTCAACGTTATATAACCTGAAATGCATAGTAGCACTATAGTACATCGTTGTACATGTCTACTCCTTCTTCAGCTTAAACTCAATAGTACTAAAAAATTCCAAAGTTATGCGCTCAAAAGTAGGCGCCTCACAGTACATAAATTCTAACATGCCTAGCACATGAAACATTATATCCAACTCTTCAGACATATCCAATTGAGCTAGAGTGTTAGAGCATTAATACCTCGTTGGCGTGATCTTACGCTTGACGTGAGACGAATAATGCCTCTCATGCTCCGGGTTGTCGAAGATGATGTCTTGAGAATTTGGATGGCGAATAGTCCCCTTCCAAGGCCTTGACGGCTCAGCCTCCATTTGATTTCCTTTAGCAATTCGTCTAGGCGACATATTTGGTCCCTGCAAAAAATTTGAGCAAAAATAAAGGATGGAGTTAGGAGAAAAGATTACCGTGTACTTGTAGAGGATGGAAAGTGGAACAGCTTTTGTGAAGTGAGTAGGCGATTTGGAAGGTTTATGGTGATAAAGGAATGAGTTTTAATGGTGGAGGCTATGGAGTTATGTGAGAGCTAAAGGAGGAAGAATGAAGGTTAAGTGAGAAAGAGAGAGAAAATGGAGAAAATCTGATTAATAAGAGTAATGATGAGTTAATATGGTGGTTATTGGTGAAAAAATAGGGTGGCGACCATACAAAGTGAAGTTGAAAAACCCAAAATTCTGACCACGTGCTGCCTGACATAGGCCGTGTCCCGTGACACGGGCAGTCGTGTCCCGTGACACGAGTGGCCATGTCAGGGTTCTATTTTCCACCCATTTCTTCAATAGGGCTGACACGGGCCGTGTCATCTGACATGGGCGACCGTGTCAGCATACTGGAAACTTCATTCCTTCTTTTGGGCATGCCCTGACACGGGCCGTGTCAACTGACACCCGCACTTGTGTTAGGACCCTGTTTTTTTGCAAAAAAACTTTATTTTTTGACCTGTCTCTCCTTGCTCTTCTAGCATACTGTATTCTTTTGGTTGAGTTCAAACCCCTCCTTCCATCCTATGCGCTCACTGCATGAACCTACAAAAAAAGCGAACACATCAAAACAACATAAATTTTTAGACTTAAATAGCGTTGGTTGCCTCCCACGAAGCGCTTCGTTTAACGTCGCATGGCTCGACGGTCGTCCATCTTATCCTCTGAGATGAACATTGTCTATCAGCCCACTCTCTTGCCCTTTGTAATAAGGTTTCAATCTTTGTCTGTTCACTTAAGATGTGTCCCTATTACTTTGATTTTTAAGTTTTATTGCTCCATGGGGAAACACTTGGTGAACCAAAAACGGGTCGGGCCATCTGGATTCCAACTTTCCCGGGAAAAGTTTTAACCTGGATTTAAACAAGAGCACCAACTCTCCTTCCACAAACTCCTTTCTCAGGATCTTCTGATCATGCCATTTTTTTGTCTGCTCCTTATGAAGTTTGGCATTCTCAGAAGCTTGATTCCTAAATTCTTCTAGCTCGTGGAGTTGAAGAATTCGGGATTCATCGGCCTTGGCAAGATCATAATTTAAGAATTTGGAAGCCCAAAACGCTTTGCGTTCCAACTCGAGTGGCAAGTGACAAGCTTTACCATAGACTAACTGATAGGGGGACATACCTATAGGAGTTTTGAATGTCGTCATGTATGCCCATAATGCATCTTCTAGCTTCATTGCCCAGTATTTTCGAGATGCGCAGATAGTATTTTCCAGGATTTGCTTTATCTGCCTATTAGACACTTCGACCTGGCCACTCGTTTGAGGGTGATACATGGTGGTGATCTTGTGTTTAACATTGTACTTCTTCAGTAGATTTTCCATCAATTTGCTTAAGAAATGAGTACCTTCATCATTGATAAGTGCTCTCGGCACTCCAAATCTCGAGAAAATATTGTTCTTCAGAAAAGTCACTACCATTCTAGAATCATTAGTGGGCAATGTCACCGCTTCCACCCACTACACACATAATCCACTGCTACTAAGATGTAATTCTTTCCAAATGAGGGTGGAAGCGGTCCCATGAAGTCTTATCCCCACACATCAAACAATTTGACTTCCAGCATGGCATTCTGCGACATCTGATTCCTCTTAGAAATGTTGCTTGTTCTTTGACGTCTATCACACTCTTTGACTATGTCTTGCGCATCTTTGAACAGTGTGGCCCAGTATAGACCCGACTGAAAGACTTTAACTGTTGTTTTGTCACCATTAAAGTGTCCTCCATAATCTGAGTCATGACAAGCTCTAAGCACATCCCTTTGTTCCTCCTCCGGGACACATCTTCTGACTAGTCCATCTACTCCTCTCTTGTACAGGAATGGGTCATCCCACAAGTAGAACCTACAATCACGTAAAAACTTTTTCTTCTTGTTAGAATCTAAATCATTAGGGATTACACCACCTACCAGATAATTCATGTAGTCTGCGAACCAAGGGATACTAATGACAGCTAGGATGTGTTCATCAGCAAACTCATCCTTTATTGGTCTCTTGTCTTCCGTTTCTTCAATTGGCGACATTCGAGACAAATGATCGGCAACTGTGTTTTCACATCCCCTTTTGTCCCTAATTTCCACATCAAATTCATGGAGGAGCAAGATCCATCTCAGAAGCCTCGACTTAGAATCCTGTTTAGCAAATAAATATTTCAAAGCAGCGTGGTCAGTATAAACAACAACCTTCGATCCTAACAGGTATTGCCGGAATTTATCAAATGCATAAACTACTGCTAAAAACTCTTTCTCATTAGGTTCATAGTTCATATGCGTAGGGTTCAACACATGACTAGCATAGTAAATAACATGTAACAACTTCTCTCTCCGCTGTCCTAGAACTGCCCCTACAACAATATCACTAGTATCACACATGATCTCAAACGGGAGAGACCAATCTGGCGCAATTACAATTGGTGCCGATACTAATTTGTTTTTCAATGTCTCAAAAGTTGTGGTACATTCTTCATCAAACACAAAAGCCTTATCCTTAACCAATAGACTGGTTAGCGGTTTGGCTATTTTAGAGAAATCTCTTATGAACCTGTGGTAAAAACCTGCATGTCCCAAGAAACTCCTGATACCTTTTTCGATAACCGGAGGCGGGAGTTTATATATCACCTCCATTTTTGCCTGGTCGACTTTAATTCCCTTGTAGGAAAACTTGTGACCCAAGACTATTCCTTCTCACACCATGAAATGGCACTTCTCCCAGTTCAGAATCAAATTTGTTTGCTGGCACCTATCTAAAACAAGAGAAAGGTTAGTTAAAAAGTTAGGAAACGAAGATCCAAAGACCGAAAAGTGATCCATGAACACTTCTATATGCTTTTCAAGCATGTCAGCAAAGATGGAAGTCATGCAACGTTGGAAGGTGGATGGAGCATTACACAGCTCAAATGGTATTCTTCTGTAAGAAAATACATCATAAGGGCATGTGAGTGTCGTCTTCTCTTGGTCTTCTAGAGCAACAACAATCTGATTGTACCCAAAGTATCCATCTAGAAAACAGTAGTAACCATGACCA